>NC_083353.1:104590860-104909193 GCF_030254825.1 Meriones unguiculatus
ATCATGCAAAAGAAATGTGATTGTTTTTCCCATCCCAGTTTGCCCAACGTTGGAGACTCTTCACAGTGTTTATAGGCCCAGACACCCAGGTTAGGAACCCTCACTATGTGAAAGGCACTGATGGAAAGCATAGCCGTGACCACAAAAATGAGCCAAGACCTCAAGGGTTAGTGGAGGAGGAAAAAGAAAACATTTATCAAATACTCCCTGGCTTATCTGCCATTGGCAAACAGGCAGAACAACAGGATGTATACAGTTTGTCTCATGGGACCAGTGAGATGGCTCAGTGGGCAAAGCATTTGCTGTGTAAGCCTGAAGACCTGAGTTCAAATCCCCAGAACCCATAGGAAGGTGGAAGGACAGAACTCCACAAAGTTGTCTTCTGACTGCCACATATGAGCCTGCATATGTGTCCCAAGTAAGTTCATCTCATGATCAGACGTCCTAAATGACACTTTGGGTCAAATGGCTAGCCATGTGCAGGATGGTAGCAGTGTAGTGTTCATTGCTTCTCAACATGGCACTAGCTGCCCACATCAAGATGTACTGACATGGGCCTGGGATAGAGTCAGGATTATCCCATCTGGGGTTAAGCAGAGGAGGGCTTCAAGAGACAAAGTGCCTCACTTTCCCCGGTCTTTTGGTGGTAGAGCTACCATACCCCAAATGCACCCTTATCTGCACCTCTGCTAAGGGCAGATAAGCATCCTTATTGCTGAATGCACTCTGAGATTGCTCTGAATTTGTGCTTTCACCCTTCCTCCCAGGCCTGAAAATCCAGCTATTTCTGAGACCTTCTCCAGGCGTGTTCACACTTACCCTCTGAGGTCTGCAATGAGGATCTGCCCTCCATTTCGCACATCAAAGATTTTGACAGACCTGTCTGAGGAGCAGGTTGCTAGGCGGGTGCCATAATAGTCCATCTGTGCATCATGCTGAAAGAGGAGGACAACTGGGGAAGCCTGCACAATGGGTGGGTAAACCCCCAGCCAGAGACTAGAATAGACCAGAACCTCCCCAAACTCAGTCTCAAAGAATCATTACTCCTAGACAAGAAGCTAGATTGTTGGTATTCTCACTTCCCTGCCAGGCAATGTCCTTCTGGAAGGGAGCAAACAAGCCATACTGAGTTGGTTGTTCCAGACCCTTCATGCACTTCTTCCAATCCTGTTCTGTGAGTGGTACAGGGGGAAAAACTGACTTCTGGCCTCTGTTTCTTTTCAGACCCTGTTCTGACTGCAGGCTCCATGGGCTACTCGGGAAGACACCCTGAAACTCAGTGTAGCCCCAGATCCCAAGGCTAATAATTGAGAGTAGGCCTGAGACTACATCAGACTCCATGCAGCTCTTCTCTAAGGCACTGTGGGCCTGGACACAGGATTCTATACAGATATGTGGTCCTCTCACTGCACCAAAGTCCTGAATAGTCTGGGGACCTTCTTCCTATCAGTGTGCCTATTACTCCAGATTCCACACCCCTGGAAAGCAATACTTAAGTATCATTGCTCCCATGGAACCCACTCTGACACTGACTGGATACCCAGGCAAGGGCTGGCTGCTGCCTCAGTTTTGGGACTATTTTTGCAGCATGTTGTATGGTCTCCTTCAACACTAGTCCCCTGCTGGCTGGCTCACCTAGCCAAGAGCTTGCTGCTTTCCTATCTGTTCTACCCTGCAGGTTTCAGAAATAGTCAGCTGTCACCTGGAGCAGTTTCAACCTTTCAAAGAAGGTGCTATATGGAACTTAACATAACAGTCCCTTGTGACCTCTCTTCTCGATGAAAATGATTCTTCTGGAAGGTTATCTTTCTGCTCGGTCAGGCCTTGCTCTCCTGGTAGGTAGGCTGTAGGTCCATTTCAAAGCCCTTTTCAGCAGAGTACTATCATACTGGGAAGAGAGGTACAGTAGTATCTAGGATGGAGATTCTATCTCCTTAGCTTTCTGTTGTACAACCTTTAAAAAATTAGCTTATTTCTTTAACCTTCAGTTTCCCTATCTTTAGAAGGGGCTAATGAGGACACTGGCTGCAGTGGTCCTTGAAGGCTTAACAGGGTACTAAATGGAAAGCGCCTAGGGTATAATGGCAGATTTAATGAGTGTTCAAATGTTTCTAACTTCTGTATTGCCTTATCTGGTCCCCAGGAGGAAACCAAGTTGGGACACTGGCAAGAGTGTTTAGATTGGATCTTATTGCCCTTGGGCCCATGCCAGCTCCAGCCAGGTGGTCTCACACTGCTTACCACCAAAACCAGCAACCAGCAACACGCACAGGTTTGCATCAGAACCCCAGAGCAAGTGCCTGTGGTCAGGCTGGGAGGTCAGACACCTCACTGAAAAGACTGAAACCACTGGGCCGGGGCCCTGGTCAAAGGCTGCCTACACTGTTTGGCTCCAGGGAGTGGAGTGTTCCAGTTGGAGACTTCAACCTCTGCACCTTCCCCAGCAGCTCTACACTGTGCCCTGTGTTGGCCTCTCAAGAAACGCCCCAAGGAATGACTTGAGGCCCAAAGGCTTGGTATGGCCTAGTCTCTTGGGTGGAAGTTTATCAACCTCTGCCCTAGGCTTTCATTATGTCTGCCAGACTTCCTAATCACGCTCAATAACTCTCAGTGAAGCTAAGACGGGTGGGAAGATGACTGTCAAACCTTTACAGCCTTACTCTCAGAGTAGGGTTTGGTGCTGGCTGAAGACTGAAGGGTCTGAGCTGTACAGAAGAACCAGGTTCTCATGGCAAAGACAAGCCACTGTCAAAACCCTGCCAACTCAGAGGTCACACAGGAGAAAAGATTAAACTCTGGAGGCTATGGCCTGCTGGGAACTAAGACACAGTCCAAACTCCCACAGAACAGAATACTCATGTCAAGGTTTAGGAGAAGGGCTGAATGGATACTTACAATCATGTCCTCATGAGAGGTGTCCACGGTATTAATTACTGACACCTAGAACAAAGACATCCTGTGAATTCACAGACAGTAGCCACAACTACTGTTGTGTAAATCAACACAACTACTGTGTAAGTTAATTCCTTATAGCACCGATTGTTTCTTAAGTTCTTAGGGGCATTCCTTCTCTCATTCATTCACTGACATGCTCATTCTATGAACTCTTTCATTTTTCACAAAATTGGCTCTCATTATGTAGTTCAGGCTGGCCTTGAACTCAGTATCCTCCTGCCTAAGCCTCCCACATGCCAGGATATATGTGCATTTTTACTTCCAGCTAAGAACCTCTCAGAGCACTGTGTGAAGGACTGCACAGTGTGAAGTAGAATGGCAGTTCTTGCCTCAGAGAAGCTCATGTTTAAACAACCTGCCAGTAGCCAGCTCAGCCATACTGTGGTTTGTTTGGGCAGGAGGAGCCCAAGATGAGGGGGATACACAGCTGCCTTACGTGATAACCACTTTGTTGTTGAGGGAGAATACATAATCCAAGCAGAAAAGGATTCCACAGGCAAAGACAGTGTGAGAACTTGAGGTCAGCGAGCCTGGAGGTAGGCCAGGCAGCTCTCAAAGACGAGGTGGAAGCATGCAGGAGCAGAGTTCATTCCCTTTTTGCATCACAGAGGTTCTGATGGCCCAGAAAGTGTATGTGGAACAGGTTATAATTCAAGATTAGGACTGTGGTGGTGCATGTCCTTAACACTCTGAAGCTTGGGAGGGTGGATCAAGAATTCTAGGCTAGCCTGGGCTACTTTTCAGAAAGGTAGGCCCTAGGAGAGTATGGCAGCAAGGCATTCAGAAGGCACACACTGAGTTAAGTAAAGGTTTTCATGAGAATTCTAAGTGTTCTAAAGAGTAAGCTTGAGGGTCTGCAAAGATTAGAGGAAGGGGAATTGAACTGTCTACAGACATTGGCATTTTCCCATGAGCATTGAGAGGTACCAAGTCCAATTAATTATAGCCAACAGAAAGGAGCTGGCAACTTAAGGAGCCAGCAGAGAGAAAACCAAAACCATACTGCTGGCAATAAACCTAGTTACTAACCCTCTAATATTTAGCCCACAGTCCATGATAGCAGATTACCCTACCCCCAACACACACCAATATAAGCTTGGTGGTGCTCAAGAGTCCCCACAATCCAGGCTGGCTGAGGGAAAAGTAATTTGATATTGGTGATCTGAAGGACCTTTGAGAGCTGACATTTCTTTCTGACCATTCTCAACCAGCAGCCATGGATTGTGACCCACACTTTAGGATGCTATGTGTTTTAAAGCTCTTGGAACAAGTCTCTTGACACTTATGTGGTTACTGGAACACAGTAAGGAACAATACTCAAAACAATTCAGCTCACTAGAATCACACCGGTTACAAATTTACAATGAACCAGTGTGAGTCTTTAACTCAGCAACAGAACCAACGGCCAACAGAAGAGGGAGGCAGCTCCTTGCACTGCTGTGCCAACTAGGGTCTAAGACTTCCAGAAGCTGGTTCTCATTCATTCACTCAGTGACTCAGGCGCCAGTGAAGATACACCACAGATACCATGGTGTTCAATAATAGTAATAATAAAAGCCGAGACGATGCCCTGGAGCCATTCAGCTGGGTGTCCCATCAGTTTCCTGAAGGGCCTATCACACCTGGGAACCCTGTGACCAAACAACTGATTCCCCCCGCCCCCACCACTTTTGCTGAGGTAGTAGGTGATTAGGATGATTACGATTTGGATCTTAGCTTGCCACTGCCCCGCGCAGTGTTGATGACAGCAGACTATGCGCGGGCAGGGGATGCAAGTGATAATGGGAACGTATTAAGTTCTAATTTGGCAGCAGCTCCTATGATAGCTTTAGGTTTTTTGTTTGTTTGTGGGTTTTTTGTTTTGTTTTGTTTTTTTCCAATTACGGAGGACAAGACACAAGGGCAGGAGGTGGCACAGCAGTCCGGGCCTCTGAATTCCGGAAGGCCCAGCGGCCTTGCCATAATCTCCCGCTCCGAGACCCACAAAGGCAGGACACGCAAACCTTGAGGAGGTGGAGGTGGATGGCCGAAGGCCACGACTATCACCGGGAACGCAACACTCACCATTGCTGCAGCAGTAGCGACTCTCGGCCTCGGACGTGGCAGCCCAGAACGCTTCACTTCCGGCGCCGGCCCGCAGCCGGCAGACCTTCACCCAGTAGCTTCCGGTCAGCAACACACTCGACTCACACAAAGGTTCCGCGTCTTCTGGGACCCTTGCCCCGCCCTCTGGCGTTTTCGCCCTTAACTTGGCGAACGGTGGGGCTCTGGTTGCTGTAGCTTTTAATGACCTGAACCCGTCACTAGCGGGTTTTCTATCTAGATCAATCTTTTCTCGTTCGTGAGGTGCATACGTAAAATGACTACTGATAACAGCTTCGCCCTTCTTTTCGGCGGGTTCTGGGTCCCGCTGGTATATCATGAACGTTGTAGAGGTTAATTTCGTTAGTGCACTGGGGTAGTGCTTTGTTAGGTCTTCAGCAGGACGGCCCTGCTATATAGGGCCGATGTCTTCAGAGAGCCCAGACTTCCAGCGGGATCCCCTGGGATCCTGGAAGTCCTGTCGAGAGACCAGTGTCTCCAATTGATAGTGTACCAACTTTTTTAAGGGGAAGCCAGAGTCTCTAATACATGGGATTTGACTGTTCCCAGGGAGGGCAACTGGAGACCCCGACCCCTTTCCCCTGGCCTTTGGTTTTCCGCACAAAGCACTATAATTGGGAATGCCAAGCTGCAGAAGCTCCTCAGATTCACATGGTCCCATCCTCCCATCCACTTCAGACACTGAGAAGCCAAGTGGCCCAGAACGGAACCTGCACTCCATCACCAGCTAAGTGAAAATTCTTTCTGGTCCCATGTTGAAACTGGGATTAAAAATCTTGGCTGGAGATAGCTACCAAAACTCCGTGTTGAAGGAGTTTGGGAGAAGTGCCAGGAGAGTGGCAGCCTTATATCAAACACCCCTCCCCCCTCCATTTCACCGCAGCACCTTTTAGAAATTATGTTTCCTCCAATGGAGAAGTATTGCAGGGATGTGAAGAGGTGTTACTTAGGGTAAAACAGAAAACAAACTTGAAGAGGCTCCTTGGCCTTTTATTCTTCAAGGCACAGGCCCTTCTGTAGATGCACCACGAATCCTTCAACTGTTAGGGCCAAGTTCCTTTTCTCTGAGCTTTACTTTTCTCCCGTGAAAAATGGTGACAACAGGCATCTTACATGTAAATATATTGTGTGAGGTGTCATTGTTATTCAGGGGAATTTCCTGGTGTAAATCCCGAAGCTGAAGACATTGAGGATGTGGATAAGCAACGACTTATTTGCAGATCGACCGAAAGGCACGGTGCCCTGAAGCTTTAGAGTGCGGACTCTGGCTGAAGACGGAAAATTATTAGAACCTACTTCTGAGAGCTCATTCTCTGCCTCTTTGAGTGGCTCCTTCTCTGTTAAGTGAGAAGCACAGCACAGGTGAAGAATCTCTTACCTGAAATACTTGAGACCAGCAGTGTTTAATTTTAGTTTAGTGAACATTTGCATATTCGTGAGATATTCTGGGATAGGATCCAAGTCTGATTACAAGGTTCACATGTTCTATATACACACATGATTGGAATTTATATATTCTTAATAATTTTGTGCCCCAAGCAAAGTTTGGTGGTGTGGTATCACATCGACACTATGATTCAGGATGCTCACCTGTAATACACAGCCTGAAAAATTAATATTTGGTTTAAGTGAACCTAGGAACTGAAACCATGTTTGGAAGTTAGTTGGAGCCAGTGACACTTGATCTCACCATTCAACTTGTGAAGAGCTGGGATTTTGTGTCTATAACTTGAAGTGTTTTTTTTTTTCTCTCAGTCTAGCTTATTTCCTTTTTCGTGAGAGGTTTGCCAGATTCAAATTATTAGATGTTCTGGTTAGTTTAGTGTTTTTTTTTTTTTTTGTTTTGTTTTGTTTTGTTTTGTTTTTCTGACTTGACACAAGCCAGGGTTATCTGAGAAAAAGGAATTTCACTGAGTAGTTGCATCAGTGCAATTGAGCCATAGACAAATCTGTTGGGATATTTTCTTGATTAATGACGGATGTGGAAAGGTCCAGATCACTGTGACTGGTTACAGCCCTAGGTAGGTGGTTGTGGGCAGTATAAAAAAAAAAAAATCAGGATGAGGAACAAGCCATATCCTCTGCTTTAGTTCCTGTCTCCAGTTTCTTCCCTGCTTGAGTTCCTGCCTTGACTTCCTTCAGTGATGGACTATGATTAGGATATACAAGCCAAATACATCCTTTTATCCTCAAGTTTCTTTTGGCCATTGTGTTTTCTCACAGCAATAGAATGAAAACTAAAACACTAGGGTACCAGGTTCCTTTTTGCTTTCCTCCTCTTCTGTAAAGGATGCCACCTATAATCTGTATCTACATTTTTCCACCTTTTACAGTTTATTTCAGACCAAAGTCAGGTCGCTCATGGTTTCCTCCAGTTGCTCCCTCTCTCCCTCCTACCACTTTGCATGTGAGTAACTCTTTTATTCCTGAGACCCTTCCTCCCAAGCCTTCTCTCTGAGATGGGTTAATGACTCATGGAAGGTCCCTCAGGTGGTGGGAGCTCAAAAGTATGATCTAGAGCAAAGTGTCTTTCCCAACCAGAGACTCAACTTTCCCGAGTTCAGATCCATAGAGAGTGGGGACCCAGCTGTCCTTCGGAAAAAGGCCTTGGGATGGTTATCATGCCTGCATTTCCACGTGTGCATTTATTGTTATTGCTTAGTATAGTGTTGAAAAGGCTGACAAATCCCATTAGTTACAAAGAGCACAAGCCAGAGATACAGAGAAATAAAGAGTGTACAATAAGAGCACAGTCACTTCCCAGCCCCGATTGTCCCAGAGCCCCCCAGAGCCCAGGCAGCTTATGGAAGCTGGAGGCGGCACCATTCCCTCGCTACTCTGTTATAAAAGATGTGCACACAAGAGTTAGCAAAGTGTGGTGACCCCCGAGAGGAAGGGCCCTGGAGGGAGAGCACCACAGACATTACAAAACAGACCAAGGGCCTGTAAGGGCCCAAGTAGCCTCAAACCTTTTGTTTTGGGAGGAGGGTATGATGGCAGCTACCCAGGGCCTGGGGTCCAATGCCTTGGGTGGGTCGGATCTCTATATTAAACCAAAGGGCTCCATTTGAACCTTGGAAAATACTTGGGGACTCTTAGGGTCTGATTGGGGCCTTGGTGTTTCAAGAAGTGTCCTCACTTCTGGGTTCTCCAAGGGTGGGGCTTCAGATACTAGAGTAGGAGAGAGTTGGGTGGCAGGCTTGTCAGTGTGTGGTTCAGTTGGCAGCCTCCTAAAGCTATAGCAAGGGTGCCAAGACATCCAGGCAAGGCATTTTTTTTTTTTTTTGTATTCCAAAGGTGCTAAGACGCTGAATAAGAGATAACATCCAATAACCCACCCCAAATAACCAAAATCCAGTTTAGAAAAGGCAGACAGGAAGTGTCCCTCTGCAATATAGTTCTGATGAGGCTGAATGTTCCCTCCAAGTACGGGGTCTGGAAGAGGTCTTTCTTACCCATCTAGACAATGGGCACATGGGGACCTGCTCTGGCACAACCACAAGAGATGACTTGTTGGGTAGGACTTAGTGGCCTTTCCTGAAATTCCAGGGCTTAGGGGACAAATAAGTTGCTAGCTTCCCAGAATTCAGTATGTTTTGTTTTTTTTGTCTATCCTGACAGGAAATTCTGCACATAGAGTTCTGAATATACAGTGATAATAGTGGATGTGGGGTGGCCTGTTACAGTGACAGGGCCTAGAGTCTAGGGTGAGAGGACAGCAGAAGATCTGGAAAAATGTTAACATTTCTTCAGAAGAACAGATGCGAGGGCAAATATTGTGAACAGGGAGGGGCATTCACCCTCCTGCTGCATATTAACATACTTGAGAGGGACAATAATGAAAACACGTGGCTGGCGCCAGATAAGGGAACAAAAGAGAAATTCTAGATTTGGACTTAAGTCTATGTGAGAAATCAGGAGGCAAAGGTGCCTTTTCAACAGGCGTGGGGATACAGTGGCTTGTTTTTTTTAATTTTAATTTTAATTTTTTTTTATTAACCAGAGGACCCAGGATAGGTTGGGCTCTGGCTTGGGCGCAGCCAGTTGCATCTACTCTCAGAAGTAGGAACATCTGCTTCCAGTCAGCTCTGGGCTGTGGTTGGGATGAGGATAGGAGTGAAGGGTGGGTGGAGAAATGGAGGCTGCTCCTGAATCCAGGAAAGCTGTGAGCAGCAAGTTGAGCCTTCCTCCCCTTCTGCACAGTTAGGTGACTGAAGCACCTAGAGCCAAAGTGCAGACTCCTTGCTGGGTGCTCACCTGTCGTTCCTCACCTATCTGAGGAGTTGGGGAGTTGATGCATTTACAGAGTGCAGAGGACAGGAACAAAGGGGGCAGGTCCCATGTTAGAAAAGAGTCTGCCTATGTTTGGCTTGATTTTTTTTTTTTTTTAAATTCCATAGACACACCAGAAACACCTGTGTGAGAAGAGTCAGCCATGGAAAGCATAACCATTGCATAGTATTAAATGAGCAGAGACGGTGAATCTTTTATTTACAATTATTGTCTAGATAAAAAAATTCATAAAAACAGATGAATGGTCATAAATTATTGACCCCCTAATGGGGTAAACTGCCAAACGTACCCCATGCTGCTAGATATAGGACGCGGAAGTGCAAGCTTTGTGTACTACAGTGAGTTTTGACAAACCAACTATCTCCTGTGTAGGTATGTGCATGTATGGAGGAGTGTGGGTGTGTGAGGATGAGGGGGTGGAGCACAGGCTAGCTCTCATTCCTGACACTGGGAAACCAATGCTAATGGCAGGCCTCCTTTCTAGTTTCTTCTGCTCCTTGTCTGAGAAGCTGGCTCTGCTCAGAGAAGCCCTTTCTGCTTGCCCCTGAGGCCTGGTTCCAAAGCCCAAGGACCCTGGTTTGTAAGTACAGCAACCCTGGTGGCATGGAATGAGGCCATAGATGCATGACTGAATGAAGACGGGCAGGATGAAAAATGTGACAAATGAACCCCCCCATAAAAACCCCCCAAACTAACCAACAACAAAAATCCCCAAACCAAAAACCTATCCTGTTCCAAGGCTGCCCCAGATTTCCTTTCCTTTCTTGGAGGGGTGCTGTGGGCTGGCTCTGGTGGTGTCTGTACTGGAATCCAGTGAGCACATCTAGGGCTGGTCCACCACTGCTGGAGAGGCAGCTCTCTCTCCTGGATACATTCAGAGTCCTTCGAGATATTCTTCCTTACAGAAAGATTGTGGCCAGGTGGGATGGGCAGACTTTGAACCCCAAACCAAAACTCAAGTTTTTCCACAGCCATCCAGATGTGGGCCCTCCCAGCTGACTATGGCTCTTTTCCCAAGTGGCTGTCATCTTGTTTAGTGAAAAGGTCTCTGGGCTTGGAGGAGGGCTGGGGGCCAGGCTGAGGAGCGAGGAGCGATTGTGGAAAGGGTGGGAGTGAAGGATGGAGTTCACAAGTGAGGCGGAAAGTGTTTGGTTTTCCTCGAAGCATGGGACATCATCGATCATGGTATTCAAAATGTCTTTTGCACTGTACAAGTTTATGGAAAAAGATTGTATGCTGAAAAGTCTCAAAGCAAACTTTGTATTAAATACAAAAGTTCTCTTATGAAAAAAAGCTGAGACCCACAAAGTGCTTAGCAGTTCAGAGGCTGACAGACAAGCTCTTATTAAGTGGGATTACTAGTGCTGTTATTGTTGGGGGAGGGGATAGCCACCTTTTCTCACCTGTGATATGGGAAGATATCAGAATGGCTTTCTGTCTGGGAAAGCAGGGCTTAGTGTCAAAAGGCTACAGTATATATTGTGACTACAGGAAGACAATTTGGTTTAGAAATCACACTGAATACATCTCAATGTACACATCATAAGGTTCATTCGGATCTAAATAGTGCAGAGAAAAAAGGCTATTCTTCTTTAAAAAGAAAAACGAAAGCAGCAAGCCATACCGACCCTCATCCAGCATGACGGCAGTGCCTATGCTGCCGTTTATAAGGAAAGAAACTTCTAAATTACTAACTAAAAAAAAAAAAAAAAAAAAAAAAAAATCAACACAATAGCATTTGTAATATCTGAACACTACCTTGACTCACAGACAGTGCCAAAGACAACTCAGTTCTGAAATGCTCTCTGTAAACTCAAGTGAGTTTCATTGAGAGAAAAGCCCTCTACCGGTGCACTACAATGTCATGGGACCTGGACAGTCGCTCTTGTTGCAAACCCGGGAAGCCTTCTCTCCTCTTCTCCCTTGTCTACGGTGGAGCGTGTTGCTTAGCTCCTCAGGATGGATCCTTGGGAGCCGTTGGCTTTCTGCCTGAGCTTCCCACAGTAGTGACGTTATTGAACGGAAATAGCAGGCAAAAATCAGAGCATGGCTATCGTAAAACTTCAAGGATGCAATCCAGGGGATGTGTCTGTTGGGCCGAGCTGTTCATAAGCATCTTGGCCACCAGTGTCCTTAAACCACACAAAAAGCCAAAGACATTATCTACAGGTTTGTAAACAAATTACATTCTTCTTTTTAGGACATAAGTTAAAATAGAGCAATTTAAGCAGAAACAAGGCAACATGCCGGCAAAGGAACTTTATATATCCATGTATATATATGTTATATATATATATATAATATCTACCTATCTATATGCACGTATACAGTCTCCAAGAAGTATACGTTGATATAGATACAAAGAAACGGATATAACCTCATGAGTGTCTGTGGAGTTCTTGGGTTCCATTGGTGCAAATCTACTCTGTGATTTCAAAAAGTTATTAAATTAATCTAGACATCTGAGACCATGCTGGACAAGCATTTGAAACCTCATAGACCAGTGGACTGAATGAACAGCAGCAGTCTGTTCGCAGTTCCTGTTTGCGGTTCCCGCCTAAGAAAACAAAAATCTCCCCTCCCCAACCCTCCAAGAACCAAATGAAGGAGGGGATTAAAAGTGTCCAGGTACATTCATGCTGGGGACGCAGTGGCCGGCGGGTGCATGGCTGGTCCGTGTCTGGCCTGGAGCCTGGAAGGGCTCTTTTTTTTTTTTTTTAAATTAATTTATTATTTATTGGAAAAAAAAATCCACGCCACTCTCTGCTCCAGATGACCCCAGGGCAACCCCGCCCATGGCCTAGGAGTGAAAAAGAGTTCAAACAGCATGGCAGCCAGAGAAAGGGTCTGTGTGTGGAAATGGGTTCTCTCTCTGCTGTGTGGGCTCCGCCCAGTGCTCCTTGCTGCGTCGGGGAGTTGGTGCCTGGAAGAATGTGCGCCCGGAGGCGGGTGGCGGCGGGTCCATGAGGATGGCCAGGCGACAGGGGCCTCAGCTAAAGCGACGTCTCCAGGCTGTGGATGGGGCTCCCTGGACTTGAAGAGGTAGCTGATTTGCTCGTGTCGGTCGTCAGGTTGATCCCGCTGTCGATGGCGCTATTGTTCTTGTTGAGCGAGGACGGCGGGCTCGAGTTCTGCTTGAGTGCGGCATCTTCTTCCAGGTCGGTGTCGTCGATGAGGGGGATGTGGGGCTGGGAATCTTCGATCCGGAATTCAGGATGAGCCATGAAGTTATGGATGGAGGTTCGAGACTCGGGTTTTTCTAACCCTTCATAGAGAGAGCTACGGAACGCCTTCACGACGCGGATCTGAAAGGGAAACACAGTGGTCAGGAGTGGGCTGGCTCCTCCCGGGGACTTGGGAGGAGGGCTGGGGGAGGGGAGGGCACGCAGGCTGCTGGGATCCACAGTCGCTGGTATTTATGAGCATCGATGGGGACGGATGGCAGAGGGCTTGGGGGAATGCATCCATGAGTTGGTTTTTAAGTGGCTTTGGTTTGGGTCAGAACTATGGTATTAGTGGGGTCAGTAAAGCACCAACACAGAGATGCTTGGGCAGTTGGAAACCGGAGCATGGTCCACTCCGAAGGGCACCCGACCTAGTGAGAGACAGAGCCTTGTTAACGTCACAGCAGAGTTTGACCATGCAAAGGGGTTGGGGCTTAGGGGGAAGTAGGAAAGAGTCTATTCGTTAAAAAAAAAAAAAAAGTGAATCTTTAAAAAACCACACACAGTTAAGAAACCAAACCACATGGAACAGGTTACAGGTCACACAGAGAAGGAACAGGAAGGAGAGACAGTTGGATGAGGTGGGATGAGAGGACACACGAGGGCCAAACAGAGAAGGGGGACATCAAGCCGAGGCAGCAGAGCAAAGCAAAGCCAGGGAAGGCTTTCTGAGGTGCAGGGCTGCAGCAGCCGGGAAGCACAGAGGAGCAGCACACAGGACGTTGGGGACAGGGGGCATGCCACAGGGGTCAGGGGCCACGCGCACACACACTGACACACAGCTACACTTGGAAGCCTGCACAATGTGAACAAAGTTGTCTGTGCCCAGCGCCTCTTTCCTTCATGCATTTGGGAGGTAAACACTCGAGTATGGGCTCAAAGCCCTGGCCAGCCATTGCAGCTTGCTAAGGAGCACCCTTGTTTCCTGCAGATAGGGGTTTATGGCTGTTTGTGTTCTGAAAACACAAACTCAAAAGAAGAAAGGACCAAAAAGAAAAAAAAAAAAAAAGAAAAAGAAAAAGAGGCCAGAAGTGGATAGCCAGCCCCCAGATCCCCTGTGGGTTTTGGGATGTGGGGTAGGGTATCCAGGGTTTGGCACTGCATCGTAGTAAGCCAGGGAATTCGGTTCCCAGGCCTTTTATTCTCTCCTCTGAAGAATGGGAGGAGCCTGGCCTCTGGTCTCCAAGATGGGTGCAAAGAGCTCTGGATTTGGAAAAGGGCCAGGTTGAAGTCTTGGCTGAGACATTCATCATGTCTTGGCTGTAGAGAGCTATACCATCTAACTGGTCGTGTTCTAAACTGCCTTACAGGGTGCAGGGGGACAGGAACGTGCCTTGGGTCTTAAGGGACCGATGGGACTTGGAATAAAGATGTCTCTTGCTCTCTCCCCAGTGCTGGCTCAGAGTAGGGCAAAAGAGAAAACACAGGATGGCCAGATGCCACCAACAGCTGAGGGTCACATGGCCTTGGCCTTGGGAGCAGGAAGCCTGACAGAGACGGTTGTGGGGAGGTCCTTGGACTCCCAGATTAAAGTTTTGCTAAACCAGGGAGCTTCTTTGTGGACCATGGTTAGGGAGATCCCTGTTTCCAGGAGAAACTTCTAGATGGCTCTGACTGCTGAGTCTGTGTCACAGCTGAGAGATGGCTTTCTGTTCCTGAGCTAAGTCGGACTGCAGAATTGAGAACTCAGCTTGGCACTGATAGTTGCTCGGCTTGGACTGTGCTGTCTGGCTCTTCTCCTCCCCCCACTCCAGTCAACTCTCCTCCTTTGCCACCAGCCTTCTCTTAGCTACAACTTCTGCTTGCCTTCTGAAAAGCGCTCTGTTCCTCCTCCTCCCTATAACTAGTGACCCCAGAGAACTCTGCTTGCTGGAACCCAGGCAAGCTGTCAAGTGGAGCCAGGCTGTTCTGTGGCCCTCTCAACTGTCTTTGTCTAGGGATTCCCTTTGTAGCTTCTGTAAGACTGTTCATTTTCTGATCTTGTAAATGGGCTATCGAACCCCTGGAAATAATAATAATTAGAAAAGGTTTTGCCTTAGTTTGCTCCTCTTTTCTGTATTTGTTGTTTGCTTGCGTTAAGGGAAGGTCTCATATAACTCAGGCTGGGACTAGGGATCTAACCCAGGGCCTTCTGCATTGCTAGGCAAACACTCAGCAAACACTAGGCAAGACCTAGCTGCTGGCCTCCTCATCTGCAAAATGGGAGTGCATATGTCCCATCCCTCTATCTGCACAGCTGGCGCCCAGGCTTCTGAGGCTCGCTTGCCATAAGACACTGGCTGGCTGGAATGCCTAGCATATGAAGGAAGTTAGGGGACGGTGGTGGGCCCTTGTCATATGACTGACAACGCAGAGGGGATGACACACAAATGAGATGAAGCCCCTCCACCCTCCCCCTGGCATGGAGACAACAGAAAGAATGAACTGCTCTGGACAGGACTATGGGGACAAGACTTTTCGGGACACCCCGCCATGGCCATCTCAAGACTCCACTTCGATTCTCTCTGCAGCTGAAATGGAAAAAAAAAATAGGGGAAGAAAAAAAAACAAAAAAAAAAAAAAACAAAAAAACAAAAGCAAAAGCAAAAATCTCTTCCATCTCCTCTGCCTGCCTGCTCTAAAGATAGGTTTCAGGACAGAAGACTCTTGGGAGCATGGGGCAGGGAACAAGGCAGGGCCAATGGGTAGGACCATGGATATTTGCTTTCAACAGCCTGAGGGACCTAGAGCTCTGGGCCACTGGGGTGTCTGGGGAGGCCGAAGCCTTGCTCTGAGGTGGGCTCCACATACTCGAATGTTTACCCGGCTTCAAGGAAGCCAAGAGTCTGGGATTGAGTCACATTCATTTCAGGCTCAAGGGTAAAGACTCACAACCTCTTTTAATTTCACTCTCTCTTGCTGAACTCTGTGTCCAGGGTTCTCTAGCCCTCTAGGAAACAAAGACATGGAATATTCAGACAGTCGGAGAGCTCCAGGGTCCCCCCAGTAGCAAGCCACTTCCTTCCAACCCAAGCTTGCACCAAATCAGTTACCAGAATGCTAAGGAAATACCCAGCTTTCCTTTTTGCCACTGCCTGCATTGCTCCTCACCACAAATGCCGCACACACTGGCAGTTCTTGAAACCCAAGTCTAAAGGAGACACGTGGGTTCTTGGGGCTGTGTGTGTGTGTGTGTGTGTGTGTGTGTCTGTCTGTGTAGAGCCTTGCTCTTGGAAGAGTGGGGTTGAAGCAATGTTCATCGTGGAGCCTCCTCAGACAAGTGAGGAACGCAGGGAGGATGAGAAGAGGAGGCTGGCCCAGATGAATAGCCTGGTATTGTCCTGGTTGACTGGTGGAGGTTGCCTCTATTCCTCTGTGGGCTAGAGGAACACTAGTGGGTGCACCCTCCCTACTCTCCACCCCTAGGATGATGGAAGGGGTGCTCCTTCTCCTCTGGAAGTCCGTGGGTACCAGCATTGGCTCCTAGAGCTAATGCCGTCCTCTGTGCTATCAGGTCAAGCCTGCCTAGAGAGTGGGGTGGAGCGGAGCATGGGGGGCTCCAGGCCACAGTACTATTGTTTCTCTTGCTGTGTGGTCTTGGCCAAGTGGTGTCTCTGGCTACCCTGGGCAACCCTCCCCTCCTCATGGTGAGATGTGTGTGAAGTAAAGGAAGTAGAACTGTTGTACTTGATGGCTCAAGTACAAGGCATTAGTGGTGTGTCCTTGAACCTCTGGGTAGAAAACCAAATTCGGTTTTGAGATAAGATGAGAAAAGCTTGCAGCTGCCCTGGGCTCTCTCCTGAGTGCTCTGGTCCCATCCCAACTGACCATGTCTCTCCACACATAACTGTCTGCCTAGGGCCATCTAACAGCTGTGCTGTGGAGGGGTGCACAATGGGTTCCTCGACAGAAACTTCCCTATCTTGGCCCTTTGTGATCAACTCCTAATGACACGAAGGAAAGAGATTATTTCTTCTGGGGGAACACAGACTCCAGGCATTTGCCTCGGCAGGTATGCGACCAGTCCTCTGCTGGGGAGATCCTGCAGAGTCTGGTGTCCCAGTTCCACCCACCCTTCTGGTTTCTGCCTGCCTATCAGACCTTCCTATGGAAAGAAAGCTTTTTTTTTTTCTTCTTTTCCAAGACAGGGTTTCTCTGTGTAGACCTGGAACTTGAGGCTGGCTTCAAACTCACAGAGATATGCCTGCTTCTGCTTCCCAGGCGCTGGATTAAAGGTGCATGTAGAAGAAAGTACTTTGACCTCTAAAGGGACCTTGCCTGATATTTAAAGGGTCCTCAGGGTCCCAGAGAGTAGAAGACAGAAACTACATATGCAGGTGATGAGAGGATGTCTATTTGATATCTGAATTGTGACTTGGTGATTAAATACCTCTTTAAGCCACACACCTCCTGGCAGTCTTCCTAGGAGGCAGTGGGCTTGGCAGAGGAATGGTCAGGTTCTTTTTGAAACCTCATACCCAGCAGAGGGCCCAAAGAGACCAAGAATTACAAGCTGGAGTTTAGAGCAGGGGGTTCAAGTGGGAGATTGTTAAGGAGGCAGGGGAGGTGGCTCAGTGGAGGATGGATGAGAGTGTTAAGCTTGCCCAACCTCTCTCAGCCTGGAGAGGGAATGAAGGATCATGGGCCAAGATGGTAGATGAGTTTTGGTACCACCCCAGCTAGGCTTTCTTCCTGTGACTGCTCCAAAGTTAGGGTTACATGGAATGAAGGAGGGATTGGTCTGCCTGGAGACAGGAGAGTGGGCACACGGGCTTGTCTGTAGAAGTGTGTTAGGGACCACCTCCTTGGTGGCTCCATGGTGATGCAGACAGAAGAGCAAGAAAGAAGCTGCTGAGAGAGGAGAGGACAGCTTTCTGTTCTAGAATGTGAGTGCAAAGCTGAGGGGCTGACTTGAGGATGATGTTAGAGGATACGTGGGTGCTTGGGAATGCCACATGAAAGAGCTGAGCCAGCCTGAATAAAGAATTGAGCTTGTGCCCTGGACCCAGACTCCTAGAGGTCAGAACTCAGGCTGACACACGCATCACCAAGGCTATCTCCATGGCAACCACTGGTGACTGCGCTTCAAGACAGAAGGTGCCAGGCAAGGTCAGAGTTGGATGGATGGGACAGGGCAGAAGGAAAAGCCAGCTGAGCATGGGTCACTCACAAAGGCCAGAGGGGTGGGGCATCTGCTCTGAAGGGAAAACCTGGCCATGGTTTCTCAGAGACTCAGACAATATCTGCTCAGATGTGCTTCTGCCTCATCTGGGCTCATTTTGTGCCAATGGTAGAACACCATTGGGCCTCCTTGTCATTCTGTATGCCAGGGAGGGCAGCACCCATGGTATGGTCATGGGAAAGCAGCACAGGCTATCAATGGGCTCCTAACTATCTGTGTATCCTGCTGGAGAGCCCCAATGGAAGAACCCCAAACCTGTATGCAGATCCTCCTGCTCAGGGGCATGGAGGTGTGATGCTGGGTGTCCTGCTTTGGGAAGCGGGTAGGGGCCACGTTACACTGCATCAAGAGATGGAGTCTGTTTCTCATCAAAGAACTTGAAGGCTGGCTGGGGTACCACACATAGGTCTCTGTGTTAAAAGGCTAGGACCGAGGCTCCATGTACTTTGGGAAGGTTTGAATGAGGCAGATAGGAAGTAGAGATGGAATCTTTTGGCTCCCGAGGCCATGAGAGGTCCAGCAAAGAGCTAGACAGACCAGAGACCAGAAGCCCTAGGTTAGAGGCAATGATATGGGCAGATATGCTTGAAAGAAGGAAGATAAGGGGTTGGGGATTTAGCTCAGTGGTAGAGTGCTTGCCTAGCAAGTGCAAGGTCCTAGTTTTGGTCCTCAGCTCTTGCGAGGCGGAGGGGAAAGAGAGGGGAGACAAAATACCAAAAAGACCAAAAAGAAAAAAAACCCCACAAAACCCAAAGTAACTGACAGAAGGAAGCTGAAGAGGAGGTCAGAGTAAGAGAAGAGTAAGAGAAGGACATCAAGGTTAGAGCAGCTTTTTTGGGACTAGCTGGCACACAGGCAAGATGTGTATGCCCCACTATTTTCTACTTTAAATCAGCTTGGAACTGGAGCCTTGTCTCTTGTAGGAAAGGGATCGGGACTTCAGCATGCTCCACCCTCTGTGGGAAAAGGGCTTACAAGGCAGCTGCTCAGTGTCCAAGGGAGGGGCGCGGCCGATCATGAAGTGCTGTGGTTTCCTTGGTGCTCTTCCATTCCTGGCTGTGACATCTGATCTGCAGTGACTGCCTGGCTCATATGGTCCCTCTTGTGTTGAGCCCCCATTGTGACTGTGACCCCTGAGAGGCTTCTACACTTTGACCCACATTAATTAACCCTTTGACTAACTGCAAGGCCTTAGTCATCAAACTCTGACCCTTTCCCTTGTGGGCCAAGCTCTTCCTGACAAGGCAAGAGACTAGAATGTGGGCGACTTTGTGCCTCTCTTGGTGATGGCTTCACTCTGGCCTCAGGTGCTGAGGCGGACTGGGACTCCTTGGATTCTAGAACCTTTTCGACTATGGTATGACTCTTTGCTGGAGTCAGACTTGTGGAATGCTTATAATTCCAACGACCCCCTGCTGTTTACAATCCCTGACCCCCAGCTAACCCCAAGACTGCCTGAGGACCCTTGATCAATGATGCTGTCTTCAGTGGCTGTGGCCCTTCAGCCCCTGGGCCTCACAGTGACCCCTGTCCCCCCATGTTCTCTGGAACCCCGGCCCCTGCCCGCCTGCCCGCCCAGGAGCTGGCGTTGGTGGTGCCAGCGGAGGCGGGAAGGAGTCACACTCACGCCCAGCTGCAGCAGGAGGAAGGCTGGTCGGAGAGGAAAGAGCATTGGATAACGACACGCGACTAGGGCTAGAGAGACTGGCTACATCCTGGGTCTGGCTGGTGACGGAGGACTGTCTCCGCAGGGCCCCCTGGAAGGAGGCCCCGCTCTTGAAAGTATTGACTACTTCAATCTGCAACGGAGGAGAGAACGAGACAAGTTGCGAGAAGAAACGAACACCACAGCTACACAACTGACAGGCGCAACATCACATAACAGCCGCAGCCACGGCGACGAGGACAACACCACTTAAAACAAAACCAAAAAAAAAAAAAAAATACTAGACGCACTCCAAGGTTTGGAAAGGTATCTGCTCAGCTCTGGGCCCATCTTGGGATCCCAAGCGGGGGGGTGGGGGGGGTGGGAGGTAGGGAGAGCGGGTGTGACCTCTTTCCTCAAGAGTGGCTCAGGGGCTGGGGTGGAGGTGACATCAGAATGGGAGAGTGGCCTCAGGCATAGAGCCAGAGTGATGTGGTGAGTGAGACCTTGGGGAGGATAGATCTTGGGTCAAGGTCTGGCTTTCTTTACTTACTAGCTAGGTAACCCAGGGGAAGTCCTGTTTCTGTTTCCTAAGGCAGGGCAACGCTGTCCATCTAGCGGCGATGTGAGTGGCAGTATCCCCCACAGTTGTTCAGAGAAGGCTGGCTCAGAGTCACCCCCACCTACCCAGGATTATAATCATCAGGGGACCACCTCCCTCTTCCTCCTGAGATGTGAGACCTGTGGGGGCAGTGCCACCTACCCCAGCCCTCATGGGCAACAGGGGCTGCCAGGGTCCTGGCCACAGCAGGAGAGCCCAGGCCTGTGTGAGGCAGCTGTGAGTCTAAAACCCACTCCCCTAAGTGCCAAGTGGGCAGAACAGGTGAGTCACACCCTTCTCCCAGGGGCCACATGAGTCAAATGAGTTCCTGGGCGGCGTGAGGAGCACCAATGGAGCCGTCTGCTGCGGTCCATGGAAATGAAGGTCCACGCATCACTTGCCCAGATTGCTTGGGTGAGGTATCTGAGGTAATGCTCTGTAGGTATCTTTCTGGGCAAGAGATCTCTTTCTCTGTTTCCTACAGTACACTCAAACACAGGCATGGGGTCTTTGGGAAAGCGTGGGACGTGCCCGGGTGTGGCCTTCCTGCTCCATCGTATACCACACAGTGGCCATATGACTTCTGTTCCGGGGAAGAAGCCTGCTTCTGGCTGGGCAGGCGCTGTGCGCACATGTCCAAGTAAGCTTGGCTCGCGGCTCGCACCTCGTACCTCGGCATATGGGGATTTTAACCTTTGTCCCGAACCTACATCAAGGGCAGTGCTTGGAGACCCCCCACAGAGGCAGAGGGTGTGTGCATTATGTGTAAAGGTGGCTGGAGCTCCTTGGCTGACAGTTTTCCCTCTAGTTTTGTCTGCTCCTCCTGAGAGCCACCCTAGCCACAGTAGAACCCCCACTCACCTCAGCCCTCATAGCCACCCCCATCCTCTTCGGGGATTCCTCTGTAAAACCAGGGTGGGTGAGACTCTTGCCACCCCCCCCCCCCAGCTGGGATGAGAAGGCAACGGTCTTCCTAAGGCCACACTGTGTTTTGTAGCACAAGTGAGTGTGTGGACGTGCACGCGAGTGTGTGTGAGCATGTGGCTGGAGGAACAGTAAGTGCTCTCCTTAGACCATATGATGGGCATGGGGGCATTCACTGAGACCCGCTCCAGGCTGCTATGGCCACCTGCCCTCACATTAGAGAGTGAGGCCAAACCCCCAAGTCTGGCCCAGCCCTAGGAGCAACCCGTACCTGTGTCTGGATCCGATTCAGGCCCCGGAACCACAGGATCTGGCCTCGGCGAAGCTCCCGCTCCGCGTGGTCGATCTCCTCTACGTCCTCATTCAACTCCTCCTCAGGGATCTCCTCCTTCTGTGTGAGCCGCCCCGCCTCCTTCAGGAACTTGAGCCTGCTGGTAGGGATGGTGGCGATGACCTGCAATGATGTACCAGGCAAAGGTCAGGACTGAGGACTCTCCTAGTCCCCGCCCGAGACCCTCTCCCTCCTCTTCTGCCCTCTTTCCTTAGTCACATGAAAGGTTCCCGCTTTAACCTTCCCTCTGCCCCAACTCAACTGATGGTTGTTTCTTATTGATGGCCTTTTTACTACACCCACTTATTGGACACAAAGGACAAAGTGGAACAACTTGGCCTTGAGGAATTGGCCAATGTGACTTGGAATACTCCAGGCCTTATTGGTCGTGTGATCTAGGACAAGTCATGTGCCCCCACTGAGCTCTGGGCTTCCATCGACAAGGCTAGGGTATCTTAGAGTGGTGAGGACCTGGGCAGGTACTGCGAACATGCTGTACTGAGCCTTCTGTGGATGGCTGCCAGCGAGCACTAGGTGCCAAGTGTACTGGGGAGGCCAGTCCTGGACCCGAAGGCGGGATGTATGTGGATGCACTCATTCTTGTTCTTCCTCGAAGGGCTTGTTTTCTAGGCCAAGGCCTGACAGTTAGGCATCAGAGGCCCCTTACGTCTGTGAGGACAGGCAAGGGCTGGGTCAGGCGCTCAGGCGCTCTGGGAGTTCAGGGTCAGTGCTGGTTATACTATCAACCTTGATGCTCATGAGTTTGTTCCTCTGGATGCTGAGGGACCCCTCAGGATGTGGGCCCCAGAGTGCTAATTCAAACTTAGTTCTTAATGTCCAAAGAGGTGCCGAAGGCCATTTGGATGGATCTGAACTTTATCTCTGAGTTAACATTTCCCAACCTACTTTCTGCACTTAATCTTAGCCAAGGGCTGGGAGGTGATTCCCATGTAATCTCTGTCTCTCTCTGGAGTTTTGAAACAGCATCTTACTATATGATCCAGGCTGGCCTCAAACTAGTGGTGAGCCTCCTGCTTAAGCCTTGGAAGTTCTGGGATTACAGGCATGAATCAAGGTACCCAGTTGCCTTTGTACCACCCCCTCCTCTTCCTTTTGTTCTTTGTGACAAGGTCTGGATATGTAGCCCACACTGCCTTCAAATATGCAGTCCTCTCTCCTCAACCTCCTGAGTGCTGGGATTACAAACATGTGCCACCATACCTGGCTTACCCCTGTGGTTTCTTACTCTAGCCTAGGAATAAGCTGAAGAAGAGAATCATCTCAGGCCTATGATGAGTCAGCGCTGCCTAGATGCCTGGGCACCTTGGGGGAATAGTCCTTTAGCTCGGTTTATGGACAAAGGCATGTCTCCCATGTAGTGTCCTGAGTCAGAAGACAGATTTCAAGCTGTCAGCAGTGTTATGGTGTGTGTCCATGTGTGACAGTGTGTGTCATGGTGTGTGTGTGTGTGTGTGTGTGTGTATGTGTGTATACTTGTATGTGCATGCACATGTGCATATATGCCTAGGACTTGGGTAGAGAGAATGAAGCAGGTGGAAGAATGGTCTAGGGTCAGAGATGGAGTGGCCATCAGAGAGCATCTTCAAGTTAGGAGAGCCTTAGATAGCTACAGGCCCGCCTCAGGTCGCACTATAATGCGGCAGGATGTGTCCTGGCCTGGAGCCAGCAGGTCACTACCCTCAGGATACCATTAGATGATGCCCTTTTAGCATATTGGCTTCAGGCTCTGAGCTGCGGCAGGCCCGAGCACCTAGAAAGTCTCTGAAGAGCATCATGCTCCTTACGTTATTATTATTATTTTTTTCATCAGCTTCTACTTTTGGCAACTCACGCTTATAATAATAACAGCACTGCCTTTAGACATTAATTTAAGTTAAAACAAACTGCTGCGATTTAAAAAAGAAAACACCAGCAGCAGCAAAACACAGATAAAAGGTCAAAATCAGTGCCGGTGCCCACGTGGCCTGCATTTGGAGCCTTGGACTGACTCCGTTGCTCTGACGCCCAGTGTTGGGTATGGCCCTCCCTCGTATGGACAGCAGGTACATGTCACAGCAGGACCAATCCTGTTGTTCCCCCTCTCCCATTGCTTCAACACCCCCTCCTGCCCCCTTCCCTGCCACACACCTGGCCCCAGACCAGCTCTCCCAGGCCGATGAAGATACACCACATCCACTGGTCCAGCTGGAGTGGGGAGCAGCTGAAGGGCTTCCCGCCAAACTGCACGATGACTATCTGCAGGTCAGAGATCGGAGGGACAGACACGGAGATGGCACGAGGGCTGGGGAGCCACCGCCTTGCCCAGCCCAGGTTAGGTGGGGGCTGGGTACCTGGATGGCAAAAGTGCCAAGAACGATGGTGCAGAAGATGGGGTTCCGGAAGATTCCGTCAAAGACATTGCGCTCGCCGTGGATCTTGCGGGCGTTGATCTCGTTGAAAAGCTGCATCATGACGAAGGTGTTGAAGATGATGGTGTAGTGCTCTGAGGGCGGTGAGTGCAGCGGCGCGTTCCTCCCGCTGTCAATCTGGAACATCTTCTCACCTACCAAACCGGAGGGCGGGATCGGGCTGAGGCGGGGAATGGGGCAGTGCGGCCTGTGGTTCCCGCTCAGTGAACCAAGCCTTTGGTTAGAGAGGAGTGTTTCTCAACCTGTGGGCCGAGACCCTGGGGGGGGAAGGTTGTAGAATGACCTTTTCACGGGGGTTACAAATCAGATATCCTGCATTATCAGATATTTACATTGTGATTCATAATAGTAGCAAAATTACAGTTATGAAGTAGCAACAGAATAATTTTATGGTTGGGGGGGAGTCACCACAAAGGTATTAAGGGGTCACAGCATTAGGGAGGTTAAGGAGCACTGATCTAGAGCATAAATGGCTTGGGACCTGTCATCTTTTCTGTGGATCTCTGAGAAAGGTGGCATGCCAGCTGCATTGCAAAGTGACGTTCCTTATAAGAGGTGACTGTATTGGGAGAACACAACTCCTTGAGATAAGCCACTATAGCTCAAGCAAATGTGGCCTAGAGATCCATGTGTCTGAGGCTGGGTGCCCGGACTGTGGTGCTATGGAAAGGTTGTGGGACCAGGGTCTAATGTAGTCCAAGCTGCCCTTGAACTCACTATGTGGCCAAGGATGACCTTAACCTCCTGCCTTTGCTTCCTGAGCGCTGGGATTGGAGGCAAGCACCATCATGCCCGGTTTACACGGTACTTAGGACAGGAGCAAGGACTTGAGGCATACCAAACAAAGATTCCACCATATTCCTAGCCCTAAGGGGGAGCGGGGTTGATGGGACCTGTGAGGGGTAGAGCCTGCTGGGAGGTCTCAGGTCATTAGGGATATTCCCTCAAAGGGAACTGTGGTGCCTACGTCCACACCTTTCTCTGCATCCTGGCTGTGAGGTGAGCAGTTTTTCTTCATCGTGTGCCCCTGCCTTGTCACTGGCCCAAAACAGTGTAGTCATCTGAATATGACCTCCTAGACTGAGAGTCCGAATGAACCTCTCTTCTAAGTTATCTCAGAGACTTTACTCTAGTGAAGAAACACTGACTAAGGCACAGGCGCAGGCTCCTGGCTCTGACTGGCCAGAGAGCTAACCCCCAGTGAGAAGCTGACAGTCCCAAAAGGCTGTGTGTCCCTCCCCAACGAAGTCTCGGTCCTCCATGAAGACATCATCTTGGGGCAAGAAGTTGCTATAAGGGATCAGGGAAGGGGCAGCTGGCTTGGCCCCAGGCCTTGGCTCTGAGAGGCTAACATAGGCTCTGAGAGGCTTTCATCAGGTCTGGATGGCATGTGTAAAGCCAGCTGTTGGATATGGGCCACGGTGTGTCCAGAAGCTGGCGACTTGGCCATAGAGGAGTGGGTACTGGGGTGCCCACCCAGGAAGAGGGTGGCCTGGCCACAGAGGGGTGAGTACTGGGGCACTCACCTACAAAGAGCAGGGTGAAGATGAGGGTGAGCTGGTAGACGGCGTGACCCAGGATGTTCTTCATCATGGTCCGTGAGATGAGTGGCTTGTTACGGCCATAAGGTTTCCTCAGGAGCAGAGTCTCGGTGGGTGGCTCTGTGGCCAGGGCCAGAGAGGCAAAGGTGTCCATGATGAGGTTCACCCAGAGCATCTGCACAGCCTTGAGAGGGGAGTCCTACGACAGTGGCAGGGAGAGGACTGTCACAGAGAGCCACCAGAGCCGCAGGGTATAGGATGGGGCCCCTGCAGGTTCTCCCTACAGGCTGCAGGCTGCTCAGGCTTCGGTTCTCTGAGTATGCGTGTGGCAGGTTCTTGAAGCTTCTATGGAGGACAACAGTATGAACAGCCCACCTCAGTCCTGGGCCCACAGGCTCCCACCTGACTTCTGGTTGACTCAGCCACATCCTTGCCTGCCGTCTGAAGCCAACACCCAAACTCTTAACTTGCTGCCTCTGCCCCTCAGTCTCAGGGGCTCAAGGCTCTCCTGTCTTGGAGACAATGTTGTTGACCTCTGCACCCACTTCCATGTTACTCCTCATCATCTTACATCTTAAAGGATTTTATGACTACAGCACCAAAAGAAGCGCCCTATCATGCACGACAGGAAGCCCTTCAAGTAAGCAGAACAGGTAGCCAAAACAAAGGCTATCGCCACAAGCATGCCATTTTGGATGCTGTCAGATTTGCTCTGCTGGGTCCAGGCTGGACAGAGCATGCTCTGACTGACCAAAGGAGCTGAGCCACTTATCTTTCACGCCTCACAACGGCAGGCCCTGCCCACAGCAGCCAGAGCTGACCTTACCCAGAAGCCAGTCCCTTGCCATTGGTTCTACCCTGGATCATCTTGTGGCCCATGAAACACCCCTCTGGGAAGCCCACCTGCTCTGAAAGCCTAACAGCCTCCCGTCTGTCTGCCTTCCCTGTGCTTCCCTGGGCTGCTCCTGCTCTCTCCCCCTGCCTGGTAGGGCTGAGGCTCTGAGCTTTCTCCTGCCTTTTTGATTTATCTGATTACAAGAATCTCAGGGTCAGGTGTGCAATTTTCCCACCGAAGTCTTCATGGCCCTGCTCAGTCAGGGATGCTGGGCCAACTGATCCTTGTCTCGGAACCTGTTTTCTTTCTGGCATCCATCCAGTCTCCAGGAAGCTGTCATGGCAATGTCTCCAAGGTAGCACTAGAGGGAGCTTTTCACCCACGGACCAGGAGGAGAGGCTCCCTAAACAGATAGGGAAGCCCGATTCCAACTCTCCAACTCTCGGGGATTGGGTGGTGCACGGTCAATACTGCAGCCTCTGTGAGCATGACCGTGACAGCGGTCACTGCAGAGGGGAACAGCATCCTATGGACCATGTGGTCCCTGGGGACAGCTGCATATTGGGCTCTGGGTTCCCCTGTAGGGGCTTGTATACCTGGGTGGTGACTGGGAGCCGTCAGCCCTCTGAGACTCCCTTGGAACGGAAATCGCTCTCCTTCCCCAGACCAGAAAGCCAGCTCCTGGGAGATTCAGTCTGGTCACAGGGTCAGGAGCCAGAGTGGATACCTGGCCATTCTTTCCTCTGAGCCTGCCTCTGCCTCTGTGAAGTGGTACTCACTCCACCTAGCTCCACCTGCCTCAGGGAGCAGCATGCCGAGGACTTCAGTGATCTGGACAGACAGAAGGAACTCCGCTGCCTTCTATATTCTACCCCACCCCTCCTAATCCTCTCCACTCCAGAGAAAAGGCCCCCTGAGCCTGGCTAGCTCTGGGTCCTCAGCTCTCCAATGATCTCCCTCGGGCCTGCACTGCCTCTGCCCCAGCTTCTGCCAGCCCCTGGGGCAAGGATCAGGCTGGTATGGGTTGAGAGATGGTCATGAAGCCTGATAACTGTCATTTCTGGGTCACCTGAGTCAGACTACCTCTCCACGCCTCGTTTCTCGACTGCACAGGGCTAGTGGATGCACGAGGATTATGATGGAGCCCTGCTCAGGGGAGGCATGCCATGACCGTGTACCCACCCCCAGCATTGTGATCCCAACAACCTAGGATGTTCCGAAGGCTGCCCTTTCCCAGCCTTCGGTACGATTCTCCCAGGACCCACCTGCGTGATGCAGGCGCCCGTGAAGGCCACGATCACAGCCACCACGTTGACAGTCAGCTGGAACTGCAGGAACTTGGAGATGCTGTCATAGACGTTACGGCCCCACATCACCGCCTTGACAATGCTGCTGAAGTTGTCATCTGTCAGGATGATGTCCGAGGCCTCCTTGGCCACGTCTGTGCCTGCGATGCCCTGTGGGGACAGGGACAGGAGCCTGGTGGGGCAGCCGGAGAGGTGAGTGGCTCCATCTGGCCATTCTTTCCTCTACACAGCTTTTAGTCTTGTACACCTCACCCCTGACCCAAAGCAACCAGGGAGGTCAGACCACACACACACACACACACACATCTGTATGTGCACACAGCCACCCCTCGGAGGCCAACTTTCTTCCCTGGGAAGCCTGCCCTTTCCCCATTCCTCCTTGACCTGTAAGCAGGACAGAGATGACCCCAGCAGGGAGGGCAGTGCCTGCCTCCTCCAGAAAGACCTCTGTGGTTAGGCTGGGACTGGTTGCAATCATGGTAGAGGGGGAGGCATGAGTGTTAAGTGTACACAGGAACTCCTGAAAGCCAGTTGGCAGCTGGGTAGCACAAGCCCTGCCATCCCTGCCTTTGAGACCCGGTCAGACACCACCTGACGCCCTCTTTGAGCTCCTCTTACCATTGCGAAGCCCACATCTGCCTTCTTGAGAGCAGGCCCGTCGTTGGTCCCGTCCCCTGTCACGGCCACCACCTGCCGCTGCTCAGTGTGTGTGCTGTCGATGATGCCTAGCGGGTAAGAGGGTGTATCAGTGTCCTGGAACCAGCCCTGAGCCTCAGCATGGCTTCCTGTCCTGTCTCCCTAGCCAGCCCTTTCCATCGCTGCTCTTCAGAGCCACTAGGCTCCTAATTAGCCCAGGTTGGCTCGGGTGGCTCAGTCTCCAGCACTGTCTTTGCTCTCCCAGTCCTTTGCCATACTTCCTAGAAACACGGTCCCGTAACTCTTCTTCCCAGACCCAGGAGTTCGCTGTATCTTCGGGGGCTTTAACATCTGCTTTCCCAGCACCTTCCACCTCAGAACTCCAGTCACATGTAGGGAGGCTATGGCCTGTGTGTGATCATTTTCCTAGTGATCCTGCCCCATTGGACTTAACCTCTTTCTGTACACACATCTTCACTGAAATAACTGGTGAAAACCAGATTGAACACAACCAGCAGCAGCTTGTGGAGGCAGGGGGACAGGTTCCCAGATTTGGGGCATCATTTCTTCTTCTAACTGCCCCCATACAGAGCCCAGCTTCCATGCCTGGTTCCTCAGGAGTTATCTGGCTGGTCTCACTGGCTGGCAGCCAGTCCAAATCCCACTGTCCTAGGCTTGGCCTGTTAGGACTCCTGTCCCTAGAGCTGGCAGGAAAATCTTTGACTCTCCTGGTTCCTTGACCAGCACTGGGCTCCTCCAAGGCAAGGAACTCACCAGGCCTGACACAGCATGGCTGCAGTTGGGGCCTCCCTGTGGCCACACTGCCATCCTGTTTCTCCTGGCCTCTCAGCAGCTGGACCCACAGTGGACCACACTCTTCTCTGTGGGCTTCCCTCCTGTCTTTCTGTGTACCTCTCATCCCTGGGTATCCATCTCTTCTTCCTGTCTCCCCAGTCTCTGTGTGCTCTGGGTTCTGGGGCTTTCCTGACGGGCTTTTATGCCCATCACCCCATGGGGTTCTAGCTGAGGCTCCCATTTTCTTGACAATGGCTATCTGTGGCAGATGGCATTTAGGACTCAGGGGTCTTGGAAGAACCACATTAAGCGATCAGCATCTTATCAGATCTGTCACTCCTAACACCGAGGGAGGGGGCTGGACCTGTAGCAGGGTCTGTACAGGAGCATCCTATGAGGTTCCCTGCTATTTCTCTCCTCATTGCATCCACACACAACCTACCTGGATTCATCTATCTACACACAGTGCACTGCCCATCCACACTGCAGTTGTCAGTGTCAGATCCTAGAGACCCCTCTGCCTTCAGGCCACACTCCCAAAGCACAGGGAGATTCCTAAATAACATTCTTCCTCTCCTGGCCCTCCACTGTATCCCCCTGCCCTATTCGGTGACAGCACCACTGGCTCACCATGACCAAGGTCAGCCTCCCTCATTCTCCTCTTGTCCTCTCTCTAACGATGCCAGGGGCTCTGCACATTTGAAGTCCCCTGTGCTGTCTGGAACACAGAGCTTGCCCCCACCCCCACCTCTGAGTCTCACATCCTCCTCAGCCTCAGCAAGAGTCCAGTGGCTGGAGCAGAACAGCTTCTTGCCCTGTGCAGGGATATGACCTGGTGCCTGTGCTGTGGAGCCTGTGCTGTCCACAGGAAAGGACCAGCTCGAGCACAAAGTAGGTCCTCCATAACTGCTCAGCGACAGAGTCAGGGAGTGACTGAGAGTAAGTGAGGAATGAGGGTGAGTGAGGGCTCTCTGATGTAGTGTCTGCACCCCTGGGGTTCCATGCTTTTATCCACAGGCCCCATCTGTCTCCGACTTTGTCACATGACTCTAAGGTGCCTAGGAGTGATCCCAGACAGAAGTAAGAACTCCACCTTCTAGACATTTTACAGATGGGGAAACTGAGACCCAGAGTGAACGGACTTGCCAAGGCCTCAGAGAGCGTAGTAGGAGTACCAGGATATGAGCCAGGGCTGTGACTGCAGGGGCTGAGGCTTTCTGAGTGTGACCCTCTTGTGGCACGATGAGGGAAGAAGGTTCTAGCCTTCTGCTCTTCCCAGGACTTCTCATCATCTGGGTCTGTTCACAGGGGTTGACTGGAAGTGTGGTAAGGGTCTCAACCTTATGAGCTCTTGGCTCAACTGAGAAAGAAAATGGATCTGCCTTTCAGATAACAAAACTGCCAAGCCATGAAAGTGCTGGGCCTGTTGGAAGGTTCCTGAAGGTGTGCATAACAAAGGCTTTATGCACCTGGACTATAACACCTCTATCCCAGCTGGCCCTTCTGCCAGGTGGTCTGAGGGTCTAGGCCCAGGCCCACTTCTACCTCAAGAAAGTTGGAGAATCAGAAGAGAATCTCAGTGTCCCCATGTCCCCTTCCTCCAGAAGGCCCCTGCAGGCCTCCCAAGGCTGAAAAGGAACAAGTCAGAAGGTCCCCACGTGTGGAGAATCCCTGGGGTACCCTTTCTCCCTCTTTGGGGAAGCTGCAACGCCATGCAAATTGGGCGTGGCTCACGCTGGGACGGTTCTGGGCTCAGAATTGCCACGGTCACCCCAGTCTTACCTTTGACCAGCGTGTGCTTATCCGTGGGCGAGGAGCGAGCCAGCACCCTCAGCTTTGGCCAGATCTTGTCAATCCGCTCCTGCTCAATCTGGAGGAGGGGGTGTGGCATGTTGGTGGGGTCACAGAGAGAACCGGAGCCCCATGCAGAGTCACTGGGCTCTTCAGGGCGCGCCACCTGGCTCCTGTTCAAGCATGCAGAGCCCACGCCTCCCGGCCCCCTGTCGAGCTTGGCCCACCGAAGCGGGCCTTTGCGTTGGCTGCGCGTACCTCCCCCTTCTCGTTACGGATCCTCCGGTTGAACTCTTTGCCCTCCAGGCACAGGAAGTCCTCTCCAGGATGGATAATGCCACACTTGATGGCAATGGCCCGGGCTGTGTTGATATTGTCACCGGTGACCATGCGGACTGTGATGCCCGCCCGCTGGCACTTGCGGATGGCTTCTGGGACCTGTGGGAGAGGGTAAGAGCCCTTGTCTTCAAGAAGTCCTGGGCTAATCCTTCTCCCAGGGAAACCTCCTTAGGGGACTAACCAGAAGAGAATGATGGTGTCTGTGGCCTTCCTTTTATGCCCGTATCAGGCGTTACCAATTGTTCACAACATCCTCTGGTTAAATCTGATAGGGTCTCCGAATTCTCAGTCCTCAGAGTCCCCAGCAGCCACTACCTACTGACCATGGTGGTTTTTCCTGAGATGACGCCTATGGTTTCTGACCTGGACAAAAGGCACTGGAAAGACCCTAAAAATACAACCCCCATGTCTGGCCTCAGGCAAGAGTTGCAGGGAGAATTAGGGGGAAGAGTCATGTGCGTCTGAGGTTACTTTATTTACACTGATTTAGAACGGTGCTTCTTTATGTTGAACGGGACAGAGTGGGACAAAACACTGGGCTTTTGCTGACTGAAATGACACGCTGACGTCTGGGACAATCTGGTCAGCCAATCAGAAGGTGGTAAGACCTACCCCTCTCAGCAGTCCCACTGCCCCCACCCCCCATCTCTCCCACCCTCTGTCTCAGAGTGGTTAGGATGCAGGACATGGCTGAGAGCCAATGCCAGAATTCATACACAACAAGATGTGACCCAAAGCAGTGACAGACAGAGGCACAGTTAGGGACACCTGCTGCAAAGTGTCTTTGTAAGACCCAGAGCATGCTAGGTTCTTGGGCCTAACAGGCAAGCCCAATACCCAGCTCCCCTTGCACACAGTGGACCTGAGCACTCACTCCCCTCCCTGTCCTGCTGCGCCACTGGAAAGACTCCAGGATCCTCCAAGCTGTTCTATCTGTGACAAGACCTTACTGGCAGAAAGTACCTTTGGGGTAGTCAAGGTGAGATAAGGTCATAGCTGGCATCCTCATGGAGGAGGAGATGAGTACACATGAAAGGGAGCTCCTCATGATGGTGAAGTCAGGGGATGCTGGGTAAGCGCCTCCAACCAGGGGACGGCACCGAACACCAAGGTCCTGGTCTGAATGCAAACTGCCCCCAAGTTCTTATGCTTGGGCGCCTGGTCTTTGGCTGGTGGGGCTGTGCTGGGAGGTTGTGAACCTTCAGGAGGTAGAGCTGGTTGCTAGGGGAAGGTTGTTGAGGGTTCTGGCCTGGCCCTGAGTTTAGACCCATTCTCTGCCCCCTGTCACATGCTCTTGCTGCCAGGCTCTCCCCACCGTGTCTAACTATGACCTCTCTGAAACAGCCAGCCCCGACAAACCCTTCTCTCTTAAGTTGCTTCTGTCAGATGCTTTGTCATAGTGGCGAGGAAAGAACCTTCTGCAGCTAGCAACTCCCTACAGGCTATGAGGCAGGCCTGGAGGAGACTCTCCCTTCCCCTCATGGTTTTGGGGTCAAGCGGGGTGCTGCCCTGCTCTGTGTCAACAGTGTGCCGTGTCTGATATCTCTAGCCCATATTAGACTCAAAGTCAGTCTCCAGGCATGGCTTTCAAGGGCGTGTTTTGCTCTTTGTGCCTTCATGAAGTCGGAAGATCTGAAATGCACTCGTCCTAAGTCAGGGAATGTGAGCGTTTTGCTTGGGCAGGGCTAGCAGGCTGACAAAGAAGTCCTACCTGGTCAGTTATCGCCCTCCGTCCCTTCTCAGCTCAGGAACTCTAAGGAAGAAAGTGTGGCCTTGAAGTGCCCTTTCTGGATCTGCCCCACTGAACTCTCCATTCCCAGTCACAAGATCCGGGTTATATAATTTGTACACCCTCAGAGCTTAGGGTGTGTGTATGTGACTTTGTGTGTGTGCCCATATGTATGTGTGTATGCACATGGGTATATGCACATGTGTGTATTTATGTATGCATGTGTGTGTGACTGCGTATGTGTATGTATGTCTGTATATGATATATGTGTGTGACGCTGTGTGACCGTATGTATGTGACTATATGCATGTGTGTATGTGTATGTGATATGTGTGCATGTGTGTATGCATGTGAATGATGTGAAAGAGAGAGAGAGAGAGAGAGAGAGTGTGTGTGTGTGTGTGTGTAGGCAACACAGTTGCCTTCAGCCCCAGAGCTGCTGTTCTAGAAACCTGCACCTTGTCTGGCTTTGGTCCCTAAAAAGGGATTAAAGTGCTTAGAAGGTTCAGAGTGGGAAGGGGCTTTGCATCATCTGAGTCCATTCCCCTGCTCACTTCCTAGATCTGCCCCAGACATCCCCAGCAGGCGGGTAGCCCTGTCTTTGCTTACACACCCCTAGTGATGGGGTGTTCCCTTGCCCCCCAGGCCTACTGCTCCACAGTGACACTAGTCTAGCTTGTTCTTTCAAAGAACCTTTATTTTTCCCAGATGGAGTGCTACTCTGTTGTACTTGAACCCTCCTACAGAGATGGGGTCTTTAGGAGACATAGTCTTTCATGTGGGCTGAGACTAGGGGCTCTGGAAAGCACAGGGGACAGTGTGCGGAGGAGAAACCATGGAGAGCTTCTTGGAAGAAGGGGTATTTGAGCCAGTTCTATTCTGTCAAAAGCAACTAAGGCTCTGGTGTGAGGGAGCGTGCAGGGGCTCAAGCCATGCAGATAGCACAGAGAACCGATCTATCCACATTGCTGATCTAGATGTGGACAGGGAAAGCTCTAGATGTGAGAGCACTGGGGTTGTGCTGTAGGCCATCAGGAGGGGCTGAAGCTGGGAGAAGGTGTGGGATGAGGGTTGGTGGCTGTGAAGCTTCTGAGGTACCTGAAGTCACACTGAAGTCACACATAGTGAGCGCATGAGTAGTGGTGTGCGTGTGCATGTGCGGGGCTTGCTCCTGTGGAAAGGCCCTGCACTGGAGACGAAGTGGTTTATAGTGTAGCTCAGGACTCATGCCTTGTTTGTGTTGCTTTAGACAAAGTTTCACTGTGTAGCCCTGGCTGGCCTGGAACTTTCTATGTAGACCAGGCTAGCCCTGAACTCACAGAGATTCTCCTGCCTCTGCCTCTTGAGTGCTGGGATTAAAGGTGTGTGCCACCAAGTCAGGCCCAAGGCCTCGCTCAACAGTTCAGACTGCCTCACAGGACAAAGCTGACCATCTTCTAGGCAGAGAGAGAGAGAGAGAGAGAGAGAGAGAGAGAGAGAGAGAGAGAGAACAACAATAGTTCTGGGAGAACAAGGCTCCAAGCCCCTGTCTAGGCTGTCTAGGCTTTCCTCTCCTAAATGCAATAGGAGTTCTCACAAGGGCCAGATATGCAGCATTTCTGTGACAGTTCAGATCAGGAGCTTTCCCTAGGACTTGTATATTGAAGTTAGGTCCCCAGGGTGGCACTGTCGGGAGCTGCTGGGACCTTTAAGAGGTGGGTTGTATGTGATGTGTCTTAGGGGGGGGGGACTCTGGGTCCCCAGTTTCTTCTGTCTCTTGCCTCTCAGCTCTGACACGGACTATATGGCTCTGCTGTGTGCTCCTATCAGCAAGTGCTGCCTTGCCACAGGCCCCAAAGTAGTGGGGCCCATTGACCATGAACTGACACCTCTGACACTGGAAGGCCCAGCCGGACCTTCCCTTCGCATAAGCAGATTATCTCTGCTTGTTACAGTAATGAAAAGTATTTTGTTACCGAAACGAAAAGCTATGTTTTTCTGCTTCCTTTTCTTTCTTTGCCCTCTCTGCCCCTGCTGCCTGGGGCACCCTTTCCCTCAGTCCTTATATGCCAGCTCCTACTTGCCTACATTCAATGCTCTCTACTCATGAAGCACCTAAGACACCTCCAACCCAGAGGGATACCTCATTAAACTTTTTTGAGTATTTTCTTTGATCATTCACTCAGGCACTCAACAGCCAGCAATGGTATATTCAATTGTTCTGAGCGCTGGGCACCGAGATGATTAAGACTCAAATCTCAGGAGGATGGGCCTGGTTGAAATATGCTTTCCATATAAATAAAACCGGTGTTAACTATTTTAAAAAGCGGCTTCCTCTGCTAAAATTATCCTAGATATTCTCACGGAGGAAAAGCAGGAAACGGGTGCTTCCTGTTGCCATTACATAAAGGGTTTTTAAACATCTGCTGTTTCTGGTGACAGCCGGTGTCTGTTGACTCCAAGGACTCCGAACACCCCCGGGGTAAGCCCCCAGTGTGTCCCAGAACGATGCTCTCCTGACAGCTTCCTCCACACTAGCTTCTCTCAGCTTTGGGATTGCCTGGAGGAGGGACTATGGTGGTTTGATGCTGCTTTGGACTGGAGCGGGCCTGAGGGAGGAAGGCAATGTGGCAATGGGGAAACTGAGGCGGGTGAAGAGTATTCACCTACAGCTGAAGAATGAACCTTGGAAAGTATAGGGACCCACAGCAGAGCCCCTCTGCCTGGGCCTCTCCACGCTGGAGCCTAGCACAGGGTGCTAATTACGTGACTCCTGGAACCATATGCTGGGCAAAGGGACAAAGGACAGGGCTGAGAAAGCTGGGTAAGACACCTGACACAGGTGGGGACACTGCGGGAAAAGTCACCCACAAAATTGGTGACGGGCTGCCGCTGCCTCGGAGGTGGGAACTGGGACCTGGGACCTCACCCCACAGTGAGGTGGGGGCTCACTGTGAGGTCAGAACCGGGGCCTGGGTGTGGTGGGGAGCTTCACTGTAATATGGGAACTGGAGCCTTGTCGGAATGAGGTTCTTGTCGGAGAAAGAACCCCACCCCATCCCACCCCACCCCACAGCTCTGCTGGTTAGACTTTGAGATTCACACAGTCCCACCTTCTCAATCCCAGACAGGTAAACGGAAGCCCTGGAGCTGACAGAGGCCACCTGTGATGCTTTATATTGACTGCATTGACACTATCTGCAATCACCTTGGGGTCAACTCTCTGGCCATGTCTGTGAGGGATTTTCCAGATTAGGTTAATCAAGGTGGGAAGGGTGACCCTAAAGGTGGGCCATGTGGACAAGGAGAAAGTGAGCTGGGCACCAGCATGTGGAATCAGCTTCCTGAGTACACACCGGATGTGAACCAGCGCCTCACGCTGCTGCCGCCATGCCTCCTCTTCCAGGACAGGAGCTCAAACGAACCCTTCCTCCTTTAAAGCTGCTTTGATGAGGTGTTTTGTTTCACTGCTGAGAAAAGGAACTAACACATCAGCCCCGATCGACTATCAGAAGGCCGTGTTAAAGCTGGTGTACCAACCCTAGGCTGTCACCCGGGGAGGCCACAGCTCCCATCGGAGCTTTTGATTCTTTAGAAATTAAGATGAATCGTTATTGTGTGTGCATCTGATTGTCACATGCCACGGTGGAGATGTGGCAGTCAGAGGGCAGCTTTGCAGAGTTGGCTCTCTCTTTCTACCTCTACCCGAGTTCTAGAGAGTAAACTTAGGTTGACGGCTTGCACAGGAAACACTTTTACCCACCGAATCAAGCTGTCTTGCTGGCTTGCGTTTCTGAATACACATCCCAGTGGGCGGTGGGTGAGATGGGGAAGCAGGCTGGGTGACTGAAGGGTGGGGAGCAGGATTGATGGACGGGTGGAAGGCCTGGTGGCTGTGGGTGTGTAGAAGCTACCTCCGGATCTGTCTGAAGATGTCAGAGCTTGGAAGGAAAGACCCCCTCCCCTCCTCGAGTCGACACCCATTCTAAAGATAGAAGATAAAGGTCCCAGGCGAGCAGGTGGCTTGTTGGGGACAAAGCTTGGACTCGTGTCCAGCTGCTCCTTGCCAGAAGCAAGAACTCCAGATGACAATGTTGTCATCAAAAAGTGCCAGGGGCTAAGCCCTGCCCTGCTCCAAAGTCCTGGGCATGGAGTTCTCTGTAGGCTTCTCCCTGCTCCTGCCTATGGTCAAGGCCCAGAACACCAGGTCTACTCTGGATCTGTCTAGCCTAGTGTGCTCATCTATAAACTGATGAGTGGGAAAAAGGGCCCGAGTGGGACCAAGGTTCAAACCTCCACTCACTGCAGTAGTTATGAAGCCAATGACCAGCATTCAAAACAGAAGAGGGCAGAAGACACTTCTGGTGTTTTTGACCTCATGGAATGCTTAGTTGGTTAAGTATGCTACTGACTCTCAAGGGTGGGTCACAGACAAAACCCTTAGCACTTCATGCTGGCTTGTCGTCCTCTGTAAAGATGCTTCCAAGGCTGGTGGGGGTCAGACACACGCCAGGATAAACCTTTGCCTAGTGATTTCTGCTAAGGTGTAAATAGGTAACCCATATCTGGGAGGCATGAGCCCACCAACTGCTGGTGATAGGCGGCTGTCCTAGGAGACTGAAAATCATCTTCAGGGATGAGGGTTAGATAGATCCCCAACAGGCAGGCAGATAGGAAGAGGGGCTGTGAATGCATAATAAAGGGGCAAATTTCTGCTTTCTCTCTCTGTGTCTCTGTGAGAGAGAGAGAGAGAGAGAGAGAGAGAGAGAGAGAGACAGAGACAGAGACAGAGACAGAGACAACATAGAGATGAGTAGCAAGAACAGTGCCGAAGAGTTGGGATCAAATTCATTCTCATTCATTCATTCATTCATCCATCCATCTATCCATTTATCCATTCCACAAGCCCCTGCATATTCTGACGACAAGACTGTTGCCTATATAGGACTCTGAGAAATGACTCAGCTAGGAAGTCCATCAGGTAGCCTCATTTTGGGGGCTGCTGACCTATATGCTGGTGTTGGTGCTCAGAGTCTGCTCCCTTACAGTACCTCATAGGTGTGTGTGGGCGTGGAGGAGGATATTGTTATGCCTGAGCTACCAATATGGCTCAGAGAGGTTGTATAATAAGCTCAGTGTCACACAGTCCAGCAGTTCTAGCACATGGGGATCCAGGTCTGTCTGATGCCCGAGCTCACACTCTGATGCCTCTCATCACAGCCTGGATGTAAAAATCCAGGTCTGTGACCTGGTTCCACTTGTTCTTTGGAAGACAGTCCTACAGCACTAAGCAGGAGCCTGGAAGACAGCTCTTCACCTATCTCCACCTTTAAAAAGGGACCACTGGGGCTCTGAGAGAGCAGGGAGTGGGCCCGAAGAGAACACTATGGGGGCAGGGCAGGATACTGGATCCACCATTGTTGGAGGAAGGTGTTCCTGACTGGGTATGAACACCAGATCTCACAGCCACGGCCTACACAGATCCACTGGAGCCTGAGGGGAAAAGGAGCCAGCTCCTGCCCATGCCTCAAGCCCTGTGCTCTCTTGGCACCCTGGGTAAGGTGAATGCTCGGCTGGCCCATGGCACTAACATCTTTCCATGAAGCCTAATCCTGCATTGGCAGATATGGACCACACAGCCTTTCTTCTGTGACTGTGACAGGCCTGGAGCTGGACTGTCCCCCTGGCACTTCACTTTTATCTTCATAGCATGGATGACATCACCCGCCCCTTCTGCTGGGAATGTGACCTGCCATTAACGAGGAGTCCTGTCTCCCAGAGGCCTGCTGAAGGCTTAGGAGGATGGTCAGGGGATCTCACTGCCCAGTCACTCCTGGGCAGACAGAGACCATGACATCGACAGAATGCCGTGATCTGGGTTCCCCTGGGAGGATGCCCTGTGAACCCACTGTAATAGAGGCCTGGGATCCAGATCAGGACAATAGCTACCTCCCGTGGGGGAGGGGCTTCTGGAGCTAGGCAAGCCACATACCAATCCCCAGGCAGACTGGAGCGGTATGAGTGTTGTTCTCACTCAAAGCAGCACCCTGGATGGTGGAGGAGGGGTGGTGGTCTTTCCATCTTCCCAGGGCCTTCTGAGTAGATGGTTACTAAATATGGCTACGCCCGTTTTAGTGCGGAAATGTTTGAGGGCAGATGGATCCTGATCCTGTTGTTGCCTGGGGACCTGAAGCTCACAGTTCAAGTTACTCACCGGCCTGGCTCTAGCCCTGCCCCCGTTCTGAGATCATTGGCATCGGGGCCTACCTCAGGTCGCACTGGGTCCTCGATGCCCACCACGCAGATGCACGTGAGTTCATTGAGAATGTCATTCTCGTTGTCCCAGTCAGGCTCGGGGCTGCTGGGGAAGTCACGGTAGGCCACACAGATGGTACGGAGCCCGTCACAGGCCATGGGTTCGATCACCTTCTTAACCATCTCATCCCTGTCACGGGGCCGGAAGACCCGGGGTTCCCCAGTCCCACTGAGGATCTTGCAGCACCTGGCGGAGGGAAGGGAAGGAGATGAATGAGGCCCACCTACCTTGGCTACTGAATGCCCATCTGACCCGCCTCCCATGATGCCTCAGTGCAGGCAGCAGGCCTGGGGGGAGGGGTGACAAGCAGGGGTGCAACCAGGTGGCCTTTTTGCAATATTTGCCTCAGAACCCTCAGCTGCCTGCTGCATGCAGGGTTTAGGAGGTTCCACTTAGGGAGAAAATCATTACCACAGATGAGATGCTTTGGAAGCCCCTAAACCCAGGCTGGTGCTTTTCTGCCTGGCTTTCAGGCTTGCCTGGGGAGCATCTAATAAAGCGAAGGTGTAGGCCAGCCTTCGCAGTTCCAATCTGAGTTGTCTGGGATAAGACAGGGATCAATGGTCTGCCTGTCTTTCCTTTCTTCTGTCCTTCTTGCTTTCTCTTTGAGAGAGGGGCTCAAGGCAGACCAGGCTGTCTTCTAACTCAGAGATCCTCCTGTCTCTGCCTCCTCAGCGCTGGGATGCAAGGCGTGAGCCACCATGCCCAACTTCTTTCCTTTTCTTTTCACGGAGGTGACTCTAACGTACTACAAGCCAGGGTTGAAAGTCTCTGGGCTTGACTAATGCACAAATGGGGAGACTGAGGTGCAGGGGGAGAGTGACCTGATTAGGTCCAGCGTGTGTGGGGATGGTGACGTGTGACCCAGACGCGCACGGCTGTGCTGATCAGCTTACTTTTTGAGCACGATCTCCGAGGCGCCCTTGCTGTACATGCGGAAGCTCTCGTCCGGCATCTTGATGACCGTGCTCATGGACTTGCGCACGGAGTTGAACGTGTACACCTTATACAGCTTCTCCTCTGGCATCTGGCTGCGCACCGGCTCGTAGTCCTGCCTCAGGTCCAGCACAAAGCCCAGCAGGCCGCACTCTGTCTTGTTGCCCACCTGCCGGGGCAGGGCGCCCTCCTTTTCTGGAGGCTGTGGAGAGAGGTGGGATGGCTTGTGCAGGGCAGGACTCACCACAGAGGAGTGCCTTCCCTGGCTATCATTTTGACCCTGAGGCTGCAGCATGGCTGAAGCTCTAGGAGTCCAGGGCACCCGGAGGTGTGGGCCTTTGAGACATTCTGTTTTCAGGCTAGTCCTGGTTCTGGGGCTGGCCATTAAGAATTTATTTTATTTTTTAAAATTATGAATGATTTCTGTTCTAGTTTGCTTTCTATTTTGATAAAAAAAACATGACTGAAAGCAACTTGGAAGCCTGGCGTGGTGGTGCACGTCTGTAATCCCAGCCCTCGGGGGAGGCAGAGGCAGAGGCAGGAGGATCTCTGTGATTTCAAGGCCTGCCTGGTCTAGAAAGCAAGTCCAGGTCAGCCACAGTTACACAGAGAAAACCTATCTCAAAAGAAAAAAAGCAACTTGGGGAGGAAATGGTGCATTTCAGCTTACATGTCCTGATAATAGTCCATCATCAAGAGAACCCAGGGCAGAAACTCGAGGCAGGAACCTGGAGGCAGGGACTACAGCAGAAACCATGGAGGATGCTTCTTACTGACTTGCTCCTCATGGCTTGGGTAGCCTGCTTTCTTACACAACTCAGGACCGTCCAGGGATGGTGCCTCCCACATGGGCTCTCCCACATTAGTCACCAATCAAGAAAATGCCCCAAAGCTTGTCTACAGGCCCATCTGATGGAGGCACTTTCTCAGTTGCAGTTCCTAGATAACTAGTTTGTGCCACATTCACAAAATCCAACCAGCACAGTAGCCAGCAGAATAAAAAGGACAGTGATATAAAAATAGTCAGACAACTACATAAACGCTTCAGACTCTTCATGTTTGCCTGTTTTGAGACTGGGTCTGTCTCATGTAGCTCAGGCTGAATTTGAACTTTCCACACAGCCAAAAAATGTTCTTAAACTTTTGATCCTCTTGCTTCTGGCTCCCAAGGGCTGGGATTACAAGCGTGTGCCACTATGTCCGACCAGATTTTCTTTCTTTCCTTCTTTCTTTCTCTCTCTCTGTCTCTCTCTTTCTTTCTCTCTTTTTTTAAAGTAAAATCTCTCTGAATATTTTCCATCTGCAGAACTTTCCATTTGATCTAGAACTGGTCTCAATTGTCAAGCTGTTGGATGTGTATTGTGACATTTGATTTTAAGGTAACTGTCGATGAAAACTACTGATACTCTCCTCACAGCTTCTTCCAGAGTTAACCTCTCACATCACCATAGCAACAACATCACAACAAGGCAGGGGCACAGACACAATCAAAGCAACCCCACTCAGACCCATATGCATACATGTTTCTTTGGTTCTTTCTCAAGGCATGGCATCAACTCCTGGAAGCATCACGATGTCCAAACAGAAGAGTTTAACGTGTGTCCTTGTTTCATTCTTTGATAGCCACAGTGTGCCCTCTCTCTGCCTCTAGCCACTAGTTCCCACCTCTCTGCTTTCCTCATTTCCCCTTTTCTTCTGGTGCAGTGCTGGAGATCAAATCCAGATCCTTGTACATGCTAAGCAAGAGTTTTACTATTAAGCTATATCCCCAGTCCGTGTCAGTCAAATCAAGTGTGACACATACATGAAATTATACAGTATGTCATTGATGGAGATTGGCTTTTTTTTTTTTTGCACCCAGTATAGCCCCTTGAGACCAGGTGGTCCCATGTATCTCATGCCTCTCAGCAGCAGTCCATGGTGGGTGGATCATTCTCTGGTTTTGATTTAGGTTAGACCACAAGAACAAAAAAAAAAAAAAAAAAAAAAAAGAGGCCAAACGGGGCTGGCAAGATGGCTTAGCTGTGTAGTGCCTGCTACCCAAGAATGAGGACCTGAGTCTGGACTCCCAGCACCCACATGTAAACAAGGGAGCGTGTACTTGTAATCCAAGTGCTGGGGAGGTGGAGACAAGAGAATCTCTGGAGCTCGCTGGCCTGACAGCTAAGCAAACTTGTTGAGCCCGGCTTTTGTGAAAGGCTCTGTCTCAAAAAGTAAGGTGGAGCCAGGCATGGTGGTGTACAACTTTACTCCCAGTACCCAGGGGGCAGAGGCAGGTTGATCTCTGTAAGTTCCAGGCCAGCCAGGGCTAGAGAGTGAGACCCTGTCTCAACAAACAAACAAACAAACAAACAAACAAACAAACAAACAAACAGTGATTGAGGAAGATATCTAATGTTGACCTCTGTTTCCCCAAATACGCACAATTGCGTGTGCTCTCTTGTGCATGCTCATGTGTGTGCGTGTCACATACACATACATACATACACACACACATCCCAACAGTGGCCCCTTTAGGAGGTCTAGTCCAGTGTCTGAGTGGCCATGTAGCTCCGTCTTGTTTGACGAAAGCTTCCTATGGGGAGGCTGGACGCCTGCTGTCACTCAGCCACTCAGCCACTCAGCAGTCCCTTTGCCATGCTGGTTTGTGTTCGGCACTCCAGTGTTCTTTTCCTACTCCACAGAGCAACACAATCGACTCATCCTTTATCCTGGTTCCTCTCTCTTTCCCTTCCCTCTGCTTGTCCCTTTAACACACCCTTCAGCATCTGCTGGTCCTCTGGTAGCGTTTCCTGTCCTGGAGTCTTAGAAAAACATGGGCTGAAGAATCCCCTTCCCTGCCCTGGTGGGCAAAGTCAATAGCTCAGTAATCTTAATACCTTAAGGACACACTCAAATATCTCCTCAGATTTGAAAACAGCCTGTGTGGGTCCATGTCTTGTATTCGAGTTCCCAGGGTAAGCATGGAGCCCAGTGCATAGTAGGTGCCTACCTACTATTTGCTGATGGTTCAAGGTGGACCAGTTGGCTGGGGAGATGTAGGACAGTAGGCCACTGTAAGATGCTTGCACATGGGCACTAGGAAAGGGGTTAAAAAGTGGCTGTTGGGAGTGCAGCTCTGCAAATGCACACACTTCCTCTTGCACTCTCCAACCCCAGCCATATACCCACTCATCTCACTAGAAATGACTGTGTAGCTACTTGGGCGGCATGCCTTCTGGAACAGTAATGGCTGCTGGAGATAACCCTTTGTCTGGAGAGATTTTGAAGAAGAACAAATAGCCGTGGTCATATCTGTGCTCCCTCCATCTCAGAAGTAGCTTTGCCTAGGTCTTAGACCAGTCCTGCCAAAAGGGCTTTCTGAAATCCTCATCCTCATTCTCCTCGATTTTGCCCAAGAGAGCATTTGGGGCAAGAAAAAGGTGCATTCAAGATGCCAGCTTGGGGGCTGGAGAGACGAGCTCAGCAGTTACAAGTGCTTGCTGTTCAATCGTGAGGCCAGAGTCTGGACATGAGAGCCCATCCTGGGCAGCTCACAAATGTCTATAACACCAAGGGATCTGATGCCCTCTTCTGGCCTGTAGAGGCACCTATGTACACACACACATATGCACCTCTGCAGACACATATACATGCACCATAGATGTACAGAAGCAAAACATAGTGAAATTTAATTTTTAAAAAAGACGCCAGGTGACCTTTCCATCATCAGTGGGCATGTTTCTAGCTTACCCTCCACTCTTGAAACCCTGGCTCAGGCCTGGGGAGAAGACTAGAGTTATGTGGAGATGTAGACATTGACAGGCGCTGGCCCAAAGACCCATGGATGCTGAGAAGGAAAGAACATTTCACACATTGGCACAGCTTCCCCGTCTGTGGAGCAGAGGGACTGCAGGAGGTGGGAAAAGGCTAGCCATTTCCACATCAGCAGAACATGGTGAGCGATGGCAGAGTGGGGCCGAGCGGCAGGTGATCTAGCACGGCTAACCAGAGACTCAGTGCCTTTGGAGGATGTACCATGCCCAGGTCGTGGGGAGGCAGAGGCACCTTTGAGACAACTTCCCATCGAAGATAAATTTGAGATAATACAAATTTGGCTCACTAAAATGCAGTTGTTTTGGACTTTAAAAACTAATTTTATAACTAACTTTCTGATGATTTCAGAGTTTTCTGTTTTCCACAACAGCGTTCTACCCCTCTGCTAATGAAACAAAATGACGACACAGAGCCCTTAAATAAAAATACCTAATTACTTATTTGCCCAAGAGAGCTGAGCAGTCATGCTTGCCAAGCACCCGGCATTTTATTACCCTCTGTGAAATATTTTAATTTTCCTCTAAAAGGATTTCAAACAATCCCGTGTTGCAAATGGCAGAGCTGCCTCCTCCGTAATTCAATTTGTTTCTCTGAACTTGAGCTCTGAAATCGCCTACGTGCATTATTAAGAAGCGCCTGCCCTCCCCTCTTCGCTCTTGACTTTTTTCATCCTGAGAAACTCTGAGGTTTTGCTGCTGTGTTCCAGCTGCAGGAGGTGTCTGCTCGTATGGGCCTCCGCTTCTGGGGCTGGGACTGTGCCTGCTTGGAGGGAGGGGCCTCAGCTTCCCTACCCCAGAGGAGGGGAAGAAACAAGGTGCTCTTGCTATGTCCCTGCTGAAGCCAGGCCTGGGGCTGCTGCAAGTATCCTGAATCCATTCCAGAGCCCCCGACCTCTGTTTGGGTATTAAGCCCCTGAGCAGTGTGGGGTATAGCCAGGAGGCTATCGTAGCTGAGCCAATCAATGCTTCTATCTTTTGGTGCTGAGAAATGAATGCAGTGAAGGTCAATACAGGATGACTTGAAGAACTACAGACAATAAGTACTGTTAGGAAAAAAAAATGAGATTAAGGGCTGGTGAGCTGGCTCAAAAGGGAAGGGCTCCTGCTGCCAAGCCTGAAGACCCGAGTTCAAGTCCTGGTCGTCGCATGGTTGAAGGAGAAAGCTGACTTCACAAAGCTGCCCTCTGACCTCCACTAGAATGCCACGGCATGTGTGAACCTATGCTCACACACATCACACCCACATATTGCCAAATATATAGAATTAAAACCAAATACCCAGCATGCATCACTTCATGCTCTTTTTGATGATACTATCAAATAATAAAAGCTTCAAGAAATAACACAGGTTGGCAAGCATGTGGAGCACCCAGGAACCCTTTTATGCTGTAGGTAGGAAGGCGAGATGATGTGGACACTACAGAAAGCTGGAAGCCCCCGAAACCCTTGATGTAGAGAAACTATGTTGCACAGTAAAGTACACTTTTGGGCATCTTCTTAAAACAATGGTTAACAGGGCACTCAGAGACCTTAGTGCACTCACATTGGTGGCAACAAAGCCATGGAGCCAACTGATGGCTCTGGTTTACACACACTAAGGAATGTTACGAGTCTTAAAGAGGGGGGAAATTCTGACATTTGCTATGACATGAAGTTGAGGACATTATGCTAAGGGAAATAAGCCAGACACAAATGATCTGATCTTGAGAGGTGTCAACTCACTGAGATGGAGGGCTGAGCAGCTGATGCCCAGAGCTCAAGGGAGGCTGTCGGAAGTCAGTGTTAATGTAGCCAGAGGTCCAGTTTTTGCCAGTTGACAAGTATACGGATGGGCCATGGGAATGCATGGAATCTTACTAAACCATGTGTTTAAAGATGGTTGAAATGGTCAGATTTCATACCGTGCACAAAAACACCCAACAAAATGCCATGGTAACTGCTGATTTCAGTGTTAAGTATTCTCTAAGGATCAAAACTTCCAGTGATCATAGAAACTGAAATCATTAGGGGGTGGCAGGATCTTTAAGAAGAGCAGTGTGGGAGTCTGAGAGTCTCCCAAAGGGGGACATTCTGGGATTCCAGTCTCCTCTTCTTGCTTTCTTTGGCTTCCTGGCACCATGGTGCCTGGCTTTTTCTGACACATGTATCCACTCTGATATGTGGCCTCACCATAGGCCCAGAGCAAAGGCCCCTGCTGATCACAGGCAGAAAACAACCAAAGTGAAGCTGGTTTCTCTTGGGTATCTGTTACACAGACACCAGTTGATAAAGTGCAGTTTGGCAATTGTCCACATGACTGGCTTTCTGGGACTAAACACATCCTTAAGGACAGATGTAGGCAATGAAAGCCCCCAACATGCCTGGAGCAGCCACCAGACACGGCCATTTCTCCCCAAGCTGACTGCTTCCTGCTGAACCAGTTGTCCACAGCCCTTCCAGGCTGCATCCTCATGGCTCCCGGGAGGTGGGGCTGCTGTTCCCACTCTATAGCTGTGTGCCCTGAGGGCCCAGGAGGAGAGGTGGCATTGCTCAGGTGCAGCTGAGCCAGGACCTGTCCCTGGGTCTGCACTCACGGCAGCTGTGGGTGGCTTCTGTCTCCCTCTGGAATACCCGCAGACGCTTTCTTTAGAGTCCACTGAGCGGCACAGTCGGGGGTGGGGGAGATTTCGCAGTGGGCTCATCATTGCCTGCCTCCAGCACTGGGGACCAGCCAGAGACTGACTGTACAGTTGATTGATACATTTGCTGCCTGTGTGGACTGCCGCCAACAGGAGACCAGCTGGGGTGAATTTGGGCAGAATTTGTCCTCCAGATTTGTCACCTGAGTGAGGGCTTGCCTCCCCAAGAGCTTCTCAGGTACTAGGTTTCCTGAAGAGAGAAAGGTGACTGAGCTATCACGTGAGCCATCGTTGTGAGCCATGCTATCTTTCGGAGAGGCTGGGGAACAGGAGGATGGGTGGGTGTCCAGGACGGGGGAGTATCCCTGTGATACGGGAGGCAAAAATCCTCGAGGACCTTCCCAAGTTCCCTATGCTGTATTCTCACTGCTCATATGGACTGTGGTCTGCCGTATGAATGGTGTATGGTGTATTCCAATGGTGTATGGTGCATGTAGTAGCTGGGAGAGGTGTGTTATGTGTTACAAGTGGGTGTCACGCATGTATTGTAGTATCTGCATGTGCATCCCGTGGAGAGTGTGTGTTGTATGTTGTATGTTGTATGTGATGGTGTGTAACGTATGTAGACATGGTGTGTTGCACCGTGAGCCGTGATGTGTAGCGTGAGCTGCAGGAGGGTGTGGGGTAGAAGGAGTATGTTCTATGCATGCTGCTCATCTCGATGTGTTATATGAGGCTGGGTGGAAAAGGGCGCTGTGTGTTGCGCAGCATTTGCTGTGTGTGCTGTGCTGTGCGGTACACACGTGCCGTGTATTACACGTGGTATCCTATGTTACATGTAGTATGTAGCAACATGTAGTGCGTGTTTTGGAATGGGAGTGTGTGCTGGGGAGAGGGTATAGACTGGTGTGAGGTGTGTGTGGACTGGTGTGAGGTGTGTGTGGACTGGTGTGAGTTGTGGACTGGTGTGAGAGTGTGTTGGCGTGAGGTGTGTGGACTGGTGTGAGGTATCGGTATGCAAGTGGAGTGCAGGGCATAGGTTGAGGGGTGGGATACTGGGATGAATAGCTCTATCAGAACCATTAATCGGATCTATTATCCCCATCTGGATTCCCTAACTCTTGACATCTTTCCCCAGGGATCCTGTTTGTAAGAGACAAAAACCAGGAGTTTAACATGCTGGTTCCTGTCATCTCATGCACCCTAAGCCACCACCTCCTTCACACCTGCAAAGCCCCCCCCCCTTTGGTTTTCCCACACTCTCTGGTGCTCCTGTCTTGGCCAGGGTCCAGCTGCAGAGCGTAGTCTGACTAAGAGCCGTTGAGACTCACTGGGAGTGAGACTGGCCCCTGGGTTTGGAGCCAGGACCTGGTTCAAGGGCATCGCTCCTTCCCATGGCCACTTCATTCTAACTCTGCCTCCCTGCTATCAGCCCGGCTCCATGACTCATGGTGATACGGTCGGCAGATATTTTCTACCATCTGGGCATTCCTCAGGCCCCGTGGTCAGGTAGGTGGCTCTGTGGCCACCTTAGGAACAGGTACCCTGGAACCCGGAGCTTCTAACAAGGCAATTTGGCTCATCTGTTCAGAAACCACCTCTGGGGAGGTTCTTTTTCACAGTCCTCTGTGGGCTCTCTCATGGCTTCAGCTCTCACACAGCCATCCTCTGTCTAACATTCAAATGTGGAGTACCAAGGCCTGCCTGCTTTGAAGAGCCCATGTCTGCTCAGGGGCATCCGCTAGACAAGAGTGAATGTGGGCAGAAGAGCATGTCCTTCCAAGACAGCAGAGAGCTGTTTGACTCAGGAGGAAGGCCATTTCCACTGGAACACTTGGCTTTTGTCTCTGAGGCGGGCAAGGTGACAAGGAGTCAGGAATCTTGAGGTTCAAAGAGCTGCAGACTACAAAGGCAAAGGCGTGTGGGTAAAGAGCTTTCGGTAGGATTTCTGAGGCAGGGAAGCAATTTGTGACAAAACGATGACTCACACAGCCTTCCTTGGAGGTCAAGTCTAGTTTGTAACCATGCACACACTAAGAGTGGAAAGAAAACACTCCTGTTCGCTGAAGGGTACTTGAGCTTGAAGCTGGCCTTCAAGGCCCCTCCCTGCCTGCTGCCTCAGCCCTCACACACCTTCCATCTGGGCTTCAGCAGGTCTCCTGAAGACTAGGGGCTAAGGGAGAGGCTACCAGAGGATCATCTGTGGCCTAGAACCTCTTAGCTTCCGAGCTTTACCATTCATCCTCATGATTCCAGAATGAGTTGAGTATCTCTAGGTTTGAGGGTCTGTGTGGGGCTGTACCTGCCTGGAATACCATTGCCCCTCTACCCCTTGGAGAGTTCCTCTGGAATTCTCTGGGTCCCTCTGCTATATGGTAACCAGGAAAAGACACCTTAAACAACAACAACAACTTCTTTTTCTTCTTCTTCTTCTTCTTCTTCTTCTTCTTCTTCTTCTTCTTCTTCTTCTTCTTCTTCTTCTTCTTCTCCTTATCCTCCTCCTCCTCCTCCTCCTTCTGATTTTATTCATTTCATGTGTATGAGTGCTCTATCTGCATGCATACCTGCATGTCAGAAGAGGGCATCAGATCCCAGTATAGATGCTTGTGAGCCACCATGTGGTTGCTGGGAATTGAACTCAGGACCTCTGGAAGAGCAGACAGTGTTCTTTATCATCTTAGCCATCTCTCCAGCCCCTCACCTTAAACTTTTGTTCCTTGTCTTACCACCTTCTGGAGTCCTGGGACTACAGGTGTGAGCATCACATCTGGTTTATGCAATGCTGAAGATTGCATACGGGATTTCGTGAATGGTGGGCGAGCACTCTACCAACTGAGTTATACCCCAGATCTGCTTGTTTGGTTTCTAAAGAATAAAAGGTACAAGAAAACCAAGAGGTCTCTGGATCACTGAATGCAGACTTTGTAATCAAAGGCCGTTTTGGAAGAGTCAAGTTCAGCATTTTGGAGGTAGCAATTGAGCACTGGTGCAGCTATAGTCTGGATCTGGGGTCAAGGCCTACCTCCTGCTGTCATGGGAAGAGGTGTGTGGATCGTCCCGAGACTCCTACCAACTAATTCTCACTCACTCACTGGTGGTGGATGGTGTAGCCATCCACCTACCCACATCTACCTACCCATTCTACCTACCTACCTCGATCCATTTACTCACCCGTGTTCATCCATCCACCCATTTTTTAACATTCACCCATCCTCATCGATCCATCCATCCAACCATCCATTCTTCCACCAACCACCCACATGCATATATCTATCCACCCTTATCCATCCATTAGTTTATCCACTTCTATCTATCTACCCACCTCGCCACCCACATCCATTCAACCATCTATGCACTTAGAATGACCCATATCTACTCATCCACCCACCCCTCTATCCAACAGTCCATCCATCCACTCACCAGTATTCATCCATTCATCCCTCACTCATGTTCATCAGCCCACCCACATCCATCAAAATTCACCCATCCCTTCTCTTTCCATTCACAGCTTCTCTCCATCCACTTATCCACAGCATCACTCCTTCTTACTCTTCCCTCTCCTCTACCCCATTGATAATGATAATACATTTATTTACCTATCAAGTCACTTATTCCACCTCCACCTAGTATTTCTCAGGAGTCTATTCAACTGGAGCAGACATGACTCAATTTCTGCTCACTGTCAAAATACATACAGCCTCCAGGAGATACCAAGAGCACAGAAAAACAGCCTTTCATATCTTGGGTTAAACAGCCTATAGGAGTTATACCCTGGCCAGAGCCCTGAGTCTTTGGCCAAGCTTTTGTCCCCGCCCCAGGAAAAGACACTATCTTTACAACCATCTCCTCTTGCATGTTTCAGTCCGTCCTTCAGTTTAGAGCTCCAACCCTTGGCTTGTAGGATAGATGGATGTGCTGGCTAGTTTTACCTTGACAGGCACAGGTATCATATGGGAAGAGAAACTTTTCTTGTCTTTATTTTTAAATTTATTTTTATCTTTTCTGATATACAGTTTCTCTATGTAACAGAGCCCTGGCTGTCCTGGAACTCACTCTGTAGATCAGGCTGGCTTTGAACTCAGAGATCTGTCTGCCTCTGCCTCCTGAAGGCAAGCTTTAGAGGTATGTGTCACCACACCTGGCCTGGAAGAGATACTTTCAATTGGAAAAAAAAAATGCCTTCATAAGATTTGCCCATAGGCATGTATGTAGTTCATTTTCTTAATGATTGCTGTGGGAAGGCCCAGCACATGGCAGGTGATGTCACCCTTGGGCTGGTGGTCCTGGGTTCTATAATTAAGCAAGATGAGCAATCTGTGAGTGAGCAAACCAGTAAACAGCATTCCTCCATGGCCTCTGCATCAGCTCCTGCCTCCAGGTTCCTGCCCTGACTTCCCTAAGTGATGGACAGTTACCTGGAAGTGTAAGCTGAATAAATCCTCTTCTTCCCAAGTTGCTTCTGGCCATAGTATTTTATCACAGCAATAGAAGCCAAGGAAGACAGTGGACTTCTATCTCTTCTCAGAGTTCATCTGGACTAGGAAAGGAACCCTCAAGATACCCTTAGCCTTACACTGATGGAAGGGCCTGTGTGTGAAGCTGACCCTCTGGATTTAAGGCCTTTTCCAAGCCCAGCACAGGGGATGCGTTGATTGGTTCTGAAAGCCTGCACCCGATTTGGGCTTTCTGTTGGAGCAGGTATCTTTAGGGTCTGGCTTTGCCTCCAGCTGCCTGTCAGGCTTTGGGAAAGAACCCTTTCCTTCCCAGAGGAATGCCCCGTTGTCTGACTGTTTCCCAGCCTCTGCCTCATTACCAGTGGAGTCTCTTAGCAGGGTAACTCACTGATGAGTCAAGGCAAGCAGTTCTACCACCTGGCAAACAAATACCAGGCCTTGAGCAGACACTTGTCACTTAGAAACTCACTGCGTCCTCACCACAATCAACAATAGTTTCTCCTGAGAAACTGAGGAAAAGAGAAGTTGAGTAACCTTTTTCATTCACACAGTTAGGGAGGGGTTTGAAACCAGGCCCGAGTAGGCATTTTAATCACTACCTGCTTACGCCACTAACTCCTATGCCAATGGATGTTAGTCTACAGCAAAGAGAACTGTATTGGCAGAGGATTTTCGGAAAGACCCAGAAAGACAGGCACAGGGGTTTTAGGGTGCCAAGATTTGCAACACAGCAAGGGAACCTGTTGCCTGGGAGGTGAGTAACCTCCTGACTTGTGTTATAAATCTAGTGTACCCCAGGTCCTGGGTCTTGGCAAGAATGAAGATATTCTAAAGCGGTTGTTCTCAGCCTTGCTAATGCCGCAACTCTTTAGTACAGCTCCTCATATTATAGTGACCCCCAACCATAGAATTATTTTCATTGCTACCTCATAACTGGAATTTGGCTACTGTTAGGAATTGTAATATAAATATCTGATGTGCAGGATATCTGATATCCGACCCTTGTAAAAAAAAAAAAAAAAAGCCCTTCAGTTCCCAAAGGGGTCAAGACCCAAAAGGTTGAGAACTGTGGTTCTGAAGGGGCGCATGTGTCCCTCCCTTTGGACTATCGGACTGCTGAAACAACAGATGCCAAGAAACTAGAAATTTCCCTAGAAGTCTTAGACGGCGAGAAGGAAAAAGGCTGGAGTCTAGTGCTAGCCAGAGGCGGGGCTAGCCTCCTGAGAGAGATCTCACACAGTTCTGACTCTGACAGACAATCTTGTAGGAGAGGCTGGAGCCTAGACATTGATGAGTCAGCGATGGGTGGTATTGACATCCTGACCAAGGCTGTTTACCTATGTATACCCCTTGTCTTTTATTTAAATAAACTTCACTTCAGGATTTGGGGTAGGAGTGGGTCTCAAGAGCCCTCTGTTCCTCTTCCCAAGGTGGGCATATTGAAAAAAAACCTTCCATTTCCTGCTTTCTACTATTAATTTTGTTTTCAATTGGATGATTGAGGATAAATGGCTAAACCTGGCTTGTAAGGAGGCTGGGCTGTCAGTGCAAAGGCTCTGACCCTAAGTCTAGTTAACATGATACCGCCCCCGCCTCAGCAGCTGCACTTTCTCCCTGGGCAGACTGTTGACCTCTGACCTTGATGTCACCTAGGCACAGTGTGAAGACACCACCAGAGTTTCCTACCAGCCCCCGAATCAAAACTCCATGGAGACTCGCCACTGTGCAGCCAGAAGTGTCCCTGCAGCCCTCTAGACAAATTCCAAGAGCTCCCTCTGACTTTAACTGACTCACAGGTGTCTCATTCCAACCCCACCCCATGTGGCTGTGCCCATGTGGCCACCCTCACCACCCCGCTCCGGGAACTGCCTACTTCTCTCTGACAAACGTGCAGGACAAAACCATGAACAGTGTCTCGGTTATTTTCGGAAAGCTCAGGGAACGGAATAAAGCCTCACTGATCTCTCTTGCTTCCGAATTGGGGCGGGGGGGGGGGGGAGAAGATGAGAATGTTGTCATTTCTGGCGTAACCCCTCCCCCTCCCAACCCAGTGCTCCATCATACATTCTCCAACCTACTTTCCCCCTGTGTCACTTTGCTTCCCTGAGCCTGAGGCCCCAGGGTGGCAGGCATGGTTGCTCAGAGGGTGGAGGACGCAGAAGTTGCCTCCTCCTTCCCTCACCAGCCCTGGACCACTGCTGCTGACTCAGAGGCTCTTCAACAACACAGCACTTCTGGTGGCTCCTATGGATGGGTGTGGACAGATGCGGAGGTTATGGCAGGCTCAGGGACAGGAGGGGAGGTCAGGGCTCCAGCACATTTGAAAGGTGGCTCAGCTGCCCAGGATGGAGAAACCCCTACAGCTGGGCAACAGGGAACATCTGGATGGAGAGGTGGGATGAGGCTCAGATTGAATGCCCAGTGTCCACCCACTGGGTACTGGTCACCGTCTTCCACTGGAGTCCACAGATGCTCAAGCCCCTCTGATAAAATGGCGCAGCAGAACCCCACGCATAACCTCCTGCAGCTCATCTCTTGATGACTTAGACCCAGCGCAAGGTAAATGCTAAGAAACCGCTGTTTCTCTGTGTTGTTAGGGTGGAAGGACAAGAAAGAAAGCCTGTGGGTCTTCAGTGCTCATGCAGCTCAGCTCGGGGCTGTTTGGTCATGCGTGCCCTCTGCCTTCTAAACATAAACCTCATGTCAGGACCCTGAAGGTGAGCTTGAGGTGAAGTTTCTAGACCTCTGTTCTTCCTCACGAGGCCACACTGAATAAGCTTCCCCTCCCTCCTTTCTGCTTTTCTCTATTTGTCTTCAGCTGGACTACTGAGGAGCTAAATTTGGCTTGTAGGGAGGGTGTCGGGGCCCAGGCGATGATACATGTATTTATGTGTTTACATGCTGGCTGTTGTGTGTGGGGGGGTGAGTGCGCGTGGGCAGACAGATGTGCAGATATGCACACATCTGGTGGCAGCCAGAGGATGTCAGGTGTGAGATCCACCTATCTCCACCTCTCTAGTGCGGGGATTGTAATTGTGCTTGCCCACACTGAGCCCGTCTATGCCATGTAGAGGTCAGAGGGTAACTTGGGGAGTTGGAGTTGGGTACTGGAGAGTGAGCACGCTGGTTGGGCTCGGCAGCAAGCCGCTTGAACCCAGTGAGCCACCTCGCTGGCCTATGTATCTGGCTTTTTAAAGGTGCATTCGAGTATCGAACTCAGGTCCTCGTGTTTGCGAGGCGTTTGCTCCGCCTGCGACATCTCCCCAGTCCTTTCCTGCACATTTCTGAGCCAGTGTTAACTGACTCAGTGGGGGTGGGGTGGTGCGGAGTCCATTCACACAGAATGCTCACGGAATACTACTCTGAGCTTTGATCTGGAGTGGCTTGATATATGGCAAAAGCTAACCAAATGTGGCTAGATGTGGTGGCGCACGCCTTTGATCCTAAGTGCTCCCAAGGCAGAGGCAGGCTGATCTCTGACTCCCAGGCCAGGACTACATAGTTACATTCTTTCTCAAAAAAAAAAAAAAGTGTTTATTTTGTAAAGTGTGTGTGTGTGTGTGTGTGTGTGTGTGTGTGTGTGTGTGTGATGGGGCGCTCAGCGGCAAGATTCAAAAATAAACATCTAGATCACAGCAATCACCGATAATAACTAACAATGACAGTTTCCTTTGGTTTCACAGACCCTGCAGCCATGTCGGTAGAAGGCTGAGCTGCCTATTTAGCGAGCCTCTCCGAGTCAGCAGCGGGATCAGGCGCTCCCCTATGGACGATGCTCCCACGCCCGCTTACCAGGATCTTGGTGGTGTAGGCGCTGTTGATGGCAATGGCGTTGACCAGCAGCTCCATGGTCTTGGCATTGATGGAGCTGGGATCCGGGATTTCCTTATAGTGGACATCGCCGACGTAGGCCTGGACCACGGTCATGCGGTTGGTGGTCAGCGTGCCTGTCTTGTCCGAGCAGATGGCTGTGGCATTGCCCATGGTCTCACAGGCATCCAGGTGGCGTACCAGGTTGTTGTCTTTCATCATTTTCTAGAGAATGGGTGAGAGGGGAACCGTGAGGAGAGAGAGTGGGGGGAGGGGCTTCCTGTGCCTCAGCCTTCCCTTGACCTGCATGTACAAACCACTTCTGGGCTTCTTTAGCCCTGCAAAAGAAGGTCTCCCTTTTTTATCAATCATTTGGACCATTTAAGTTTTGGTAACTGAATTTACTAATTTTCACCACAGAGTCCCTCACTTCCTGTTTTGGGAGCAAGGTCCCATGTACCACAGGCTGGCCCGAAACTAGCAATCTATCCAAGAATGACCTTGAATTCATGATCCTCATCTCTACCTCCCAAGTGCTGGGATTACAGGTGTGCTCAACCATACCTGGCTTCATCTACATTCTTTTTTAAAAAAATAAATAAATATGAATATATATTTACATATTTACATGTATCTCTCTCTTTATATATATCAGAACCTCTGGGACTGGAGATATGAATAATTGTAAACTACCATGTAAGTGCTGAAATTGAACCCGGGTCCTCTGGAAGAGCAACAAGTGCTCTTAACCTCTGAGTTATCTCTCCATCCTCTTCATCTACATTCTTTATAGAAAAAAAAAAACAGAAAAGATTAAAAAAAAATTAAGGCTGGATCACTCCTAATTACTCCTAGCTTAACGTAAGTAACTGCTCCTCGTTTGGTTCTGAGTTTTTCAAATGTTTTCCTGGTACTTGGTTCGAGAGACCCAACAATTTCACTCTAAGTAGACACATTTAGGATACGTATGTGCTTACAGATGCGGGAAAATATCTGTAGAAATACAAAAACAATAATGTCGTTATCACTATGTGATAGAACTGAGAATCTTATTGACTTCTTCAGGTATGTAAATCACCTTTTCTATAATGAACATATATTATAGCACACATTATAAGTACTGTTTGTGTATGTGTGCATATGCATGTGTGTTTGTGTGTGTGCATACATGTTTATGTGTGAGACAGTCACAGGAACATGTTTAGTGTCCTTCTTTCCAGCTCTCTGCTTTATCCACTTGAGGCAGAGGCTCTCTCTGGACCTGGAGCTCTATGCTCTTGGCCTAGACTGACCGGCCAGTGAGCCCCATTCCTTTTCCTGTCTCTGCCTGCTGAAAGTGCCGGAGGGTACAGGCACACACAGCTACACACAGCCACACACAGCCTTTTACATGAGAGCCTGAACCCAGGTCCTCTGGCTCACCCAGCAAACACTCTTACCCACTGAGCCACCTCCTCAGCCCCACCCCCAAAACTAACCAACCAACCAACCAACCAACCAACCAACCAACCAACCAACAACAAAACAAAAATCACAGAAAAAGGAAAATAAAGGCTAGTGAGTCACTTGGTAGGACCCAGATGGGAGGAGATAACTGACTCTCCATGCTAACACACACACACACACACACACACACACACACACACACACACACACACACAGTAATACAAAAGAAAGTGTATGTATGTTACTACCTATAACACATGTCTCATTTACCAACATCTTTCCTCTTTACATTTATAGCACTAGCCTACTGGACCTATTTGTGTTTATTTCCCTCTGTGTACTTTTTTTCTGACCCACTTCTTTACTCCTAACTTCTCCTAGATTCTCCTGCAAGTAATAAACATGATGTAGTTCTCAGGCAGGCCCTGCTGACATGCTGGCCCCACTTGGCAAGAAGACTTTGTGAAAAGTCCCTAGAGGCAAAATCTAATGGAGTCTGTGCCTAGGGATTTGATCTCCTTCATTCTTGTTCCCCACAGTAATTCTTTATTGCAAGGTTAAAAAGAGTACAAAAGGACTATTTAAATAGATATCTATGTTACTAAAAATGAACATTGGTAGGGTAAAAAGCTGATGTGTTTTCTTTCTTATGACTCCAGTAAGTGTACAGTGAGTGTCTGATCAATGGCAATTTGAGTTTGCGACGTGCTTTACAGTATATTTTCTGGTGTTGTTCTGTAAGGATCCCGTGAGACCTGGGAGGAGCCTAGAAATCCACTTTGCAACTGACAAATTCCAGACAAAGTGAGCTGAGCCAAATGACGTGTGGTGAGCATGAAGCCCGGAGTTTGAGGCCAGCTCTGCCTGACTGCTCAGCTCTGACTAACCTACCCGCTCTGCCTAGCCTAACACAGCTCTGCCTAACCTGGCAGTCTGGCTCGTTCCATTGCGTACCAGTGCACCTGCTCTCACTGAAGGAGCCATGGCTCTTTTCTTAAAGAATCTCTCTTTGGAAGCCAGATTTAGCGGCACATTCCGGCACTTGGGAGATACAGGCAAGAGGACAGCTGTAAGTTCAAGGCCAGCCTGGTCTATACAGCGAAACTCTATGACAAACAAAACAAAATCTGAAACAAAATGTATAAAAATCTCTCATCAGGACTATCCAGCATGGTATACTGCTCGGGAATGACGGACACTTGAAATGTGTAAAGGATGCTGGATTTTAAAGACATTATGAAAGCAGTTATCTTCAGTGAAATATCTCTTTTGGGTTGTTGATAATTTGGACATAACTTTGAGTGAATTTGCATTATTAAGGTTAAGGTTACCTTGTTTTTTTTTTTGTTGTTGTTGTTGTTTGTTTGCTACAAGGTTCCATGTATTTTAGGTTAACCTTAAACTTGCTATGTAGAAGAAGATGACTTTGAACTTCTAATCTTCCTGTCCCATTTCACACATCTTGGGAACGCAGCTGTGCCTTTCCCTGCCTGGTTTATGTGATGCTGGGGATCAAACCCAGAGCCTCCCGCATGCCAGGCAAGTGTTCTACCATTGAGCTATACTTCAGGTCACATTTTGCACCCCCTCATAGGCATGGAAATACTTGCCCATTCAGAGGCAGGTGGAGGCTAGAGATTGACATTTGGGTGTCTTTTCTGCCTTGTTCTTTTGAGATAGGGTCCCTCTTTGAACCTGGAGCTTGTCACGTCAGCTAGACTGGTTGACCAGCATGTCCCCTTCAGGATCTGCCTGTGTGGGTCCCTTCTGCTGGGGTCACAGGTTCATGCTGCCAGGCCTGACCTTTCTGTGGGTGCTGGGACCTGACCTCTGGCTTCCACACTTGCACCCAAGCACTTTACACGTGGAGACAGCTGCCCAGCCCTATTTTTAAAAAGGCAGTTACTGGGATGTTGAAAACAACGACAAGCCTAACCCTGGATTGTATGATGTTCCTGTTGCGAAGAACCCATGTACCTAAGTGCTCACTGCTGCGTTCCTGGTGGCGGCCCTCAGGGCAAGCTCAAAGAGGACGTGTTGGCTTCACTGTTTATCACATGCTTTTGCCAGTCACATGACTCGGGATGACCAAAGGTGCCAGAGATCAGAACTGCAGAAGACACTCAGGCCTAAAGCTGTCTGCTCATAATGTCCCCAAACCAGCTCTGCCAAACTTCACAGGAACCCTGAGCTCAGTGGTGTGGCCATGGGGACCTGCGCATTGCCATGCTCTGAGCCCTTGAGGAGCTCATGTGGAAACGCAGGGAAAGGGCCTAGCATTGTGCTTGTTTTGACCTATCTGGGCTTTTGTCTGTGGGAGAGGGTTTCTCTGAGAACCGTAGGAGAGGGAGTTGATAAGGGTTGTATCCTTTACACAGAACTGCCACTCGCTGGCACTTGCAGGGAGATCACTCTCCATATGAAATTACATCTCAGAGCTCTGTCCAAATTCTGGCTTGGAAACTGACGCTCGCTTCACCCCTCTGGCTGAGCTGCCAATGCCTCAGAGTGAAAGCCTTCTCAGTGACATCTTGGTGTTGGGACCATGGGAAACATGTCCTTTTCCCTTGGATTGCCCATCCTTGCCCCAAAGGATAGGCAATCCAAGGGAAAAGGAAGAACATGAGAACATGAGCAGGCAGGACAGTGTGGCAGTGGTACTGTGGGCCAGATGTGGGGCGTGTGGGCTCTCTGATGGCCACTGCTTCAGCAGCTATGTGGGTGCTTAGGGAAGGCCCTAGATCCCCACTTGGCCAGCAAACATCCAGGTGGTGCATCATTTAACCATTTGCCAACCTTCCTGTGTTTGCAGCAACCCCTACCTGAGGGGTAAGGGCTTCCTGTGTGGTTTTGCTCATCTCTTCCACACCTTAGGACAGGACCTGTGGGTTTGGTGGGATGGGGTATGTGCTTGCACGGTGGTGTCTGCGTTTGACAGTTTGCACTGCCACAGCCTTGGGTTTGCCAATTAAGCAATCTATCACTGAGCCATCTATCACCCAGCTCCATTTTATTGGGTAAGTCCGAGTCAATTGCCAATATGGATCTGGACAGTTTATATTAAGTATAGTTTTTTTTTTTTTTTGGCTCCTTCTTGAGAAAAATTCTGAAGGTTTGGAAAGCCCAGGTTGCACCCCCATAAAACCATACTTGGCTGGGCTGAATAATGGGGGCCTCTGTGGCCAGGGCCAAGCTCTTGGTTTGCTTCTGAAGCTGTCTGAGTTTGGAGGACTTTCCCCCACTCCCTCCAAGTCCTTGCTGCAGGCACACTGTTCTTATGCCAGTTTCAAGTTCTAGCACTGCATCCGCCCTGGTTCCCCGAGAGAACTCCAGCTGGGACTGCCTCAGCCACCCAACACTGCCCTTCTCCCCTCTTACCTTCACAGAATAGGCCAGTGAGATGGTGACGGCCAGAGGGAGGCCCTCAGGCACGGCGACCACCAGCACCGTCACACCAATGATGAAGAACTTGACAAAGTATTGGACGTAGACGGGCGTGCACTCCGTCAGCCACGGCTTCTTGTTGACCACGAAGGTGTCCACGGTGAAGTAGAGCACCAGGATGATTACCGTGATGGCTGACATCACCAGGCCTGTGACATGGGGACACCTGTTCAGAGGGCTCCGGGGGAGATGTTCACTAAACCCCTTCTGGGGGCCTGTCGGGAAGACCTCAGCTCATCTCCCAGCTGTACTTCCTCACTTTGTGGCCGGGAGCCTCGCTTTGATCCTCAGGGATCCTCAGTTGCCTGTTTTGTATAGTGAGGCACAGGGGGCCTATTTCCTTCCTGGGGGCTTTGGAATGCTCATGTGGAAGTGCAGGTAAAGTGCCTAGGCTGGTGCCTGCCTACACAACACCCAGCCACACTTAAGACACGTGGCTAGGGAACATGTAGACACAAGAGCCACCAGTCATGCAGTAAAGAGTCAAGGTTGGGGTCTTTTGCTCATTCACCCAACAAACACTTTTGAGCACCTGCAACACGGCGGTGTGCGGTACTTCCCCATCTTCCACACAGGGATCTGGACATAACAAAGACAGACACCCTGCTCAAGCAGAGGTAGGTAAGCAACCAGTAGATAAATACATAGCAAGAGTGTTGGATTATAGGTGCGTGTGTGTGTGTGTGTGTGTGTGTGTGTGTGTGTGTGTGTGTGTGCCACCAGGCAGGGCTTTAGTAAGTTCATTATAGTCACGGGACTGCTGCTGTGAGGAAAAATGCCACGAAGATGTGGCTGAAGATGTGGGCGCTATGAAGTGGCTGCTGCAGTGATGACCAGGGACGGGGTCTTGGAGGAGTTGGCTTTCGAAGAGACATCAGGGATATGTGTTGTTCTCGGGGAGAATGCCCCAGGTGGAGGGAACAGATTGTTTGGACAAGGGAACAGAGGCTCAAATAGAGGAAATGATCAGCAGATGGACGCAGGCTAAGGTAATGCTGCCAGATCAGTATGCCTAACCCTGACCTGCCTCTGGTCCCCACCTAGGTGCTGTGAGGACTGTGCCTACGTGCTTTCTCTGATGGGGGAGGGGTGATGGGCCTGTGGGCACAGCCACCCCACAAGATGTCCACCATCCCCTGGCAACTCTGTGTGGTGGGTGTGCCCTGACATGTGGCTTGTGGTCTAGGGAGTCCCATGAGATGGAGCAAAGACTAGGAATTCTCCACAAATCTCAAAACTATGGCTTTGATGTGCATTTCTTGCTTAGCAGACTCAGCTTGGAGTGCCCATCCCTGAATTCCTGGCTGCCATCGGTTCAGCCCCAGAGGGAGGGGTTGGGGGACTGGGAGCCCAGAAAACTTGACCGGGAACTTGGCAGGGTGGAGTGGGAGCCAGGACTGAGGTCTTCGGAGGCCAAGAGGTTGTCATCACTTAGTTGTTTCTTGGTTCCTTAGTGCCACATGCTACACTGTGGAGTCACCTGCTGTGACAGCCATGGCAGCCAAGGAGGAAATCCCTGAGCCCGTATCTCCCGACTCCAGCTCCAGCTGCAGGGCATCAGAGCCTGGCTCTACCCCTGCCTGACAGCCGCAGGGGCGGGAAGCCAAGCTCCCGGCTGCCGAGAGAGCTGTCACCAGGTTTAAATATAGACTGCTGAGCCTATAATTTGCAGCTGTCCCCTGCTGCGCCGTCTATAATTAGAAACGGAGGCAGCCACAGAGGCCTCCGTAGCCAGGTGGGAGGTCTTGCCTTTCTCAGACACCCTCAGTGCAAGGGGAGGTCAAGGCTGTGCTGGAGGGCTGGGGCTCACCTTACAGCTGGGATTGGCTTCCCACGGCTATCACCTGCAGCTGTCATCTCAGTGGAGGGGCCCTGGATTGCTCGCTGGGGATCAGACAATCCTTCTACACCATAGCTAGGGTGGTCTTTACTTAGTCCAAATCCGTTCTGGCTCTCTCTTGCTGTTAACCTCTTCCATATTTTCCACTGTCCTCAGGCTAAAAGTCTTTGTTGTTTGAAACTCTAAGCCCTACAAAGTCTGTCCACCATAGGCTAAGTCCTCTGTCTACCGTAGGTTAAGTCCCCTGTCCACCCAGTCACCTTTAATTCCCAAAGCAATCTGCCACACAGTGACAAGAATTATCACCAATTACAGAGGAGTATGCAGGAACTCAGAGCTGGGGGAAGCTGCCAGCCCAAATTCCCAGAGCTGTGGCTGTGGTGGTCTGTCAGCAGAGCTGGCTTCATTTACCTGGAGCAGGGAAGGCCCTAAGGACCAATGGAATCAAGGTTCTTCTTTTACAGGTGAGGAGATAGAGGGCAGAGCAGGGCAGGGCTCTGCAGGGAGGTCCCTGCTGTGAACTCACCTGCCTTGCCAATCTGCACAGCCAGCTTGGTGAGCTTGCCCTGAAGCACCGACTTCTCTTTCTTATGCATGTTGGCTTTCTTCTTGTCATCTGCATCGCCGCCCTCAGCGCTCTTCAGGGGTTGCATCTCCATAGCAGCTGCCCCATCCTGCTGCTTGGCTGTAGGGGCAGAGCATGCATGTGCACACAGACACACACATGCAGGTCAGCCTACAGGCTGGGAGGCTTAGCACCCACCCTGCCTGCCCAGTAGAAATTGCCCCATCTGGGCCCTGCATGGCTGGCAAAGAAGCCTCGATGGTACCTGCCCCTTCCAGCTGCAGTCTCTGGGCCCAGAAGTACCTGGGTCCTGGGATCAGAGACACATGTGGGATTTTACAGGACAGGGCTCTACCCTGGATTCCCGGCAGGACAGGGCTAAACCAAAATCCCACCCTTGGCCCTCTCACAATCAGATAGAAAGAGAAGGGCTCTCCTAGGTGTTCTTGAAGCCAAGTAGTTGGGTTGCTAGGCAGCTAGCATTAGGGAGGACACAGCTTAAAAAGAAAGTAAGGTGTCCTAGGCACAAGTTTTAAGCCCCCATCTCCAGTCAAGGGATCCTCGTCAGTGTGGGATGGAGAGAAAGACCTGCCACTCTTGAGAGCAGAGGCCAGCCAACCCTCTCCTTGTAATGGTCTCTAAGAGCCCACTTCCAGACCCCAGCTGATGGGTGGGCTTGGGGGATCCTGGCCATGGTGTATCCCTCATCTCACTATGAAACCTCTTTGTCTTACCCACTATTATGAGAATCATGACTGTACCCCCAAAGATGCCAGAGCACCCCAAAGCCGTGGGTGTGTCTGCCTCTGGCCCCAGTGAGTCCCTATCTCTGTATGACTCGAGCCCCATGGCTGCAGTTACCTTTGCTCTGGCTGCTGTCGGCACTGCCATCCTGCATTTTACCTACACAACAGAGAATTTCAACAAACAACAGGCAGCACAGGTCATCACGAGGACGCAACAGGCCACAGACACTCATGTCACAGACAGGAAAGCCTAAGCTGTCAGGGGATATCGAGATCTGGAATCAAGGCCAGTCCGGCAGTCACCTTAGCCACAGGGGCTGTGGGGCCGGAAGGCTCTGGATTCTCTTTGGGGCTGGATGTGGGTGGTGTTTCTGTTGGAATAGCATTGGCCTTGAGTTTTTAACAGATGAAAAAGAACGAATTGGAAAGTGAAAGGGGCCAGAATCTGCACCGGAAGCAGAGGGAGGATCCCAGATCCCAGAACTGAGCCTCACACACAAGGCTTATGGCTGAAAGGAGGAAAAGAGAAACTTTCACATCTTTCCTTCCTCCCTCTCTCCATCCCTTCTTTTCTCTCTCCTTTCCCTTTGTAGTAATGAGGATTTGAACCTAAGGCTTTGTGCGTACTATGCAGGTACTCTGCCACTGTGCCACCTCCCCAGCCCTCCCAGGTTACCCTTTAGCTACATAATTCTTATTTTCCATATATATATATGGAGAGATAGATAGATAGATAGATAGATAGATAGATAGATAGATAGATAGAGAATAATCAATGACCAGTCTTCTAGAATGGAGAGAATTGGAGGTCAACATGTCCCTTCGTCCCTTGTTTTGGGCTTTCTCCTTATCTCTCTGAAGGATGTGATGCTAAGACACCAAGGACACCCCTGCCTGAAGTCTGTAGACTGTACAGGGCAGAGGATGAGCAAGGGGCCACTGAAGGTCTGAGAGAAGGTCCTGGCCCTGGGAGGAAGCCACTGGTCCCTGAACAAGAGGTCTTAAGCAGTAGCTCCAGACTCACAGAGAAGCTAAGAATCCGTGGCTACACTGGGTGTTACCAACCGTGCCAGGGCCTGATGCTGCCAGGTGTGGGGGAAAGGCTGGGTGTGAGGCTTTCTGCTGGGCATCAGTGCTGCCTGGGAACCTCTACCCCAGCCTGGGCCCCTGTGGACAGATGTGGAGATGGCTGCTTCTTGCCTGAGACACCTGCTCTCAGCTGTGCCTTCCTGTCCGCTAGGCCTGTGCCACTCATTCAACTGTCCCCATAGCTTTGGTCCCTGAGGAGGGATGAGGGAAAGACGTCTATCCATGGTATCTACTGACAATGCCACCAGCTCTGGGCTCACATGGTCTCTATGCTTTTCATCTAGTGCAGTGGTTCTCAACCTTTCTAATGCTGCAACCTTTTCTTTTGTTGCTACCTGTAACTGCAATTTTGAGTCGTGATGTAAATATCTGATATGCAGGATATCTGATACGGGGTCAACCTGAGAGCCACTGGTTGAGAACCATTGCTCTAGTGCCTGTCACTATCTCTTCTGAGAAGGATGCTTGTGTTGGACTCCCACCTATAGTGAAGAAACTGAGAGGGAGGTAGCTCCTAGGCAGAGGTGTGCCTGAGCCCGGGGCAGGGGGCCCATGGTGGCACTGCGAAGGGCTCCTGAGAATCTTGTCTCGACAACAACCAGCTGTGTGGCCATGCCTCTCTTAGCCTGTTCACCTTGGCACCACCGGTGGGGTGATGTATGTAAACTCTGGGAGCACCTGGGAGTTTGCACTCAGAACAGTCACTTCCAGAGTCCAGCCTTCAGTGGACTGAAGACGTTTCTGCGAGGGTCATCTCTTGTTCGGTCCTGCAAGGTCAGGTGGGAGGGACCATCAACCTCATCATTTTATAGATGAGAAAACTGAGGCCGACGGATGTCCAGAGGAAGCTTGTCTTCACAGAACACCTCCAAAATAACCCTGGGGCTGTATGATTAGCTTGCTACTGTCACTGGGGATGGGTGACTTCGACAGAGCCCAGCTCTCTAATCATCACCCCAAAACTCCCAGCAGAGGGCCAGTGTCCCATCTTCTCTTCCTACTGTGAAATGCTTTCTTTTATATTAAAAACAATATGATTTTTTTTCCAAAAAGAAAAGAGTAACAGGAAATAATTATTTCTGTTTTCTTATAATCATTTCACTAACTAGGCTAAGGAGTGCCAAAGGACTGGGCTCCCAGAAGCACTTTCTGGAATGCTGGAAAGCCTTGTTTTGCCTCAATATTATCAGATGTCCTAGCTGCTGCATGCACCCATTAAACCCAGCAATTCTCTCTTTTATTGCCATAGCGATTACACTGCCAGAGAAATAATCACCAGTGCACACGCTGGAGAAAGGGAGCCATATCTGGGAGCGTTTTGCTGCAGATGGCCTGTTTTGTCAGAAGCAAGGGACTTATTTGAGGCTCTTATTAAACTGGTGTCCACCTGGCCCTGCATTGTACTGTGGCAGCTAGCCCTGTTGCCACACGGGACATGGAAGACGGGCCCGAGGATTAGAGAGGGGACCCAGGATAGGAGGTGAGTGGGGTCTCAGATGCTCTGCTCTGCATATATTCTTGACGGAGCCATCTGGAACCTGGAAGAACCCTGGACGGGTGATGATAAACAAGCTTGGGTAGGGAAAGGCCAGGAGACCTTAGAAAGGCCACTTCTCTTCCCTTCTCTGTGAAATGGGACCATAGCACCTGCCAAGTTCTGTGAGGAGGTCAGGAAGTCATGGGGCTGCATCTTCTGTCTTGATTGACAGTGAGATGTGCATGAGAGTAGAAATAAAAACAGTAATTGTGATGCCCCCAGGATGAGCGGACATTCCACCTTTCAGTTTCAGAATTGAGTTAGGGAACCACAATTTTTATGGCTGTTCCTCTCCCCCCACCCCCATCACCAAGGTTTGGCTCAGAAAAAGAAGTTGTGATTACAGCGCGTTCCCTCTCATTGTCCCAGGTTCAGCCACTAGCTCTCTGTGCTCATTTCTAGAGTCTGAACAGTACTACATTTCAGGTTCTCATGTGTTGGCCTGGTCTGGGGTCTGATGCCTGCTTTCTTTTCTTTTTTTCTTTTTTTCTTTTCCTTTCCTTTTTCTCTTTCTTTCCTTCTTCCTTCCTTCCTTCCTTCCTTCCTTCCTTCCTTCCTTCCTTCCTTCCTTCCTTCCTTCCTTCCTTTCTTTCTTTCTTTCTTTCTTTCTTTCTTTCTTTCTTTCTATTATAGGCACATGGCACTGCTTTTGGTCCTCAAACGTCTTTGATTAGGGGGTCATTTTCCTAGGGGGAAGAAACCTCTTCATTTCCTTGGAAAACCTTTAAGCCACACTCTACTGTGGAATCCTGGATTGACTAGAGAAAAACACAGCTCAGAGCCAAGCATATCTGTGTTCTGGATTTATAGTCCCATTCTGCTACTTTCTTTTTATTTTAAAAATTTTTATTTTACATGTGTGAGTGTTTTGCCTGTATGAATGTCTGTGTACTGCCAGTGTGTCTGTTGTCTATGGAGGTCAGAAGAGGGTGTTGGATCCTCTGTAACTGGAGCTATAGGCAGTTATGAGCATTCAAAGGGTGCTAGCTAGTGTTATTTTGTTGTTGTTTTGAGATGGAGTCTTTCTATATAGCCCTGTCTGTCCTGGAACACATTTTGTAGACCAGGCCTTGGGTTCACAGAGATTCTCCTGCCCCTGCTTCCTGAGTGCTGGGATTAAAGGAGTGTGTCATTGCACTGGGATTGGGCTAGTGTCTTGATTTCCTTGAGTCTCAGTTTCTTCATATTTCATACTTGGACAATGAAACCTGGGTCACAGGGACTTCACAAGGAAGAAAGAGATGCAAAGCCTGAAACGCCAGTAGTAGTGTCAGTCCAGAAACTAAAGCTCCTTATCCTCCCTTCCTGTGGGTTCTGGCTGCAGCCTATAGGTGAAACTCCCCTTTTCTTCTGGAACTGGCTGTTGTGGACGATGCCTATAGGCTTGTCTCCTAGGGAAAGTGGGTTCCTGGTTTCTTCTTCCACAGCTGTGGGTTTGCCCATGCTGGCTCTTTCTGTCACCTCTCAAACACCCCCTCCCCCGTTGCTTGACACCACCCACAGCCCCAGCTGCCTTCCTTCCTCCTCCTGGGCTTGAAATAGACCCACATCAGAATTAGCAACTGCTTGCAGAGGTGCCTTGTGAAGCCCCTGACATCTTCCGGGTGGGTCTGCTGGTCGCTTTGAAGGCAGTAGGTTGGCTAGTGGTATAGGGTGGGAGGGTAGGGTTTCCACATCCTGCATAAGGGCTTGGAAGTGAACTACAGAATGGATAAGAAACATGTCTGGCACTCAGTGGTGTTTCTGTCCCTTGCCTTGGCTTCTCTGGCAGTGTTTTCACGGCCAAACCCTAATACCCCATCAAGCATCCAGGTACAGCCTCGGTGGCTACCACAAGGACCTGACTGGGAAAAGGGTGTTATCTGAAGATTATGAGATTAAGAGATCTCTGGAGCAAGTGGTTACAATCCTCCATGCTTGTGTGTGAGGACAAGATGATGAAGACCCAGGGATGGAGGCAGCCACACCTACCAGCCACCCATGGAAAAGTAAGAATATAGAGACCCATAGATACTCCAGCTCAGGTACCAGTGAGACACACCAGTTCACACCAGAGAGACAGACTAGACCCAAGTCCCACAAGCCTCCGTACTTGCTGGCTTGTCAAGAGAGAAGAGAAAGTGACTGAGGGGAAAAAAATGTCTACCTGTGGCTCAGCCATGCTTGGTGGGGTTAGGGGGTGGAACTCCAGCCTGAGTCACCACCTCTGGGGAATTATAGAGGAGGCTTGGAGCTTTCACTAGGGACCCAGATGCTGACTTCTGTTTAGTTCCTGACCCCAGGCTACCTTTCTAAAAACCAGAGCCAGAATGGCACGCTGGTTCTCATGGATCCAGATCTGAAAGCAAGGTCATATGGAATTGACTTCTTGGGTCGTATGCTTTTAAGTACCTGTCCTATCTGGGAGGGAGAGTGATCTGGGGTGGCCATGCATGTCAGAGATCTGTGGGACCCAGGATGGGGAAAAGCCTTGAGTCAGGGGGTAGAGAAGAAGGCACCCAGCAACCCAGCCCGAGAGCTCGCCGTGGAGACGTACCATTGACTAGGCTGGCATTTGCGCCACCTGCAGCATTTGCAGGCGCTGCGCCGTCGGCCGCTGTGGGGGTGGGAGGGATGGAAAATGCAATGTCACAATGGAGAAGGCGACGACAGAGACATGAACCTACTGGGGGATAATCACATGGCTTATTCTTAAAAAAAAAAAAAAAAGCTCTGCTGGAAAGTGAGGAATTCAAATTGGAGATGTGGATGAAATGCCCCTAACGGATGTCACAGGGGTGGGGAGGGATGGAGACTCAGGCACAGAGGGTCTGTGAAGGACAGCATGGGGTGTGGTCAGATGCTCAGGTGGGATGGCACTTTGTTTATTATTTATTTATTTTGGGGACAGGGTCTCACTGTGTAGCCCTGGCTAGCCTGGAGTTCACTTTGTGGAGCAGGCTGCCCTTGAACTCACAGAGATCCACCTGCCTCTGCCTCTGCCTCTGCTGGGATTAAAGGTGGGCACCACACACCCGGCTGGGATGGCAGTTCTATGGTGACATCTGGACTGTGTTGGCTCAGCTGGTCAGGTGGGAACCCCATGGAATGAGAAAGTCCAGTCCAGGAGTCAGTTATAAATGCTCGGTGAGTGGTGCTGTATGGCCTAGACACTTCTCAGGGGCCTACCCCGTGACCGCCATTGTTGTGTCCCTGAAGAACTGCCGTCAATGGTGGTGACTTAGTATCAGGGCACTGCCCGCCACTACCTTCTCCTTCCCTGACCAGCTCACTGAAGATCACAGGAGTAGTCCCCTGTGAGATATCTCACCCGAAGAGGGGCTTCTAGCCATCTCCATGTATATTAGGGAGATCTTAGAAGTTAACAATGGGATGGTACCACCCAGTTCACCCCATGGAGTTCTGTCTTGGGGTGGGGATACGGTATGCTTGGAAACGGGAGCTGAGACAGCTCGGTGGGGATGCTAGTCCATTGTGTGTTTTTGGGGGTGGTGGTGGGAGTGCTATGACAAGCGAGGTCCTGCATGCTAGTGTGGGGGGCTTCAATGGAGGTGCCCTTGGCCTGGGACATAAGGACAAGAGGGCAGAGTGAGTTTTTTTTTTTTTTCTTGTCCTGCTTGGGTGGAATAAAGGAATGTCTATAGAAGATAATCTCTAGTAGGCACGGGGTCTCCCCCAGCTAGGTGCTGCTGATCTAGGGGCCAGGCCTGGGGGTCCACAGCTGTAGCTATTTCTAAAAGCCCATCTTCCCTGAGGGTGGTCTTACTGTACCTGGTAGCTGAAGGCCATCCCCCTTCTTCACACCTGTGTGATGATTTTTGAGACATGTTAATGAAGAAGCACATACAGTCTCATGTACAACACACCAGACCACCCACCCACACACACATGCATGCCTACACCACACCCATGCACACATGCACACACACCACACACATACACACATACACACATGCACATATATACACACCACACACACACGCACACACCACACACACATACACACGCACACACCACACACGCATATGCATGCACACACACATGCATACACCACATGCACACATACACACATGTACACATCACACACACAGACACACTCGTACACACACGCACACACATGCACACACACACACCTGCACACAAGACCATCCTGGACTCTGGAGCTGTGACTCAGGCTGACATGATGGGATGGGAAGACCAAGCGGTCCAGTTCTGGCTCTCCTGCCATAAGCCTTTCATACTCCACCTTGACTCCCTACCCGGAACTGAATCTTGTGCCTCTCTGAATGCTGGTTCAGATTCAACAAAGAACTCTGAGCGGCACCCAAGCGCCACTGAGGTCTATCTTCCTCATGGCACTGTCAGATGTGGGACTGGCCTGCAGCAGCTTCTGGGTATCTGTGCCCAGCCAAGCCCCACAGCGACTGGAACATGCGTACAGAGTACTGCACTCCAGCAGCTTCCTAGACTGCCCTGCTGCACACACCCAGTCTATTCGCCCTGACTACAGGTCCTCACTCCTACATGGGTTCCTGTCCCAATACCTGCGGGGACTCCCAGCCAGGACTGTGCCCCAGTTAGAACTCAGTCCTACTTTGCTCTCTCCAGCCTCTTTATTTCCCAGATAACAGATCAGCTTCGCTCCTCATGCTGGATGTTGAAGGGATAGTTGTGACCCTAGGGGACACACCAGAAAGGAGTTCTTCCCTCAGGTACTAGCAGCCTTCGTTCCTGATGCAGGTTTTGTGTTCCAGTGGCCTCTGGGCATGGGTAGCATACTTGCCTGAACTTGAGGAGGGCCATCTGCTCTCTTATTAACAACTCCAAAAGGTCAGAATGTTGGGGGAGCTACCCTAGAGCTCTGGAAAGGAGACTAAAGACAGAGTCTGAAAGGGGACTGTGCCTGAGACTGAGTGTGGATTCCAGGTAAGGGGCTGGCTGTTCTGGGCTTTGGGCTCAGAGCTTTTTGTGTGAGCATCTTTCCTCTGTTCTAAAAGGTATTTGTAACAGACTGATACTCACTGCACTGAGGGGTACCCTGTGAGAAGACTCTTACTTTGAAAGGGGAAGTAGACCAGGACATGGGCAATGTGTCAGCTCCTGAGGAATCAGAGTCTTCTCTGCCCATTCCTGGCATTCATCTTGCTGGAAGGAGTGACAGTTTTGCTGGTAGAATTGACAATGTCAGAAGGAACATTTCTGTGTGAGGATTTATACTCAATACTGAGGTGAGGGGGAGCCAGCTCCTGCTGGTTGCTTTTACTGCTGGAGCCTGGCAACTGAATGATGTACTCAGCATCCCGAGCCAGGCTTTAAGGGAAAGGAGGGGCCTCTGTGACATGACTGGACAAGACAAAGACTAGGGCTGATGAAACATACAGAACCCACCCAACTCCAGCAGGCCCATGGGACAAAGGTGGAGGCTGTTGGCACAGGGCATGATGTAGCAGGCACTCTATAATGTGGAGTGAACAGATAAATGGAAAATGTGGCCTTAAAAGCTCCTTTCCTGTTATTTTTTATTTTTATTTTTTAGTGTGTGCATGTAGGAGGCTTACCTTTTTTGTCTTTCTTCTCTTCCTCTTCACCACCAGCCCCCAGCAGGGTAAATATGATGCCAGTCTGAGAGTTCACACCCACAGCAGTCACCACCATCCGTCCTGAGCCCTCCATCACATGGGTCCCTGCAGAAGGTATAAGCCCTATTACTATTACATGGCCAAAGCCGCCTCCCCAAATGAACAGAAGGATCAGGCATCCATCAGCTTCCAGTGCCTTTCCCACTGAGATCATTGGGCGGCACCTTCAGCTAAGAGCTACATCATGAGCATGGTGTGGCCTTTGTAGAGGATACTGCCTCAGGGGAGGCTGAGATGGGCTTGTGACGATATTAGAAGATTGCTGTTGCCTCCTATACTAGCCTGGACAGTCACCTCCTGCTTGTCTCTATCTTCCACTTCTTCACCATTATAGGCCAAGCAGAGAATACAGTATTTAGAATCAGACCTCATTCTGCCACGAGGAAGAAATGAGAACTAAGACCCAGAGAGTACTGCTGAGAACTGGCCCACCTTCCTACCTAATGGAGAATTCGGGTGTCTATGAACTGAGATGAGAAAGCCTCAAATCATATGTATATGTATATGAATATGTATATGTCTATGTATATGATAGTGGATGCCGGGAAGCAGACTATTCTATCCACTGGGAAGTGCAGGGTGGCCTCTGCCCTCCGCTCCTCAGCCAACTCTGGCACATTCAGTAGCCGTGGCTGCTCTATGAGATTGCCTAGCAGTGTTAAGCTGACCCACCACTCACAGTGCTCTAGGCACCAGCTCTGCTCCTATGCTGGGGGGAGGGGATTGACTGTCTCATGAAATGGAAGCCCCAGGAAAGCTTTGGAACACCTACTGTGTACACAAAGGAAATATTTGTAACACCTACTGTGTGCTGGTGCCATGCCTCACCCCGACCCTAGAAGCAGTAATCTCAGCTCTCACTCCAGGGGAAACTGAGGCTGAAAGGGTGAGGTAGGCTGCCCCAGGCCCCACTCCAATGAAGGACAGTGCAACACTTTAAACTCTCTATCTTTACAGCCTAGGATATTGGACCCAGCCCACTTCTTTCCAGGGAAAAGGCCCAAACAGCTAGCCCAAGTGAGAGGACACTGGCCAGGAGGTGGCTGTGCTGGTCCTGAGTCTGGAGGCCAAAGGAAGGCTGTTTTCCACCTGCCTACCAGAGAAGGGATGGAAAAAGATGTGAGGCCAATTTCCACCCAAGATAAGCACGCCTCAAATCACCTTCTAATCTAATCACTCCCATCACCACCCAGGGCCTGGCAGCTCCTGTCACCTGTGCAGGTAGATAGAGGAGAGAGAAGGGGACAAGACAAAGCTCATCAGATCTGGGAAGCCTCCGGGAGCTTCTACTGCTGGGTAGAAACAGGGGCTTTGAAGGGGGGGGGGACACAGCCCCTGTCTTCCAAATACCCCTCTGGCAATGTCCTGCAGCCCAGATCCCTCCCAAGGCAATGACTCTCAACCTTCCTAATGCTTCCTAAATGCAACCCTTTAATATAGTTCCTCATGTTGCAGTGACCTCAACCATAACATTATTTCCTTGCTACTTCTTGACTGTAATTTTTCTACCGTTATGAATCGGAATGAAAATATCTGATTCGGGACACCTGTGAAGGAGTCATGACTCCTGAGGGGTCATGACCCAGAGGTTGAGAACCACTGTCCCAGGGCTTGGCTGGCTCTCTGAGGCCCAAGTGATGCAATTAGAACCCAGGATCAGATACCAGCCTTCTGGACTCCTCGTCCTCTGACTTCTGGCACTTGACTGCTAATCCTAGGGCATCTGAAGCCTTTTCCGAAGCTTGAGATGGTCTTAAGCAAACTGAGCCAGCGTTCAATATTCTGGAGTCTATCGAATGCCACCCACTTCTCAGGGACTTACAAAATACTGGAACTTCTGGCCAATATATAAGCACTGGAAGATGGTTTGGTCTCTAAAAGTTTAGATTTCCAGCTGCTTCAGTGGGATTGCTGGGTAAGTGCTGTGGGTCATGCCTTTCCAGGCACTAAGAGAGCAACTGCAGCCTTGCTCTGGTGTCGAGGACCCCTGGGGCCACAGACTTGGGTTTCTGGGATTTCTTAGCCCTTCTCTTTGCCCATTCTGATGTGTTATGGTTTGGTGTTTGTTTACCTATCCATCCTGGGGTCAGCTGTGTGGATGCCTACAACTTGGTCTGCATCTGAGATCTTTCTAGATTCTTCCCCCCGATTCTGGGTTTGGTGGATGCTAAGCCAGAACTCATTTTCTCTTATCTCTCCTCACTTTCGCTATGCTTGAAAGTGAGTGCAAGCCTGTGGTCCCCACAACAGACTAGGAATACCCCTCACACAAGATGTGGACACTAGCTCCTGGGGGCTCAGGGTCCGTCTAGGACCATGGCTGAACCCAGCTGGGACCCATCTCGCCTCTTCTTGACTTTTCTTTGCCTTCTTTGACATCAGACGTGCCATGCACCAGCAGACACCAGCAGAGAGTTCTGAAATTGGGATTTGGGAGAGGTCCTTGGATACCCCAAAATTAGTCTCTATGCATCCCTGAAGGATCAGCAGACAGGAAGGCTGGTAAGATCTCCTGGCAGAGGTAGAGAGCTCAAGACATCTAATCACGGCAGCAATGCTGAAGATCTACCTAGAGGAGCTGGGGTGGGGGAGGGGCAGCCCTGAGAGGCAGAAGGGACAGGGCAGGACACGGAGATGAAGGAAAGCTCCTCCCTTCCACAATACTCCTATGAACTGGGACAACTAACCCATTTTACACACAGGCAAATAGAGGATCAGGGAGGACGAAGAGATTGTCTGGGGCCCCCAGCCTAAGAGTATCAGAACACAGCCTTGTCTCCACCAGCCATAAGGAAAGACATCCACAGGGGTCCTCAGTGTGTCCTACTGACCCATGGCAGTAGCTCCTCTTTTGTGACACCACTGACACTCTGCAAGCCTCACAAGTTAACGGCTGCTCAGAGAAGGCAGCAACACACAGCCGTTAGGTCCCAGAGCCCAGGTCCCATTTATCCCCACTGCCTGCTCTTCCTACATTCCGCACAGCTTCTCATTTCCTCACTCTGCAGGGCTCAGGGCTAAAGCTGGGCACAGCCTCCTGATGGCAGTGGCCTCAGGCTCAGGGCTCCTTACCTGGACTTGATTTGCTAGAGAATTGGTCCAGAAGTCTGTCTGCCTGCCTGCTGTGGGCAGGGGCCCTCGGTGAGAGACCAGTTAGATTAGGGCTGGCAGGAACATCATCAGTCCTGTTCTTTACCTTAGATAGTTTGCACAGTGCAAAACTCACCAACGCTGCAAAGCAGTACCCAGTGTGCTAATAGGGGTTGCTGTGGAGGGCACTGATGGCCACGGGGACCTTCCTAATGGGATAGGTCCTGAGCAGATGGCAGCAGTCAAACAGACAAAGAGGAGGCAGGATGGGTCTTGGAAGGAGGGTCTGTCTGTCCCGAGTGGCCGGAGGGAACAAATCCCGTGGGTCTGTAAGTGAGGTCTGGCAGGTGGTGGTTAAAACACGTCATCAGATGTAGGGTCTCCCAGCAGGCCACTCCGATCCGTCTAGGCTCTGTTTATACAGCCAGCAACGGAAACACACTCTGCTTATTCTCTTTGTATTTGTTCAGTTTCCTGCTGCTGGCCTCACCCGTCCATGCTCGGCTACCCTGCCCCTTGCCACCCGGCTGGGCTTCCGTGTATGGTTGGTTTCTTCCTCGTCCATCTAGTTAGTTTATCATGGGCCTGGGGGGGCTATCTTTGGGGATCTCCACTCCAACTTTCCCTTTCCTACCCTCCCTAGGAGCAGACCCTTTCAAGCTGAGAGGCATGTTTTCCAGAGCTTCCCGCTAGCCCTGCAAGGTCAGCACAACCTATGGGAATCCCTGGCCCAGCCATTCTTCTACATCTTGCCCTCAAGGATGTTCCTTGGACCTTGGTATCTGGACAGCAAAGCCAAGCCACTTTACAGACTCCACATAGCCTTGGGGACCTGTGGTGGCTTCTGTGGATCTCCCCTGCTTGTCTTGGTCCTCACATGCCACCTGCTCCTGACCTGAACACTAGCCCATGCTTCAAGGACCCACTTGATTCTTAATGAGACCCAGAGTGTCCACTCTGTCCCTGGCTCCATCTTAGCCCATCTGGGATGTGTTCCCTATTCCATCTCCTAAGACTTCAGGCCTCCGTTGTCTTCTGGTTTCTAGCATGTCTGGCCCCTAGATGTCCCCACCTTTACCATCTTCCTTAAGTGAAGGAAGGAACAAGAGCCATAGAAGCCTTAGCTGTGCTCCCCAAACTCCTCCTCATGGCTCCCCTCCTGCCTCTTCCTTGGAACAACCTCCTGGCTTTGCCTTCCATTTTCAGCTTGGTTTCATTTCCAGCACCTCATTTTCCTCTGGGCCTCCTGCATCTGTGAGGGACCTGAGACCCTGTGATTCATCCTAAACCAGTGACAGTCAACTTCCCAAGCATCTCAGTTGCTTAGTGATCTCGCTGCGTCCAGGAGTCCTCTCTGGTTGGCTTATGACACTGTTAATTAGTGACCCCGAATGCCGTCTCCACCAGGCTCCTGCCGGCAACCCTCTTACTTTTTCTCCATACTGTCTGGAGACCTGTTGCCATCTACTCAGGCCCTGGGCTCTGATAGAAACCCTTGCACTCTTCTCCCAAGATGGATGCCTGCCTGTCAATTCCTGCAGCTCAGAGGCTAGAACCAGGGCCAGTGGGGCTGGGACCATCTTCTGGTCAGGGGCTCCAGAGGGCACTTGAGACCTTCCATGATCCCTTTCAAAGACCCCAGGGCCTTTGCACTTGCCATTTCTCTGCCCAGAACCCACTTCTCAAAGTTCTGATTTTAGCTCTAATGCAGCAGTTCTCAACTTGTGGTTTGCAAGCCCCTGGCAAACCCCTGTCTCCAAAACTATTTTCATTACGATTCATAACAATAGCAAATTTACAGTTCTGAAGTAGCAATGAAAATAATTTTATGGGTGGGGGTCACCACAACATGAGGAGCTGTAATAAAGGTCGCACCATTTGGAAGGTCGAAAACCTTACTGATCTAATGTAAGCTTCTAAGTCAGGTGTTTCCTGACCTGCTGAGATTCTGCCCGGCCTCAGGGCCCCTTCTCACTGCAATCTTGTGTCTTTTTGATGGATTTACTACCTTGGACATCACCTCACTATTTGCTTGTGTGTTCCTTCCTTGACTGTCACCCTCGCTAGGTTCTAAACTCCAGCACGGCACAGACCTTGTCTGTCCTGTTAGCCCCTGGAATACAGTAGATGCTTAATAGATATAGGGGCATGCTGGCTAGTTTCATGTCAACCTGACGCAGACTAGAGCCATCGGAGAGGAGGGAACCCCAGTTGAGAAAATGAAATCCTAAGCCTGGGCTGAGGGCAAGCCTGTAGGGCATCTCTTACTTAGTGATTGATGAGGGAGGGCCCAGCCCATTGTGGGTGGTGCCAGCCCTGGGCAGGTGGTCCTGGGTTCTGTGGGAAAGCAGGTTAGGCAAAACATGGGGAGCAAGCCAGTAAGCAGCACACTTCCGTGGCCTCTGCATCAGCTCCTGCCTCCAGGATCCTGCCCTGTTTGAGTTCCTAACTGCTTTTGCTGATGAATTGTTATATGGAGCTGTGAGTGGAATATACCCTTTGTCCCCAAGTTGCTTTTGGCTATGGTGTTACATCATAGCAATAGTAATCCCGACTAAGGCAGTGAATAAATTCTAGATAAATAAATACTTCAGTCTTCCCATTATCTGAAAGACTTATGGATCTTTCTTTTATATTGGCAGGGAAACCCACTTTCCTAGAGGGAAATTGACCAAGTGAGCTCCTGTTCATCCTGTAAACCCCAGCTCAGTATGACCTCATCTGGCCTCTTTGCTCCCTTCTTGGTTTTTACATACTGTTTTGTATCTCTCCTGTGGGGTTAACTCTTTGAGGGGGGTTATTCCCAAACTAGTCTGGGCTGGAGATGCCAAGGGCATGGTCAGGCAGTGAGGCCTCATGGTGTCTCTGCAGGGAAGGGTTTCACAGAGCTGTTTCCTCCACCCACAGCTTCCCCAGCCCAGCTCTTGCCCCTGTGACATCTAGAAAACTTAAAAAAAAAATTGCCAATATCATTAGGCAAGCCCATCTGGGGAATTCCATTCTACTCAGAATACCATCCTGATTCCTGACTACAGTCCAGAATCCATGCACCTATCTCCCTTTACCCCTTGTTCCAGTGTGGTCCTGCCTCTGGCCCTTTGCATTTGCTTCCCTTCCTGCCCTGTGAGCTCTTCCCCAGGAGTAGCAAGGCTGGCTCCCTCCCATAACCTCCCTGTCACAGGGTCTGACGCAGGGCGAGTGTCCAGAAAGACTGTTGCTTTTCAGGAAACCAAGCCACTAGAAGCTGTGTGGCAGGGGTAGGACACCCCATGATGTCTGTTCTAGTAGTGTCAGGCCTGAATATGGCTCCACACATGTGAGCTTACTTGGGAAAGGGGTAGTGTGCTCCAAGGGAGCTGGTCCCGCCAGTGACCCCAGAGCCAGGGACCACACCAGCCTCCCCGTGGTGGATGGGAAACGCTCTCAGGGGCGCTGTGTGCTGCAGCTTACCTGACAGCAGCATGGGGTCCTTATCCACAGACTTGCGCACCTGGTCAGACTCCCCTGTGAGCGAGCTTTCATCAATCTTGAGGTCATTGCCCTGGATGAAGAGGCCATCGGCAGGAAGGAGGTCACCTGGTTGGAGGAAGACAAGGTTCACAGAGTCAGGTGGCCAGAGAAGCTGGGGCATCCATGGGGAAGGTACCTACTAGGCCTCCAGCATGTAGAACCAAGATGGTGCCTGCAGATGAGTGCCAGGCTAAAGTGACATCCATGGGGCCTGGCACGGAGCTACCCAGGCCCAGGCAGGCCATGTCCTTCATATTGTATAACCTTTGACCTGTATGTGTCTATGGGCCCAGTGTGCTCTGTGGTTCATTTTTCTATAGTCTTTTTATGCCTTAGAGAAGGTCTTTCATGACACAGTAGACTATTTGGGGTAGACTGGGGACACCGCAATCAAGTGAGCCACTAGGGCTGAATGAGGAGGTCCATGCCAACCTTCCCAATCTGTGTCTACTGCCCTAGGATATCCAAACACTCTTTGGAGCTAGCCTACCTACTTCTTCAATAGCAATATGAGTGGCCTGGGATTCTCACCCACCTTCTTCTATTCCTACTAACTTCCACCAGGCTGCACGGATCTATCTGAAGTCAATTTGGTGATGGGAGATGGAGCTTGTCTCGTGAACCCACCCTGAGTCTTAGGGATGCTGAGCTGGGAAGCCTTCTGAGCCTTGTTTTCAGACTATGAGCAATGATCGATTAGTCATGTCTGCTACAGGTGGAAGCTGGACTGCAGTGGCATTTGTGCTACGAATCTGACATTTCTGATTTAAGTGCATATGGCAAGCCTGTCTCGTCTGGGAATCTCGGGGCCTCAGAATACATCTCGCCATGACATCAGCTGGGTTAGGCTCTTTGTATCTGCCTATCCCATCCCACCTCCACCCAGGCTCCAGCTCTAGAATGATGGACGGGACACTTGCCATATTTGATCTGGGCGATGTCCCCAACCACGATCTCGGCCACAGGGATCTGGACCACCTGGCCAGCCCGGACTACGGTGAACTTCTGCTCCTGCTCAATGCGGCTCTGCAGTCCCCGGAACTGTTTCTCCTTACTCCAGTCATTGAAGGCTGTGACCAGGACCACACAGATGACGGACAGCAGGATGGCAGCCCCCTCAATCCAGCCTGCTTCTGCTTCACCTTCATCCTCTGCCCCACCCTGGGCCGTGGCACAGCCTGTAGAGAGACAGGGAAGCAGTGGGTTCCCAGGCCACCAGACAGGAGCTGCCATATAGCTTAGCTATGCTGAGTAAGCACTGATGATTAGATGATAGGGACACATTTGATCAGGAGCCTCTGTGTGCCATGCTCCGGGCACAGGGCTTCTCCTGGTTGCTTTGTAGGGCACTGGCTGTATGTCTCCCACACATGGGGAGTTAAGGCTTCTCCGAGAGGTCTAATAACTAGGAAGGGCAGGTGGAAAGTGAGAATGCCACCCCAGGAGGCATGACTTCAAAGCCACCATCTGAACCATACCTGTTCTGTCTCTGTTTTAGCTGTGATCTCAAGTGAATGACTTTTTCTCTGACCTTCAGTTTTCTCATGAGATGGGATTTCATGTAGGCTAGGCTGGCCTCAGGCTGAGAGGCAGCTGAGATGATCCTCCTGCCTCCACTTCTGAGTGCTGAGATTACACCATGCCTGCCTTTATGTGATACCGTGGAAGTGGGGGAGGGGCAGCGCTGACAATACCTCCTGGGGCTTAGGGACAGGATGGCAGGTTCTCCCCAACTCAGGCCACAGCAGGGGCAACAAGACTCAAGAAATGGGCTACTACCTGACCCACAGGGACTCTGTACCCTACACGTGGCACTACTGAGTCCCCAGTATGGGTCTACAATTCTCAAGGTTGGCCAGGCCTACAGGATGGTGAGAAAAAGAAATACACCAATGTCCCAACATGGAGCCTCAGACCAAAGCTCTACAGAGCCAGGGTGTGCAGAGCGTGTGGCTCACAACCTCTCCCGGCTCCCCACAGGGGTCCCAAGAGCAAGAGCCATCTAAAATTTTCTAAATACAGAACCTGAGGCTCTGAGTGGCCGGGGGACACAGCCTGGGTGAGAGGTGAGTGCTCCCCTCATGGTTTATCTCCCAGGAGTGGTGTCTGACTGCCTGCCTTGGTCAACTTGGAAGGGTGCTTTCCACAGGGGCTAGGCCCGCAGAGGTGCTGGGCGAGCATCAAGCATCCATCCTTGTCCCCAGCTGGCCAAAGAAAGAAAATAAGCTCAGCTGGAGTCACAGAGCAGATCTAAAGTTTAAACCCAGGCCTGGAATCTGAGCCCAGACTGGTTCTGTCCTGTGCCTCTGCGCCCATGGCAGGTGGCAAATCTTCACCTGACCATCTGGGCATCCAACGTGATTTCAAGGAGTAGAGAACAGCAGTTTCAAGAGACCCCGGCGGAAGCTTCTGGAAACCCAGGGGTCAGAAGCAACAAGACAGGAAGGTCAAGGAACGTGTGGGAAGGCAAGGGATCAATGTGGCCAAGCAGTGCGGGTTGCTGGAAGATTTCGGGTCTCCAGACGAAGTGAGTACTCCCCAAAGGCCAGTAAATGCCTGGAGGACTTTGAAGGCTGTTTGTCCCCTTGGAGAATTTGAATTATCTCAGTAATGTAAAACTGTTCAATCAGATCACTGTTGAGTGGTAACGGCCGTTACAACAGTGCCACTGAGGCAGAACTGATTCAGATCTCACTGCTGAGTGCTATGGTGCAGTCCATTTTCCAGGGTGGCTCCATTTTCTCACCATCAGAATGGGGTGGTCACAGGTGGCCCCCTCCTCAGGTGGCCCCAGGGGCAAGGGAGCTCTCCTTTTGAAGTGCTCAAGCCTTGAGCCCATGGCACAGAGCAGGAAGCACCTGGAATTCAATCACCTGAGATGAGGGAGCTAAGGGACTTTGGGCCTGTGTTACTATGAATGACACACACAGGGACACAATCCCTTTACCCCAAGGATGGGTAAAACAGGGGGACCTTAGAGATGGACTCCTGGTGTTGTCAGCCTTCAGCATCAGAGAATTCAGCTTCCTGGCCTCTGACCAGCTAACTACAGGTGGGAAATGATCAGTGGGAGATACTCCATCTGCATCGAGCAGGCCCAGGCCTCTCTTGTCATGATCCCCTAAGTAACATGGCCGAACAGCTGTTCACACAGCTGTCACACTGGGTGTCATCAGAAACCCAAAGAGGATTTCAAGGACACAGAAGACTGCAAATAATGCCCACAGTATCCACAGAAGGTTCCAGAGGAACCAGGGGATTTCCATATACACTCTGAGACATGAGAGTGGGGAAGGGAGGACTCGAATCCAGAGCCCGATACTTCATTTTGTAGAATGTAGCTTGTCCCTACTTCTTGCCACATGCTCTGTAAAGGAGATGCCTGTCTCCCCTCGTGTGCCTCCTTGGGAGTCTCCATGGAGTTGTTACTGGAAGACTGGGCCACTTAGAGTCAAGTCAGTGCATCACGCTGATATTCTGGAAAGGCCTGGATTCAAAGTCCAGGACTAGCTGTGAAACCCTCAGGGCGTGACTCAGCCTCTCTGAGCTTCCAACAAACACTAGTACATACTGGGTCCTGGTAGGTGTTGGAACTCTTCCCCTTTTCCTGAGTGCTCCACGGACCCTTCTTAGGATGCTGTTACTCCCATGTCTTTCCTGTAGCCTAGAAGGCAAGGATGCAGGAGCCCGTCCCTTGCCAGGATTTGGCACACCTGGACTTGAGCGAATGTCCCCAAGGGTCCGCTACTTGTGTGACACCTGACTGTAATATGGGCCCAGGTGTGAGCCTCTCATAGTGGCTTGCTGTCCACACTGAGAGAGGCCTAAGGCCTGCTTTAGGGCTGTAGCCCATGCATCTGAGGTCAATCCTATGCAACTACCTTCCCCTCCCAGCCCAGCACCTTCCCTTGTCTAGTGGAATGCAGACCACGTACCAGCCAGCATAAGGATCTCCCAGCTGAGACAATGGATCTTGGTGAGTAACACAGCAGGTGGATCACCACGGGGACCGCACACAGGCTGCTTAGGAAGCTGGTGGAAAGTGTCCCAGCTCTCCTAGGGGACGAGGCTGTGAGGAACCTGTCCCGCCTCCCTCCCTCCACCACCTTACTAGTGGGACACAGTGTAGGCAGCCGCCTTCTACCCAAAGTGTGGCCGGAGCAGGAGAAGTGAGATGAGGCAGGGGCAGAGTTGGGCCAACTGGGGCCACATTCCAGCCACCAAGCCATGATCTCTGGGCTCTGGGTTTGTGTGCCCCAGAGATGTTCATAGCAGCAGTCTGGAGCCATGGGGTCTCTCTGGATACATCCAGTAGCTCTGTGATGTCCTACCTTGGCCTCCGCTAGCTGCCCTCATCTCACCCTGTTCACTAGGGCCATGGGAGGCTAATGATGCAGGTGACTCAGCTGCAGCCCCGTCTGTGGAGCTGATTGTTTTGGCCAGAGCCACAGAGTTTCAGCCTCTTGGTGGGTGACCTTGGCACATCCTCCGTGGCTCAGGGGCTCCTATGAGTAGCATCTAGCCTCTCCATGGTCTAGCCTGATAAGTGGAGCTAGTTTTCACCCCTCATCAATGACGACCTCCCTTTGCAACAGACGGAGGCCATTACAGAAAAAAACGCAACCAATCAAAATACAGAGTTGGAGCCCAGTTCCAGTGGGTCGACTACACAACATCCCCATGCCTAAGGGTCAGGGAACATTTAGGAAGAAGGGGCAGAAGGACTGTAAGAGCCAGAGGACCAGGGATTTTGCTGCGAGATTGTGTAACACCAGAGGCTACACCCACAAAGGCTCATCAACATGACTGCCCAAAGGTGAGCTGAACAAGGGCACTAACGAGCATGCCAAACCACACAGGGGAAAAGCCCATGACATCCCTCGACCTCATACAGAGAAGTAGAGACGGCTGAGAAAAGCCGGGAGCAGGGGAGGTGGTCCTCTCCAGGAAAGAGCACACCAAACGGTTGTTCAGTGCCAAATGGTCAGTCCTGAAAATACGTATGCAGTTAACATTGTATGGATTCAACAGGTTGTATTTAGGAGTAAATATGCATATGCAAATACATATATGCAAGCAGTAACAATTGATGAAAAAAAGAGACCATGAATTTGAAGAAAAGCTGGGAAGGGTGTGTGAGAGGATTTGGAGGGAGGAAAAGGAAGGGAGAAGTGTAATTAAATGACAGCCTCAAAAACAAATAAACAAAAGCACACACACACACACACACACACACACACACACATAGTACCTGTCTACAGAGTTACTCTGTGGATTAAGTGAGGAGGCAGTGGACTTTTGCCACAATAGTCCCCAATTTGGGGTAGCTATGGAGACTGTAGGACCTATATCAGTCTTACCATCTGCAGTCTTCTGCATCTGCCGAAACCATAGTGTCCACAATGCATCCCTCTTCTTTAAATATGACTTAATTTACGTACATTGGTATTTTGCCTGCAAGTATGCCCATGTGAGGGTGTTGGATCGCCTGGGATTGGAGTTACAGACTGTTGTGATCTGCCATGTGGGTGCTGGGAATTGAACCCAGGTCCTCTGCAAGAGCAGTCAGTGCTCTTAACCACTGAGCCAACTCCCCAACCCCAGCGTATCCCTCTTACTAGGATATGGAAATGTCCAACCTAGGAACTACTGTCTGAAAATTTCACCTTCCTTCTCGTTGTTAACTTGACCTCTGAAAATCATCTATCTTCCTTTTCTGCCCTAGCTGCTAGGAAGCTCAAGTCAAACTTAAATCTGAGTCATAGTAGCAAGATAATTGGTTTATTTGCTTCCACTGTTTTCTGCCCAACTTCTTATTTGCCTTCACTCCTATCCTCTATGGAGAGATCATGTGGAAAAAAAAAAGGATAGGGCCAGATAGATGGCTCAGTGGTTAAGGCTGCTGAGCCTGATGACCTGAATTCAATCCCAAGAACCCACATGGTGGAAAGAGAGAACTGACTCCTGCTCCTGTGGTCAGGTGACAGAAAGAAATGGCTCGGAAGGAGCCTGACAGCGTGCTGGAATGTGATCCATGGTCAAGCCCGAGGCCTCTCTCCTGGGTGGGCACTGTGGTCCCGTGCTGGACATTTAATCGCAAGGCTCCCATAGAGCTGGTCTTTGGGGATGGGGCTTTGGGGAGGTAACACGGATTAGATGAGCCCAACCTGGGTCAAGGAAATCACTGAGCCAGCATAAATGCCCGGCTTTACCAGGTAAGGGCCCTCAACCCCCGCCCATGCAGTAGAGCCGCTCAAGCCCCAGCCTTGCTGTTGGACTTGGGGAGTCTCCATAACAGGAGACATGTCACTGTATAAGTCACGTGGTCTGTAATAGTTTGTGAGAGTAAAAGAAAATGATCTTAGATACTGAGAGACCCAGAACAACTTATCCCCAGTTTTCTCTTCTTTAAAGCAGGCACAAACCCAGAGCTGGGCATATTGAAGGTGCCTGACAATAAACGCTCACCATGGCTATCACTGCTGCCGGTCTAGCCCTGCCCTCACAGGTGGGCTGACTGGGGCCTTGGGCATGTATTTGTCTCTGTGGCCTGAGCCCCAGCAAGCTTGCTCTCTGCTCAGTGCTATGGGCGCTGCCCACACAGGCACAGCCCCCGCATGCTGGGTGCCGTCAGGAGCACCTGGGGTACCCTACCTTCGTTGTTCTCTCCGGGTGGGTGGTAGAAGGACAGTCCCAGGGAGATGATGGCCGCGATCTCCAGGATGATGAGGGTCACGTCCTGCAGTGCCTCCCACACCAGCTGCAGGAAGGTTTTTGGTTTCTTTGGAGGTATGAAGTTTTGCCCAAAAATCTGTTTCCTCTTTTCAAGGTCCGGTGCGGTGCCTGGCAAACCTGTGGACAGAGGGAAGGTGAGTTGGGCTGGGGCCAGGAGATGTACATGCCTGAGGCTGGGAGCTGCGGAGCGGGTGGGCGAGCACTGAAGGAGCCTTCCACGCATTGGCCTAGGAGCCCAGCAGTCCAAGAGATTCACGTCCTGGGGGTGGCAGTGGGTGGGTGGGGATTGTGCTGCTAAATGAATAGAGGAACCTGGAAACATGGATGTTTCCAGACTCACGGTGGCAAGCATCCCCATAAACACGCATGCCAAAGAACACGTCACATACCCGACTCCGGATATCCCAGCCCAGCCCAGCCTGCTACAGCTCAGCACAGTCATGCCGCACAAGGCCCCTTTTATGCTCAGGTGTTGAACATCTGCTATAATTCACTGAGTATGGACTGAAGGTGACCACCCGGGTGGCGGGTCACCCAGTCACATGGTTGAAAAATTCTTAGCCAGACCTTTGTATGCTAAGCAATCTGTGACTATCCAAGCCTAACTCCCAGGACCTGGCCAGTGACCCTGGGAAGACACTCTCTGGAAATGTGACTAAGGCCAGAGCATCTTGGATTATCCAGGTGTCCCTCTGTCCAAAGATAAGTTTCCTCATGCTGACCCAGGTAGGTAGAAGCTGTGTCAGAGGATGAGCAGAGATTGGAGGGAAACAGCTACAGACCCCTGCAGAGCCCCCAGGAGCCGAAGGAAGCTGGGAATGGCCTCTCCTATGAGCATAGGGCAGAGTCTGGCCAATACTCCGGCTTTGGAGCTTGGGCTCCAGAGCCGTGAGAGAAGCCAGCCCTGGCCTGAGGCCACCCAGTGTGGGACAGTCTGCTCCAGGAAGCACGGAGGTCACCATGTGGCCCGCTCCTTCCCTGACTCTGAGTTTCCACACACCTCTTAAATAGGGTGGAGCTTGGAGTATCATTTCATTTTTCATAATGAACCTCCTCTGGGTTTTTAATCCAGCTTGACCCTCAGTTTCCCTTTCTGCTACGGGGATGATGATGATGGCACCTAAGTCACAGAGTTGTATGTTGCTCAGCTCAGCAAGAGCTTCTTAGCTGCACATCCTGAGCTATGAGACAGCACAGCCAACCTCCCTTTGGGCACACATGGACAGTACTGTGAGATCCATGCGGAGGGCAGCAGGTGCTCAGGTGGCTCCGGCCGTGGCTCCTGGAGCAGGGCAGCAGGACAGTCAGGGCGGCTCTTGCCATGCACCTGTTGGAATAGGTGACAACCCACGAGCTCTCTGTGCCTAAATCATTCCCTAGCTTCATTCATTTACCTGACCTCTGACCTTGCAAAGCGCCTCATGATTTCCAGATTGAAGTCACAGGTTTCATCTTGCTGATTTGCTCCTCATCTGACTTCTAGGTTACATCCGAGGTCTCCTCTTTCTCTCTCTGCCCTGTCCCAGCCCACCTGGGCCATTCCCGGCTGGCCTTTGACTGCCCATGCTGAACCATCCACAGCATGCCCTCCCTCTCAAAGAGGCAGGATGCAGCCACCTTGCTGCATGCCAGCCCTGGCCACGATGGATTATGGGTTTGTTGGGTGAGTCCTCTCTCACCCGGCTTCATGCTCTGGGGCAAAGGTCGGTATCAGGCTTGCCCCTCAGGATGGCAGAGGAGGCCTTAGACTCACATATCGCATGTCTGAGTGTAGTGAGGTCCAAGCATGAGGGCCTAGCCCCCACCTGGCTCACTTGTCTTAACAGGACAGTTAAGGTGGGTGGAGTTAGAGATGGGGTGCACCTTTCAAAAAAACCGCAGCCCTTTAGTTCTTTCCTGGGGAGGCAGAAGCCTGAGGCATGCTGGGATGGGGACTGAGGATTCGGCTACTGTATTCTCTGAGGACTGAACTCATGTCACCAGGCTTGGTGGCAAGAGCCTTTACCCACAGGGTTAACTGGCTGGTCTCTAAGGGTAACATCACCTGGCTTTGGGGTTATGTTTTACTCTTTTGAAGGACCAACCACTCATTCATCCTTTCAGTCTGTAGTTTTGAGCCTCTAAGGAACCTGGAGAAAGTGGTGTATGGGCCGCAGGTCCGTGGCTCATGGCCGTCAGCACTTACAGGCTTGCAATCCAGGCCTGGGCTTCAGGGGAGGCAGGGAGAAGGGTCATAATGAGACCATCCTCAAGACCTGGACGGAGGGGGAACATCTTTACTTGATATCCAGGGGTCCTGGCAGTGGCCTCTCTGGGAGGCAAGGGACGCCCTGGGCAGCCCAACTCTCATCTGCATAGTAAGAATGGAGGTTGGGGGTTTCCCCGAGGCTCTGTGATCAGCATATGGAAGCACTGTCCCCACTGTCCTCCCATTGTCCTGGTCCGGGCTTCCCACTGTCCACAGGCAGAGACAACAAACCCAGCCTAGGGTGTTCCTGGGAGCTTCAGAGGCCATGGGGCTTCCTCTCTGCCTTGCACTCCAGCATCCCTGGGCTTTATTCTTTTAATCAAAATCTCCTGCTTTCCAACTGCCTGGAGGGAGGTACACTCCTTATTTGTGCACAGCAAGTACAGATGAACTTCTAGGCCCTGGCTCAACCCTCATGATATATGTCCAATTTCTTTTGCTCATATGCCAAGTTACAGAAGATACACATGTGAAAACGGACCCCCAATGCAATGCAGCTGCTCAGGAGCCCCCAGGACCCTTTGGGAACGCCTTCTTAGTGAAGACCTCCGAGTCTAGATGGAAGACAGGGGCTCAGATCAGGGAATGCAAACGCCACAACTGTGGGCTGACAAGCGTCGTGGTGAGTGAAGGAGAAAGGAGGGAGGCAATCAGGAGTGCTGAAGACTAATACAAAAAGCACATTGGCCCTCTGAGGGGGGCATGTGGGTCCCAGCGGAGAGATCTTCCAAGTATTTATAAAGCAGAAGGTTGGAATTTGATATAAGGTCTCCCCGTTGGAGATATTTTGGGGCCAAATCCAACACACCTATGGGCTGAGTTCATCCCCCAGTTGCCAATGTGAGCTGTGTAAGCCCACGTGACACTAGCAACTGGGGGCTACAGACTGCCATATGCTACCATGGCCATCACTGACTACCACCGACAACCACACTCTCACCTGAGTCGGGAGACACGGCTGAGACCTAGCTTTTCCTTGCTATATGACCCTGAGTAGGTTTATACACTCTCTGGTTTATACACAGTCCTTGGAGGACTGTGCTTGCGGATCCCTGGGAACCAAGAGCTTTGTACACAGTCAAGTTCCCTGGCCATGTAGTCCAGACCTGCACACTGAGACGTAACGTTCCGCTGTGGGGAAGGCCCGCAAGACAAAATCAGCAGCCACCAGGCCCTCCCTAGCCTGATGTGGTCGGGGGCAGACCGAGCCAGCCTCTACTAGCCCACAGTGCCTGCATCCTCAGCAGCCTGGACCTCCAGCCCCCGGCTGTCTAGGAATTGAAACCGTGTAGGCAACTTCAGGGTCCTGCTGCTTACATTCAACAAAACAACAGTGGCTCAAACTAGACAGTGGCCAAGAAGCTTCAGATGATCACCGTGGGACCTAGCGTGAGCAGGGGGTGCCTACACGTGTGCCCAAGCGTGTGGCCGGGTCAGGAGCCTGTTATACTTTGCCAGTGGTTCGGTGATGACATCAGCTCTAGCAGCTGTGCTGGTGTGCAGGGCCGGCCTTTACAGACTTGTGGCGCGGCTGTGTGTAGGAGCCCATGGGCTCTATCACTTGCCGGAGGATAGCCCAGGAGCCTACTGCTATGGACTTGCAGCAACAGGCTGAAATGATGCACTAGGGTAAGACACCTGTACTGCTCCTAGCTCTGTGCCCTCGAGCAGGTGGCCTGTCCTCTCCGGGCCTCATTTTCCTTATGCCAGACATTTGAATGGCGATAATGCCTGCCTTCCCTGTGCAAAGGACCCAATGGCTGTCAGCTGCTAGTGCTGTCACTATGAGCCACCAACGTAATAACCACTTACAGGTGCGGGACCCAACCTGGCCTCACACTGAGTCATGGGGACATTTAAAGTGTATTCATGCCTGGGCCTCGGTGCCAGTTTCTGACCAAACCAGGCAGATCCGAGAACTCCCTGGGGACCCTGCTGGGGTAGGATCATCCTCAGACCAGATGCCTCTTCAAGGTGCTGGGGGAAATGCATGTTCTCAGCTGTCACCCAGAGCTGCTGCCCAGGTCACTGGGTAGGCCTGCCACCTGCGTGGTTACCAGTGTCCTCAGGACAGGGGAGTGCAGGCTCTATGTAGAGCAGTTGGCCTGCAGGGGCAGGACAAAAGGAAAATGGCTGCTAAGGTGACCGTGGGCTTAGGGTCCCTGGGAGCCATGACACCTATAGGTCTTGGGTCACCAGGCAGAACAGCAACTGGTCCAGATCACATGGTGTGGGTGACAGAGTGCGGGCCCAAGGAGGCAGATCTTTGCTCACTTCTGCAGGGGTTTCCAGCTTTCATTGGACTCCTAACTTGGCGTTTCCAAGCAGCTACCCGGTTCACGGCCTCCAGGAGGCCACGGTCTATGCAGAAACTGTACCTGGCTGAGAACTTGATTGACCCAGACATGGAGCTGAGGAAGCCTGGAGGAGGAATCTAAAATCTCTGGCAGGGAGAGAAAGGGGCCGGGGAGTGGGAGGGTGAGGGCAGGAGCCATCAGGAGCTCACCCTCACATTCCATTCTGAACGTGTTCCTAAGCCCTCTACAACCATCCTGTTCCTGGGCTGCCGGGGCCCCTCTGAGGTTGTTCCATGGTCTCCTTCTACCTCCAGGCATCACATTTACCACCCTTTCCACCAGGCCACAGGCCCTGCACATACCTGGCATGATGCTCTCTCAGTTTTGGCTCATAGGCTCTTACCCAGAGCCCTTCCCCTGTCCTTTTCCCCTCTGTTGACTGTCATGTTTAGTCTCCAGAGACCCTGGTGGGAGTTTATCACCTCCTCCTGAGAGCCTTTCTTGATTTACACAGCAGGAACAACCTAGGCTTCTCACTGTTTCCTGACACCCCTTATCACCAGCTCCTACCTTCAGTCACCCAGGTTGGTCAGGCTAGCCTCTAGGCCAGACTCTGGCTTTGGGGGTTACACCTGAGACCTGACTTTCCTGCTACCACTTTCTGGACACTGATGCTCAGCATCCTGAGGGGGCCCTGAGGAGCCATCCATCCTCTCCCATTTCTTTAGGGAGTAGGGATGGGGGATGTGAGCGCCTAGGTTGGTCAGAGACCCTTCAACACAGCAGAAAGCCTGTACTTCCTGGAAGCCACGTGAGCTTGGCCTCTGTGGGAAAACTGCATACTTGTGGGCCTCCTCTACAGCCTGGGTCTGTCAGGGCTGTGGCTGGCAGGGTTAGCCGCTACCCAGTATGCAAAACAGGTATGTGTTCCGCCGTGATCACATCCCGTTTTGATGGGGGTGGGGCATGAAGGCATCTCTTGATATCTGGCAGTCTTAGGTGGGGTATATGTGCTGGGTGTGCAGACCTGGCACCCACACGCACACCCACACACACACACCCACCCACCCACATAGCTGTGGACTCATTGTTCACAGCAGACATGACACTGTATGCTTTCTCTGCAAGAAGAGCCCTCTAGTCTATTGTACACATGGGGACATGGTGGGATACACTGACCTGACCTCAGCCCAGACGTGGGGTTCACTGGTTCAAAACCTCTACTGTCCTCGATCGGAGTCCAGCTGAGTTACTGCCCCTCTTCCATGGCAGGATGTCTATGGTGGACATCTCAGCTCATGGCCCCAGAGAGTTCTATGTGAGCAGGGAAGGGGGCTTCCGGGTAGGGGGTAGGTGGGGCTGGCTGGTGGGAATCTCTGAATGCTGTGGAAATATCAATTATTTGTACCAGGAAAGAGTATGAGTTCCCAGATGAAACAGAGAGCCAGCTACTGGCCTTTACGATAAATAGCAAAGTTCTTTAGTGTGAGTGACGTCCTGTATGCCATTCGGGACATATGAGCAGTAAATTAATTACTTGCCGATTGCCTAAAACACAAGTCACTGATCTGTGCAGCGTGCTCCTAGAGTTCCTTCAGGTCTCCCTTGGATCTACCTTGCAGGAACAGCATGGCTCTGAGGTCACTCGGTGGGGCAACTGAGGCACTGAAACATGGAAGTGACTTAGCCTTTAAGCAAAGCGATTTGGCTACAGAAGAGGTCTGGGCCCCCTCTTCCACCCTGGCCGTCTCCATGCTGTGGAGATGTAAGGGCGTGTGAACAACCGGGCTGCCCATCCACCTCAAACTAAGCCTTGCTGACCGTACACTAACTGTGGCCATTCCGTACTCTGTCAGCCTCCTAGAGGACACTTTATTCAGCCTGTCTCCTGATGGCTCGCCCACGCCTCCTTGGAAAAGTGGAGCCTCTGAAGCTGGATTCACTGCCCGTTTGACCTTCCTCCGCAGGTAGGAGGCTTCAAAATACTGCAAGCAGCACTTCCCCACCTCTCCAGAAGGGGGCGCCCTGCACAATGGACAGTAGGCAAGTGGGTGCCTGTCTCTGGGCCTCCATTCTCTACAAGTGGGGCTAGGTTTTTGGGTGGGTGTCTAAAACCTGGACAGGACCTCTCTTTGAGCTCTGATGCTAATTAACCACACTGAATCGACAGCAGGGCAGCCCGCCTTCTGCTGGCCACGACAAATAGCTAAAGCCCAGAGCCTGTAGGCTCCCGGACTGCTCTTTCCATGTGTGCTAGCTGCTCATATCAGAACCCAGTGCCCGGGTCAAAGGCAAGAGCTCTGCCTCTCTCACGCTCCCCCAGAGGCAGGCTCGTGCTCTACAGAGTCTCGGCTGTGGGTGAGAGCTAGGCACCTGAAGGGGATTTGGAAAGCGTAGTCACCAAGCCGGGTGTTGCTAAATATTTGTGCTGTCAGTGTGACGTGGGTTCTTCCATTAGCGTAAATAAAAGCCTTATATTTTGAGGGGGAAAAAACAAGCCCTTTAAAAGTGACATTTATAGAAAAAAGCGTTTCTGTCTTTGGAAACCGAGTGGGCTAAATAAACTGCAGTGCATCTTGCCCACAATATACTATAGGCAGTTCTTAAAAAAAAAAAAATGTGCTCAGTTTATGCTCGCTAGCATAGAAGTCTCCAAAGAGAACTGGCGAGTGAAAACGAGCATTGGAACAATACGGACGGCTCAGGTGCATTTGTGTGAAACAGAACATGCCACATTTCACTGGCTGCGCACATGTAAGTACATGGCAAGAGGTGTTCAAGGACCTGGCACTGACTCTCCAAAGAGGCCATGGGATTGGTTGTGGTGGTCAGCCCTGGCTAGGTGAGTACGGACTAGGTGAATGAACCCGTGAAACACGAGAATGCGTTTGATCTGAATAATTCGAGGTTTAATTTAGTTTTTAAATCAACAGTGAAGAAAATGAAGGGTCCCCCCCCCATATCACTTTTAGATAAAATGGACATGAAGGTAATATTCCTGGGTTCATATTTTAGCCTTATCTGTGATCTGTGTGTTCCTCCTGTCTGGATCAGTTCAGCTCTGCCATGTCATGGGTAGGATGGTGCCTAGTTCATAGCCTGATCATGAAGATGAAAACAAGGCATGGCAAGCCAGATACACACACACAGTAGGTGCTCAGTGGACAAGCCAGACACAGAGTAGGTGCTCAGTGCCCTATTATCTCTCCTTCCCTTTTGCTTTATATCTTGTCTACAACTCTACAATTCCAACCTCTTTTTAGGGGCAGAGGGACAGGGCCTCACTCTGCAGACCTGGCTGACTTTGAACTCTCAAAGATCCACTTGCTTCTGCCTCCTGAGTGTTGGGATTAAAGGTGTGCCAGGCTCTCTTCTTAACCCTGATGCACAAACCTAGCAAAACTCTATCCAAAGAAAAACCCACCTCAGGCAGTCATTCCTGCCTGACTCCCACAGTCAGCTAGGCCAGCGGTACTGCTCCCCTAGATAGCTGCAGTAAATGCTGTCTCGGCTCCCACCCTGGGTTTTCAGAGTGGATAGTGCACTGTGTTAAACTGTTATCTACTACGCCCTAGTGGCTCTTACTATCTACAGCAAAAAGTCACAATCCTTACCAAGACCCAATCCCTGGTCCCTGACATCCTCTGCTGTCTCACGGCTATGTCGCCACCATTATGTTCCAGCGACACCAGCCCCCTTCCTGAGCTGTCAACACTGTGCACTCCTGCCCCAGGGCCTTGCACGTGCTGTCTCCTCTGCTGGGAATGCCCTCATCTTTGGCTGAGATTCTCCTGGTGATGGTGGGCTCCATTTCTAATGCTCTTCTCGCCCCCAGGAATCCCTCCCCTTCAGATCATTAATAACACGAGTGTTTTTCCTATACTTGGCTCCCTTGCCAACGCTCAGCTCCATGAGGGTAGGAGCAGTGTGGCCTGTTTTGTTCTGAACTGCAGGAGATGTAAGCAAATGGCCTTTCCTAGACACACCTGCCTAGGAAAACCAGAGAGAGGTGAGGGGGCAGTACTTGACGGGGGAGTGCCATCTTCTCCGAGACAAGGTGTCTTTGTGAAAGGGACTGAAGTTTGGGGGGACACTCAGGGGCTCCTCTGTGCTTGAGCTCACTCTCAGTGGCTTTGTGCTCTTGCTGACAAGCGGGGTAGGAGAGGCCCCAGGCACTCCCCCAGGGCCGTGGGGACCAGAAGCAGGCCTGCTTCTCAGATGCCCATTGGATGCCTGAGCCTTAACCCAGGTGCCTCGCCACCATCCTGATGTGACTTCCCGGAAAACTCTGGGGCCCTGGCTCCTTCTTGTTCTTACAAATGCTGACTTAAGGACCAGGCCAGGAGGCATACGGTAGAGATGGGTGCTCTCCCACAATGCAAGAATTCTGAGGGCATTAAGGGGACGAGTGGGAGACTCGGGGAGCAGGGTGTGAAGGTAACTCAATGCGGCCTGTGCAGGGGTGAGTGCATAGTGAGTCCCTGTGCTTCTGTCCCTAGTCTCCTGAGGGGCCTCGAAGGTCCACAGTATTCACGGGGATGCTGAGGGTCAGGCAGGTAGAAGAATCAGCTCTGGCCCACATCTGGCCCACGCTGTGGCAATGGTCACAGTGTCCCCGGCCTTCACTCGGCGTGGCTATGGCACCATCTACTGTTCATGGCTTCCCCGAGACCTCATTTTGTGAACTGTTTTGCAGGTGGAGAAACTGAGGTACGGAGCTGTAGAGACACTCTCCTTTGGGTTTCCGCTTGGTCTGCCCCGATCTAGGCTGTAATCCCTGGCATTGTACTTCCCACCCCTGCACATGAATTTAGGCCCTTACGGCTGGCTAAAACGTCATGAGGAAGGCTGCAGAAGAATGGGGGTTATTCCACATTTTGAGTCAAGAAACTGAGGCACAGAGGAAAGGGGAAAGCAGATGGGCATGGTGGCTCACACCTGTAAATCTCAGCACTTGGCAGGCTAAGGCAGGAGGGCTGTCAAATGAGTTTTAGGCCAGCCTTGGCTACACAGTGAGTTCAAGGACAGCATGAACTAAAGCAGCAAAGTAAGAGAGACAGAGATAGGTAGATAAGCATGAAGGAAAATCACTGATGTGCCTGGATGGACAGCCTGAATTGTTCAAAGCAGCATACTACAGCCCTTTGTTGTTTCATTTTGTTTTTTTTCCTGGAGACAGGGTCACATGTATCCCAGGCTAGCCTTGAACTTGATAAGTAGCTGAGGATGCCCTTGAACTTCTGCCTACACCTCCCAAGTGCTGGGATTATAATCGTGCGTGTCCACAGCCTGTTTATCGGGTACTGGGGATTGAACTCAGGGCTTTGTGCATGGTAGGCAAGTACTCTACCAACTGAGCCACATCCTAGACCTCTAATGCTGCTGCTTTAAGAGGCAACTTCTTCGAATCCTGCAAACCCCTTTTCACCACTGCTACAGGCTCTGGGGCCCTGAGTTGGAACCCAGGCTCTGCCATCTTCTAGTTGTCTGACCTCCAACAAGCTACAATAGTGTGGGCGTTTCCTGGTGTGTAAAGTGCTGATGTCCTAAGCTGAGTCCAGGGCACCGACAGAGTGTGTAGAATGTCCTTACAGGGTGATGCCTTTATCGTCAGGGGTCTGCTCTTTGTCGTCAGAGGTCACATGCCAGTGAGCAGAAGCACTGGGGGCCATCTCCTTTGGTTTTCTACACTCACTAGGAAGCCGGGTGAGGCACTTCTGTGACCACAGGCTGGGTGAAAATCTTATGGGAATGGCTGGGTCAGGTGCAGATAAAACACAACATCCCCTCTCCCCCCAGGCCTTTGAGTGGCGTGTCACAGCACCCAATGACTGGCCTTTGTACTTCCCAGCTGCGTGGTTTGAGGGACAGCCATTTACTTTCTCTGGGCCCCTCAGGCTATAAAGTGAGGGGGTTCTGCGGGCTCCAGGGGGCTGTGTGAGGCAGTGCAGAGCACCCGGTGCGTGACATAGCGTGACATTTGGTAAACAGTAGTAACTCATGCCTCTAAAGGATAGAGTCCCTGATTCAACTGCACAGGGACACATGCCACAGAAGGGGAGCCGTTCAGGCTCAGTTCTCTGCGCTCTCACAACTCTGCATTGCTGTGCGCTGGAATCTCGTGGGCATGGGTCGCCGTTTACAAGGCATGTTGTTCTCAGCGATGCCTCACCAGGTTCCACGGGGATTCTGTCAGTAACCAAAATGCCCAGTACATTTCCCCAGTGGACCCTCCAAGGTCCTTCTGTTGCCCTCACCACAGCCCAGGGCTTCCCTCTTCACATTGGGTGTCAGGGTCTGTGGTCCAGGGTGCCAGGAATCAAATAGCTTCCCTTTGTGGGGCTGGCTGAGATGCAGTACAGGGGTTTGGTAAAGGGATGAGCAAATACAACAGCCATCGTGGCTGAGGGGGAAACAGCATGTGGGTGGAGCTGGGCCCACCATCACCAAGTCTGACTCCTCGTGAGTGGTGAAACTCGAGGCCTTTGTGGGGAACCAGCAACAGTCTCTCTCCGTGTGACTTAGCAGCAGATGCGACAGGTGCCTCCGCCTGCATTCAGTTCCACTGCTTGGCTGCCTTGAAGTACGGCACTGGATTCAGAACACCGGGGCCCTGGACGGCCAAGGAGCCACAGGCCTCTGGTTATATCTTGATGATATGCCTGCTGGAGGTGAGTGGCCTCTTTTGGCAGAGAAGGGACAGTGCCTGGGTTAGCTATGTCCCTGTCCTGTTGGCTTAGAAGACAGGACATGGGGTTCTGGCTGCAGGGAGACCTAGATCATAAGCTCTGACAAGAGACTGGCTGGGTCTAGATCCTGGGGCAGGAGAAGCACCGGATCCATACAGGACCTACCATTAGTGTTGAACTGTGATGGGATCTAGGCACTGGGCCTGATTAGTAACATCTGTCACTGAAGTGGGCCAAGAAAGAAAGGATTTGGAATATCCATCTTTTTGTCTTGATTTTGTTTTCAGTACCCGGGGCAGAATCTTATCGTGCACAGAAGCGAGAGCCTTTTGTTGTGGTTTTGGACATGCCTGCCAACCAAACTCACTGTTTCTTGCATATCTGCTTGAGGTCACACTTAAATTCAGACTCTAAACCTTTCTCCCTTGTCTCTTTCTACAACAGCCCCTCCCTGAGGAGCCTTCCTCTCGCCCCACTTCTGACTCATTGTGTAGCCAGGGTTCGCCTCCCCAAGGGACCATGACCGGCTTCCACTTTTCTACATCCTTCCTCCCACTCCTTCTTTCCATCTTTCTTTGTTCACATATCCAAGCGAACCCTTCACAGCTGCTTCGTCCCGAGTGTTAGGTATGTCCTTGTCTCCAAAGGGCACAGAGAACTGTCATGCTCAACTGCCTGGAGGTGCTAAGTCTCAAATGATGAGTGGTTCTTGAGCTCTCTGGGAGCACCTTCCCCTTTTCCACTTTTCCAAGCCTGGGTCTGTTCCCTCCCCTTGACACTCCACTTCCACCCACCCTTTTCAGCCTCCTCTTTCTTTCATGGTACCTACCACAGTCCATATCAGATCTACTGTCCCCTGGACCCTTTCCACCAACCTCAGCTCTTTGGTAATAAGATGGAGAATCCCCAGGGGCCTTTATTTCTCCTCACCGGTCCTCAGCCCATCCCCCAGACCTGCTACGCATTTGTTGGTCTTGATGCCAGCCTTAGGGCTGCAATTTCTCACCCTGCTGTACATAAAGGCTGGGCATGCTAAACTCCATGATGCCTTGTTCTTCATATCTAGAAAGTGGGGTTTGAACAGTACCACTCCCACAGGGCTATTATGGGGCAAAGATGCATCCATCACATATGTGAACATGCTGGGAACACTGTTTGATGCCTGTTCAAAAACATGGACCACCATGATGGTCATGATGAGCTTTTTTTTTTTTTTTTAATATTTTAAAAGGAGACCCTTGGCTCAGTTTTCCTTTGGGGCAGAAGCCATTGATTTTAAGTATTTACCTTTTTTGCTTGCATCCATTTTGCCCTGGGGTTTCCCCTGCCTATCTGGGAGGGGTTATATCTTGAGGCACAGAGGAAAAGAAGGGTAGGAGCCTAGAGTGAGTCATACCCCATCCCCAGCTCCCTGCACTGGATGGCACCTGGCTACCTAGTAACCACGAATGTAGCTCTTTGCAATTATATGGGAGACATGATGTTCTGAACGAACCCTCAAATCACATTCCACCAAGGCATGTTCAGCCCGAGGCCCAGCCAGGAAGACAGAATGACAGAACAGCACACCGAGACACTCAAGTATAGAGCACGACGCTAGGAGCCTAGAGCCAGGGAAAGCCTCAAGTTGAGCAGTCAACAGTGGGTGGACGGGTCTGTGCTAAAATGGTAGCGTCTTGTTGCATCTCACTGGGCAAGCCATTTCTCCCCTTAGGCCTCACTGTTCCTTCCCTGGGATACTGTTGGTTTAGAAGCTGCTTTGCAGGCTTTTGGCCAGAATTTAACAAGAGTATGGAGCCCTTCTGTCTCCTGCAGTATCTCACAATTTAGAGGACGGCCCCTAGTCCTTCTATGGCCTCCGTTCCATGTCCACTGCCCCCCTCCCTGTCCCATCCCCTCGACCTTTCCTCTCAGCCTTTGCCCACCCGCTCCCGTCTACCCTCCAGCTACCACTGCCTCCCTACCCTGGTGCTCAGACATCCCGCTGTGCTGTATCCCAGTGTAGTTTCTTGTTCTCAGCCCCTAGAGCCTCCAGAAGCCTGGGTAAGCTCCCACACTGCTCTGTTCCTTGGCTTTTTCTTGCCACCCATGCTCCAATGCAAGTCCCATGAACACACGACTTATTAAGTGCTGTTTATGTCTCTGGGCCTGAAGCTGTGCTCGGTACAGAATAGGTGCTCAGGAAATGTGTGGGTGATTTCTAAGAGGATTCATGAGAACTAATTGTCATTGGTAGCTATGCACACACTTAACCAGGGTACCAAAGCCAGTTTCCAAATACCACGGGCCTCAGCTCCCTTGGTTACATCTTGAGTTTGTTTCTTTCCACAAAGGAGCCAGGCCAGTGCCCTTAAACCTTATGCTGATTGGTTCAACGTCTCCTAGAGGCAATTCTTTTTCAGGCACTCATTGTATTGTTAAACCATCAGTGACTGGAAAGCATGTTCACAGAAGGTCATCATGCCCGGCAAGTTGGGGGACAAAGCTGAAGTTCTGGACTGAGGTGGCATGTTTTCCCACAGGCCTTGAAGAGCTGTATGAACTGGAGAGCTGGGACCAACCTGAGAGCTGAGTGAACAGAGTTGGTGCCAGCAGGCTTAAGCTCCTGTCTGACTTCTGCCACTTGTTAAGGTGTGAGCTGGCACACAGCACCTTGGTCCCCTCATCTGAAAGATGCTGACAACACAGGCAGCTGCTGTCATCCAAGCTGGCCTGCCTTACCCAGGTGAGGTCTCTATCAGGCCCCATGCAGCTGCCTGTTCTCCATTAGTGCCCTGAAACATGGCTGCTCCCATGGTGCTTGTTAGTACACTTTGGACAAGCCTGGGTAGGTGTGGAACTGTAGAGAAGCTCAGAGTTCGGATCAAACAGCCATCAGACCCAGGGTAGGAACGTGAGAGAAACAGACTTTCAGCCTGGTCCGGAAGCATCCAAGCACACTACACTCCCTTGTGCCATCCTCTGTCTGGGTAATTGCAGTTTTTGCCTCCCTGTTCAAGAGGAAGCCTTCCACCGCCTACCAGAGCCAAACCCAGATCTCGCCCAGCCTCCCTCTGTGACCCAAGGCTAACAAGGGGCAGCCGGGGTGGACCTCTGCCAGCTTAGACCTGCTCAGAGGGCCTCTGGGCTTGGGGATCTCCTCTAATACTCGAGGATCAGTGGGGCCAAAGGGGCAGAGATTTCCTCACCAGGAAGAGGGAGACCCCTTGGGGAAGTGAGTGAGGAGGCTGTGCGGTGGAGATGGCTGGAGCGGGACTGGGCTGCGGTTGTGGGCAGGGCCGGGTAGAAGGGAGCTTTCAGCAGGTGTGCATGCGCACATGCTCAGGCACACACAACTTCTAGGTGTTGCATTTCAGAGAGAATGAAATCGCCCTTGCCTTCAAGAGGTGGGAATCCCCATACCCAAGACTGTGTCTCTGCTCAAGAGATGCCTTCAGCTGACCTTCTCTGAGGGAAAGGGAGACAGACACTCAGGCCTTTGGAACGTGAGAGGAAGTTTGGGAACATCAAAGCCATGTGTGGTCCTCAGCAGCACAACTTTGCAGGGACATTTCTTTTCTGCCCCAAGCCATATCCAGCACACTCCTCTAGGTTTCTTCCCTGGGCACAGGCCATAGTACTGGGCACCACTTGGTTTTAGCACTGAGAGGCCCCTCTTTTAGCCACCATGCAGTCTCCAGTTGCCCCCAACAGGAAGGGTGGTAAGGAAAAAACAGAAGATCAGCAAGGGCAGGACCCCCCCCCCCCCAAAGAAAAGCCCAGGATTACCCACTGGCCCTGGGCCGGGTTCTCCCAGAGAATCCATTTCTTTTTAACAAAATAGAAGGCTGAAGAGTTTATTCTCCTGAGCTTCTGTGATGTTCAAAGACCATGAAGATCACTGGGCTCATAGAGGGACTAGCAGACCCAAGTGAAGGAGATACAGCTGTATGCGCCTTCAGGATGCACAGATGGCTCTTTTAGGCATTTAGCACATCAGGAGCAATGCAGGTAAACGATGCCTCAGTCTCACTGCCAGCTCGCCCTACCCAATCATGTCTGGCCCTGAGCACCGGCACGTTTAGGAGAAAGTGAAAGGTGTCAGGTCACTGAGTTGGATTACCATGCCTCCAAGGTGGGCAGAGGCCTGTGGACGCCCCTCATCTCCCAGGATGGATGGTCAAGACCATGGGTTCTCACTTATTCAGCCATAGGTTTTCTTCCCATAGCCATGTGACTCGGGCAAGTCCGCCAATCTCTCTGGGCCACATCACCGAATGGGGTGAGTGTTTGGGGGGGGTTCTTCCTTCTACAGGTGTGAGACACTGGTAAAAAGGTTGGTTATCTACTTGTTTGTTTCTGGAGGATGGGCAGTGCCCTCTCCCTGCAGGCTCCCTTCCTAGTCAGGTCCCCTGATGGCCTTCTGTCTACTACATGGCCCCAAGTAAGGGACGGTACAGGCTTGGAGGTGGACTCCTTACTCTGGAGTATCAGTGAGCTCTTGGTATGTCATGATGAACCAGGCCATGCGCGTTGAGAAAGGGCTAAAGTCTGGAGAACAAGTATTCCAGCTTCTAGCCACCAAAGAGTCTCCGGTGTCTCCTTCACCTCTCCTATCCTCATGGGGTCTGCTCCAGGATGCTTGTCCCTTTGGGTGTCTATTCTCTAGGGGGTCTCCAAGAAAAGACATCCAGACAGGGAGAGTTGGTGAGGGGGGATATTATACTCAGTTATTTTTGCCCCTGGAGGCCATGAGGGTCAGGTGAGGCTCAGCATGGCTACTCAGAGTCTCTGTACCTCTCTGGTCTTTCTATTTTCTTTTCTCAGAATTACACCTGAATCCTTTAAAAATTCCCTGGGAGCATGTGCAATTGTGAGTTAGAAAGTGAAGAGAAAGAGGAGGGACAGAAAGGGAAGGGGGAAAAGAAGGAAGGAGAGGAGAGACGAAAAAGGACTAAAGGGGAGAGTGAGAAGGGAAGGAAATGGATGTAAAGGTGAAAGGCAATAAAACAGAAGGAAGTAGAAAAATATAATTAGAAAATACATCTTAAAGAAATGGTGAGGAAGCAGACAAAACACACGCTGGGTTTGGCTCAGATAAAGCTCTTTCGTATAGCTCATAAAGGATTCTCCCACAGGGGAGAGTTTTGAGAGCTGTCCATCAAGATATGCCACCTTTCTGGCCTGGGGGGGGGTAAGCATGTGAACAAATTCAGCCAATGACTCCCAGACACTCTCTTCTGGCTGGGGTGGCTCATACCTGCTTGTTAAACTGTCATTAGAATTCTGTGGCCTAAACTTATAATAAGAGTATACACTGCCGCTTAAAAGGCTGCTGAGATGCTGAAGAGATGGTTCAGTGGTGAAGGGCATAGGGTGCCCTTCCGGAGAACATCTGTTTGATTCCCAGCATCTACAGGCTGACTTAACAACTGTTTGAAACTAGTCCCAGGGAATCTGGCACCCTCTTCTGGCCTCTGCACATACATGATGCACAGACATGCATGCAGGGAAAGCCATCACTTCATACTTCTTTGAGCATGTCTCCCTAGGTCTCTCTCCTGGGGGAGTCTGTGTGGTGTGGGCACAATGCTGCCCATCTCTTCCCAACCCCTTGTTTTCTGTTGTCCCTAAAGCAGTGGCAGTATTTATACCCTGGGAAGGGACACACACTGCAGAGGAGAATCCTGCTATGGAGAGCTGGGTGCTACCCACTTCCCACAACAGTTCAGTTCAGAATCCTCAGTGACTTGAGGAGCTGATTGTTCCTAATCCTTACTCCCATCCCCAGCTCTCCAAAAGACAGTTGCTCTGCCAGACCTCCCGCTGAGCACTACACATCTCAGGGTCAAACCTCCGGAGCACTTAGCTAGGGGTCCTGGGTTTCCTTTTCCAGGAGCCCACAGCCACTCTACTCCTGCCATTTTATGCCACTAGGTCCTTTCTGGGGCTCACAACCTACAACCATAGCTGACAATGCTCTTGAAACGACATGACTGAGAGAAGAGAGCGTATTCCTGCTATCATTATACAGGCATGCGCTCACTGCTCCTTCTAGCCCTTTCTTCTTGCACCTGCTTGCGTGGAGTCGTCACCTTTGTTGGAACGCACAAGACAAACCCCGCCTCTTTCTCTGTATTTGTTCATAAGTGTGTGTGTGTGTGTGTGTGTGTGTGTGTGTGCAGGCAAGAGGTTGATGTGTGTCTCCCTCTCCATCTTACAGCTGAGGCAGGGTCCTTGACTGATTCAGCTGGACTGGCTAGCCAGCAAGCTCCAGGGACACCCTGCCTCCACTTCTCTGATGCTGCAGTTAGAATTGTCCTGCCCATCCCCAGCTTCATGTGTTTTTGCTGTCCTCGTGTTTGTGTGCAAAGCATTTACCAGCCAAGCTGTCTCTCCAGCCCCTGTCCTCTCTCCTTCCTTCAAAAAGCTGTTTTGCAGGGCTCATCTTCACTGTTTTATCTTCTCTATATAACTATCACTTTCCAAAATGTTCCAAAAGTGCTACACACAGAAGCAGAAAGGGACTTTGCTGCTGCCCTCATGTTGGCATTTAAGAATCAGCTGTCACCCCCTGCTCCTCACCTCACACAAAAAGAACGGAGCCATCAGGGGTGCCCTGGCTCTAATTTGGATTGCTGCCAGATGCCCAGCAAGCTTGGTGTATCCTCTATCTCTTTTCAACCTAAGTTGTTTTTATTTGTCTGTTTGTTTTCGAGATAGGGTTTCTCTGTGTAGCCCTGGCTGTCCTGAAACTCACTTTGTAGACCAGGATATCCTGGAACTCACAGAGATCTGCCTGCCTCTGTCTCCCGAACACTGGGATCAAACGTGTGTGCCAACACCACCCAGCTCAGTCCAATCTCCTTGTTTAAATATCTATATTTCTTTGAATTCTTATTAGAACATTTAAAGTGTGTTTTGCTTTTTGAGTGTGTGTGTGTGTGTGTGCACTTATGCATGTGTGTTAGTACCTGTGTGCCACAGCAGGTGTAAGGAGACTGGAGGACACCTAGTGGGAGTCACTTCTCTCTTGCACCATTTGGGTCCTGGGGATTGGATTCAGGTCATCAGCCTGACAGCAAGCACCATCTTGCCCCTCTTTAGACTGGTGTTCAGCTGGGGCTCTGGAGTTTCCAGTTTATCTCGAATCTCCATCCCTCTCTCTACATATCTCTGTGGCCTTGGGCAGGTGATTTAATTTCCTTGCGCCCCAGTTCTCCTGTTTGCACTCATTTGTATGAGTTACTGTGTCGATTCAGTGGGACAGAGATTTTTCAGGCTCTCAGAAGGTCGCTTAAAACACCCTGATGGCTTGCTTGCTTATTTGAATTAGCGCAAGTTCTCTTTCTAACTCCTGCCCCAAGTCCCAGCCACACCCATTCCATATTCCTTTCTTCCTCACCTCTGCAACTCTCTTCATGCTGGAGCACCTTTCCCTATTCCAACTGTTTACATTTCAGACGGTCGTGTTCAGATAGTGCCTCTTCCATGCAGCCCTCCTGGATCCTACAGCCAGAAATGCCAGCTCTTGCCTATTAACCCTATAAGGAATTGTCCAAAGCTATCTTACAGAGGGGACAGGTCTTCTAACCTTATGGGGCTACCTGGGCAGACCACAGAGGTTTGTGGGGAACTTTCTTTGAGATGGAAGCCAGTGTTGTCATCTGGGTACCAGGGAGCCACAGGCCTGGGGTGCTTATTTCCATGGGCTATAAATAACTGTCTGAAACCATGGCAGGAGCCAGGACTGTACTAGGTGGAGTAAGGTAACCACTTTGAGGCGAGGAGCCTGTGTGGCTGACTCATCCACCCTGCCTAGGCTTCTCAGGTGACAGGTACCTGTAAAGAGAGGCAGTTTCGGCTGTCCTGAGCCACACCTGGCCCCATGGGACCCAGGCTGGTCTTAGAGCTGAAGCCCTGTGAATGTTACAGCTGATCCAAACACTAAGAAATATGTCTCCTCCCTTAGCCCATTTGACAGATAGGGAAACTGAGACTCAGGGAGGGGGAGCAATTGAAAATCAGGCCCTTGAACTTTCAGAAACCAATGGATTCTTGCCAGGGGACACCCATGTGTGGGTTCACTGTGAAGCCCAGATGGCCAGGGTAGGGCCATATTCTGGCTTGAATTCTCAATATGTGCCATGTTAGAGAACCATCACCCCACATGGCAGTGATCTTTGAAAGGTGACAAGATCATGTACACTCTGCCTTCATGAAGAGAGTTGTGGTGGGACAGGGTTAGTAACTGTGGGGGTGACTTGTCAGTGGAGGAGAACGTTCTGAGGAAAAGACAGGCCAAGTTGCTTTCCTCCCTACCCTGTCCCCTCTTCCAGCTATCAGCCCTTCTGCCATCTTCTCTGGAACAGCGGGCCTCACCAGAAGTGGCTCCCTGACCCTGACTTTTACCTCCAGAACTATTGGAAATGTATTTCATAAGGTGTAGCTCAACAGATATCACTACAGGAGACAGATAAGGATGCAGGGGGCTTAGGTCTACAGTGAAGTGGGGTGCCCAGAGTTCCAGCCGCTTGGTACCCACCCTCCTATTCTCTGGTACTTCCATGGAACCCTGGAGTACCAGGGAACCAGCTATGAGAACCGCTTCCCTGAATTCGTACTTCTTTGGCTCATCCAGCCCCTGCGATGGGCTTGTCGAGGACTCTACCCTTAGGGAGCCTGAAGGTCCTCCTCATACTCACACAGACAGGCGTAAGCAGTACTACCTGAGGTAATGGTCTAAACATACAGCACAAGCAAACTGACAGCATTAGTCCTTTTTTCTTTGCTGTGATAAAGCACTGGCATGAGCAAGTTAAGGGAGAAGGGTTTTTTTTTTTTTTTTTTCTGGCTTACAGTCTGAGGAGGATGCAGATCATCACGGAGGGGAACGGGGAGTCACAGAAGGAGAAATTGGTCACATGAATCCACAGTTGAGAAGCAAAGAACAGTGAAGACCAGCGCTCAGCTCACTTTCTCCTATTTACAGAGTCTAGGAGCCCAGCTCAGGGAATGGTGCCTCCCACGGTGGGCAAGTATTCCTTAATGAACGAGATAACCCTCCCATAGGCATCTGTTACCTAGGTGCTTCTGAACTGTATTAGATTCACCATCACATCTGTTAAACCCAGACTGTACAAAACCATTTATAACCTGTGGCCAGAGACCCCTGCTCTTGGAAGGCTGCTCTAGAAAATGCTCGGGTCTTACTTACACTTACTTTGGTCCTCACTCAAGAGTCTTCACACTTGCTGTTTCCAACTGAAATAATACTTTCTTCCTATGGCTGGGCATTCAGTGCCTCCCTGTCCTTTGAGCTTAGCTTAGAGAAAGCCTCTTCCAGTTTTGACTCTCCCTAGGGAGGGTCAGTGCTCCCCTTACCTTTAGCACTCTCCCTTTCATTGCAGTGACTCCTGTCTGTCACACTCACAGCCAAGGATCATTGGTGGTACATGCTAAGGGAGAGGCTCTGAGCCTCGGTGTCCTCCTATGTCATCTGGGATGGAAACAGTTCCTGGCTCTCAAGGATGATGGGAAGACACTGGGACACAAAGCCACCAAGGGTGATACCTACAGGTAAGCGTGCTCTGACTAGCCTGTGGTGTCACTGCTATGGTTGGTTCCTGCTGTAAATATACGCCTAGACCAGAGAGTGATAGAGCAAGCAGAGCTTGGTGGCCCACGTGTGACTCCCTCTGGGACCTTTAGGAAGTTGGGAGAGAGTATGTCTAGGAAAGATTCTGTTTCCCCTTCATCCTCCCCACTGGCTGGACTGGAGCCCTGGCTGCCTGTGGCTTCCCAATTGCTTACAAACTCTTACACTAGTTTCTGGCCTGATTACCCTGACCTTGGACCAGAAGTGGGTGTCTGTGAAGGCTGCCTGCTGCTCAGCATCCCAGATGCAGTCATGTGGCACAAACATTGTTCTCTAGGAAACCTGGAAGCTATCTCGTCTCTTTACAGGGAAGGAGGTGCGGTCCAAACCTGCACATCGTAGATATGGAACATATAATAAGGCTCAAGGCAGGAGCGACTGGCTCAGGGGCCTCCACGAGAGAGTCGGAGCTCAAAGCCAATGCTCTTCTCATTCTTTTTTGAGCACACAGTGGGGTTATGGTTTAGTGCTTATCTGTTCTGTAAACCAAAGATGGCTTTGTTTTGAGAATCAGGCAACCTTCCCTCTCTACACTTCCGTTTTCTGTTGAGGTTCCTGGGAGACTGTGCTGAAAGCCTCTGATAGGACTCTTGGGCCCACAGTCAGTGACACAGCCAGCAGCTTTTGGCTTTAGCATTGCCACTCTGTGAGTCTTCCTAAAGCAAGGCCCCTCCTGCCAACACTGTGACCTTGCTGTGTGCCTGGCTGTGCAGAGCATTGCTGACTGGCCATCAGGGCCCCCACATCTTGCTGAGATCCCCCAGAAGCCTTTTAAAGGTCAGCTGCAGGGTGGCCCTTTCTTGAACTGCTCTCTGCTCTCCCCTGTACTCCACGTAGAGCCGAGCACCCGGGACAATCCCCAGCATGCGCTGATGGGCTCCTGGATCTATTCTATTGATGATTCAGATGCTGTGTGGGCGCCACTCTGGAGAGCTGCTCCACTGACTCACAGGCGTCCAGATCAATCTGCTTTTAAAGGACTTTTCTTCATGGTGGGGGTGTCTCATGGAGGGTGTGTATGCACTCCAAAGCAAATGGCAGGCTTATAAAAACAACAACAACTTACAGTCTCCTACGTGTTGTGCAAGTTCACTCATCTGCTAAGATTGGGTGTTGGTCCCTCATCACTAATTTAAGCCCAACGTGTCCCCCTAAAGTCACACGGAGATCACCAGAGAAGAATGACGATAGCTAAGGCTGAGGCCACAGCCACCATGTGTCAGGCTCACGGCACATTGTGTGAATTTCTTTACTTTTCACAGCAATGCTACGAAAGGTATACAGTCTCAGGCCACCTTACAGATGAGGAAACTGAGGCCCAAATGACCCGAAGATAGACAGGAAAAGGAACCAAGACTTGGCCATGACCTCCGCTGTCTCTTCATTGCTGCAACACTTGTCACGGGATGGAATATGCCAGCTACCTCGGCACTGCCCTGGTTCTCTGGGAGTCATTATTAAGGGGCGGAGTTGGGCTGCTTGCTGGAGTTGGGGTGTAACTGGTGTTCTGGGACTTTCCATGTCCCTTAGCTGTCTCCTCAACCTCTTCTTCCTTGGGAGCATAGTATCTGCTTTGCCTCCTCCTGGTCACACGTGCAGTGGGCCTAGAAGCCCTCGTGGTTCTGTATATAGTCTCCTCTTTAACCTCTATTGGTCTTGGAGAGACGGATTTGATTGGTTCGAGAGCGGTCATGTGACCACAGAGAGCCCAGTGAGACTCTCTTCTGGGATTTAAAGCCGTGACTTATGAGGAAAGTGATGCCTTTTGCTTCTGGGGAGACTGGTATGGGAGAGCCTCGGCTTGAGTCTCCCGGAGTCCCCAACACAGGGACAGCGGAAGTCAGGCAGAGCAGGAGGGGTGGGTAGTCGTCTACACAGCACTGGAGCCAGCTATGCCTATGGCTGACGTCTCCACGTACAGACAGAAAATCCGTTCTAAATGGCAGAAGCCTATGTGAGATGATGGTCAGTGCGGAGCAACTCGGCAAATCCTACAAGGAGATTCTTTTTCATTGAGACATTGTTTCATGTAGCCCAGGCTGGCCTTGGACTCCCTGTGTAGCTAAGGATGACTCTCCACCTACTGAGTCTGTACCCCCATGCCTGGTTTATGTGGTGCCAGGAATGGAACTCAGGCCTTGTGCTGGTCAGGTGAGCACTCTACCCACTGACCCACACCTCCAGCCCCAAACGAAGATTTTTAAAGCTGTTTTGAGTCATGGTCTCCCTGAGGCAGAGGAAACAGCATTTCACAGAGGAAAACCAAAATTTCAAAGCTCTCAAGCCCCCTAAGCAGGCGGGTCAGGTGGGGACTGGCATCCTTTCAGTTTTTTCTCTTTGCTCCTCATTTATCTGAGAAGGTGGCTGAATTGCTCAGCTTGGGAATAGCTGTCTGAGTCCTGCTCTTCTGAGACTTACACCGTACAGGGTTAAGAGCCCTGCAAAGGACTATAAATCCTTCTAGAAAGACTCTGGGGAACAGGCAAGCCTATTCACTTGGCTCCAGTCCGTGGAGGTGTCCCCATGTGGAATCTGCATTCCAGTAGCCCCGTCTCACCTTGCCTGGGACACTGCTACCTCTCTGATGCCTTAGTTTCCCAGGTGACCCTTCAGGGGCCCAGTGTCCCACGGGAAGACACAGCACACGAAGACAGAAAGATAGAAGGCTTCACTCACTACCCTACACCTTCTGGGTCCCCAGGCTATGGCAGATCCCTGGAGAACACAAGAGCTGTTTTCCATCACGGTTCCTATGCACAAGGTGTACCTCATCTCCCACGAACTGTTCCCCATCCTCTGCCTCTTGCCCCGTGGTGTAGGCTGGCTTGGGAGTCATCTAAAATTAACCACAGGCTCCCCTTTACAACACAGCCGGCATGGTGTCAGGTTCCCAGCGCTGTCCTGGCCCTTTCGTCAACCTTGTTTCCCCCACTGTGAGACACTCAGTGATAAACACCTGACAGGGACCTGTCCCAGGCACCCTTCCTGTGGGGTCAGGGAGGGAAGGGTAAGGCCACAGAGCCTCATGTGGCTCAGGGCCATGCTGGGCATGGGGAACCAGAGCTACCTGTCTCATGGGTGACACAAAATGTTCCATGTCCTTACCCCTGGGGCCCCAGCTCCATCCCCCGCAGGGAGGGGTACCAGGCATGCTTGCCTCTTCCTCACCCCTGCTTCTCACTCTAGATAACTGCTTAAGTCCTTCCACAGGGTTACCCCAGAAAACAATGCAAGCTTCTGCTCTAGGCCTGGACCTCCAACACTGGTCCCCCTCCCCCGCACTTTCCACCTCCTTAAAGAGCACATACAATCCTCACTGGGGACCATCTTATCTGCTCCCCTAACTCCTTCACAGGGCCAGGGGCATGTGGACCGCTTTTAAAAGCACTCAGTATGGTGGCAGCAAAGGTGACCTGTGTTACCTGGGCTGCATCAATGGATTATGGAATCAAGTGGCCACCAGGTGCTGCTGTTTTCCCTATGCACAGATAAGGTATCAGAGGCCCCGGAAGTTTCACAGAGCTCTCCTTGCTTTAAGAGAAAACCATGCTTTCTTGAAGAGAAAGCCACAGATGAAACCCTGCCATCCCAGGCTGGAAGAGCATGTAAGGAGAACTATCAGCAGTGAGTGGGGAAGGGCATTGTCCAGCAGTGGACATGGAACTAAGTGCAGAGGGGCACAGATGCACTGGCCTCATGGGGTGTCTCTAAAGTCAAACCTCTGTGCAGACAAGCCAGAACCGCTGACAAACAGGAGCCGGGCCCACAAAGTGCTGCGGGCAGAGTCACACTGCTGGAAGCCTCAGGTTCCATCTCTTACTCAGAGAGCTTTTGCCCTAAATTCAGCTGGCTGAGGTGGAGGCTGCCATAAACAGGGATGGGTCAGTTTCCTGCTCCAGCTCTCTGATCTGAATGGCACAGGGTGCCAGAACGGCCAGTATGGTTCTCCATCTGGAGCAGGCACAGCCCAGACCATGTGACTTCTGAATGAGAGTTGGGGGCTCAGATTTAAGCACTGTTTGAAAACCAGAAGGTCAAATACAGCAGGGTAGATGCTGAACCTGAGGCAGCAGGGGGAAAAGTGTTACGGGAGCTCAGCCATACTTAGGCTTGGCCTACCGAGGAGTGTCCCTAGGTGTGATACTGTACTCATTTAACGATAGTGGTGGCCTCCACACGTCTGCAGAACACCAGCTACGGATCCGGATAATCATACATAACTCTGTTAGGAGAACACCACTGCTTCTTCCATAATGCCAATAACAACAAAAGCCATCGCTGCTGGGTACCTAGATTCTGGGTACTTGGTTTGAGTCACTCAGTATGCATGACAACTATATTCAATGGGAAGTGGCAACGTTCTGTCTTGGGACTGGACTGTCAGGTCCTCTGAGCTGCTTCACATTGTCCTCACAAGCCTAGAAGGTCACTGCAATCATTAGCTCCATAGAGACCATGGAGGCACATAGAAGCTGAGTAACATACCCAGAGTCCCTTAGCTGGAGGGTGGCAGAGCTGGGATTTGAACCCAGGTCCTCCACATCTGGAGATCTGCAGCAGTTTGCCCTTTTGCTCTCCCCTATGTTTCCATCTCTCCTGCCACCCTGAAAGAACTTTCTAGAAACCAATATAACAGGATTGGTTAATCCAGTGATGGCTTTCCCTCCATAGATATCTTTCTTAGAAACCTCAGGTCCAGGGAAGCAAAGCTCAGAGAGGACAAAAGCCCAGAAGCATGGGGCTGGCTGAGCAACAGACAGAGGAAAATCCATTCTGTCATTTATACCTAGCTTCTAACTTCTCACCATGTCGCATGTGTATGGACTTTTGCAAGAAGCAGCATTCTGTGTCATGATCACACACGTTCCTATCTCCTTCATAGCCAAAGTCCAAACATTTCTTTCAGGAAGCCTTCCAGATCCTCCCTGTCCACCTGCCTCACCACTCCTGGGAACATCAGCTATCCCTGTGCTCACTCCCAGTACCTGTTGTGTGGATGCCCAGCTGCTGGAGGGCTCTCCGAGTGTCACTAGACAGCTAGTCAGCCTTCTTTGGTGGCAGGCAACCAGGCTGGGGGCTGGGTTTACATAGGAAGGAGGCAGAGTTCTTATCCTCAGGTTCACACTTGCTCCCCCATCCCCTCCAGCAGTGCAGAGCAGACGACTGTATGAAAATGGTTCTGTTTAGTGCTAGAGTTAGGTAATGCATGGCCCCACATGCTGGAGTCCAGAGAGCTTGGCTAGTGGAGGTGGGGTCGTTAATCTGGGACCCACAGCTGTTAGAGACCCCAAAGCAGTGAGCCACATCTGTTTTCAACAGTCTGTTCTTTGCCTGTGGAGATGGTCACCGCCTCCACTAGCTTCTCCCTAGAACTAGGACCCAAAGACATTGAATGGTCTTCTATTCAAAGGCAAAGGCCACTCAGGCACCTTTGTCTCCTGGCAGGCCGGGTACCAGCCAGGTGGCAGGCGAACACGGTCCCTTGTGCCAGAAATTGACTGGTAGAAACATGGGGGTGTGGTGCAGGATCCCCAAGCAGAGTTCCCAATCTTCTTAGGGCCCCACATGGCTGTTTTCAGGTCCAGAGTCCGAACAGATACCTCCTTTATGCCTCCTCTCCCCACCGAATCATGCTCTCAGAGTTCTAGCTCAGCCTATGGGCAAGGTATCAGGGAGGGCAGGCAGGACGGGGAGGGACAGGCTTTCTCAGCTTCACCCAAGAGGAAAGAGCACAGACGCTCAACAGACACTGGGAAACAGCGGGTACTAACACACGACCATCAGCCTACGTGGCTGGGTCCCAAGGGCCTCATAAGCTCCACAAAGCAGCCCCAGCACCAATGGGCCAGAGCTGGTGTCTAGCAGTGCCCAGCTATGAACACAGGGCGTTGCGGGAAGGACATCTTTCTCCAAACCTAGCTGCCACCCATATCCCAGACTGCAATCTTTACTTGAGGGAGTAACTGCTATCCGCTTACAAAAACCATAGTTGCCAATCACTGAGTGCCTACTGCATGCCCGAGTGTGCAGCAAGCTCTTGCACAGGAAGCGCTGGCTTCATATTCCAGAGGAAAGAGGCCCAGGCTCAGGGTAGCCATTGTTCTATGTATGTCACAGGCCTGGGAGAGTCAGGGTAGAGCTCACCTGCCTGTGCCCCTGGCTTTGTATAGGGAAGGCTTCCCAAATGGCCACAGTGAGTAGCTAGCAGCGGACAGAGTAGAAATAGAACCCCAGCAAGGCTGGGTTCTCTTTACTCTGCCTCTTGGAGAATGCCCATCTCTGCCTCTGGAAAGGCAGCAGGAGAGTGCTGCTCACTGGAAGCCCCAGGCCTGTTTACCTTGTGAAGTTGTAAGACATCCTCATTCTACTCTCCAGGGCAGAGGACACCCACCATCTTGTCCATCATAGCCTGTAATTGGCTCCCCAGCCCATTCCCCTCCAGAGTCCCAGCAGTCTTTATCCAGAGCCTGGCTTTGTGACACTGCCACGGCAACCCGGAGATGGACCATGCTGTGACAACTGGAATTAGCTTCCTGTCTTCAGTGTTGTGGGTCCATACCCAAGCCAGCCATCAGGAGGGCACTTTTGAGGTTTGCTCATGGTAGACAAATGTGGGTAGGAGGTTGGATTCTGAGCTACAATCAGAGTGTGGGACCCATCCTATGTTTGGACACAGGAGAGCCGGACATAGCTTCTCTTTGAGTCCCTTCCGGTCAATCAACTGTCCTGCCTCAAAGCCAGATGCCTCTTGGTTCTCACAGAGGTGATAGTGACCACTCCTTCAGGCTGACTTGTCATACTCTTTCCAGAGTACAGCCCTCACCCAACAGTCTTACTGACATTTTCTCCACAAGTGGCATGGGTCAGACATGACCGGTGATGAGGTTCAACCTCCTTGCTAAGGCATCAGTGTTTCATCCCCACTGTTAGGCTTCGTGGACACAGGCCCTGGAGCCAGCTCCGCAGCAGCCCAGGCCTAAGCCTCCCATACCTACCTTCAACAGGCGAGGTTTTGAGGCGCCGGCAGATGGCTTCAGTGTCCCCATATGTCTCCTTGATCTTGACCACAGCCTCTGTGCCCCGAAGCTCCATGAGGGAGCGTAGCTCCTCCATGGTACACCCGAACTCGCCCCCATGGCTCGACTCGTTTCTTTGGTTTTTAGAATAAAAGTCGCTGTTGGTCATATCACCCATGTTTGCTGAAGTCTCTGCTCAGGCTGGGCCTGAGGGTCAGCACTGGAAAAGGGCCTTCTGGGTGATGGCTGCGTGCGGCTGTCCTCAGTATACCCTCACCAGAGGGTAGTAGCTTGAGGCAGCCAACTCTGAGTCCCAGGAGGAGGTGATGGCTGAGGTGGGCTGGCAACAGCACTGGAGAGCTCTGAGGAGTGTCCCCAGGAGTGGGGTGAAGTCCAGGGGCCAGAAAGCCTCAGGGCTCTTGACCCAGGAGTCTCCATTCAGTGGGGTCCATGTTGATCCCTGGGGCTGGCATCTACATGGTCGGGACAGCTCCTGTGGAGACAATCACAGAGTGATCAATGAGAGTCAGACATCGAGGTCCCATGGGACAGGTGCTTAGGAGGATCAAGGAATGGGTGTCAACACGCCACCCTCAGGAATCATTGACCACTCACTCGTGTAGTCTACCACGCATGTCTGGGTCAACATCCCCTCAACACACTGGCATACTGCCAATCCATTGGCTAACATGTTACTCCAGTCCTAAGCTATAACCTGGGAATGCTTCAGGACATAGCTTAACCCCATGTGACACACTGACCTCCCCCACACACCCTGGGGTACAAATGCCCTCTTGCCAAACACAGCCCAGATGCAATGAAACACACCAACTGCTCTCTTTGTGTCCATCCCACTGTCACATATGTCCCAGCACAGGGATCCATTTCACGCCACCCTGATGGAGATAGCTTCCGTGCATGCTGTCACACACTGTCACATCTCTAGGCATAACTGAATGTCCCCTGATAAACACACAGAAGACCTCATTTCCCTTTCTCTGACTGGCCCTCTGTATTTACATATGCTCTTTGTCCAGGCAGTCTGGGACGCAACTCCTCTCCCCACACAACCCTGACCCTTCCCTACAACACTCTCTCTCTGGCCCCATCTCTACCCACAGTCCCCCCCCCCCAATCCTCCGTGCACTTAGACTGGCGATGGAGGAGCCACCACAGGTCTTCATGAGGTTGTCCTTGAGCCCAGAGCTTTGGTTTCAGGAAAGAGCGGGGTTCCAAGGAGCCCTCACCTGGAGCCCCTACCGGTCAGCACCAAGGACAGCAGACAGCGGTCCACGGGGTCCCTCTGGAAGCAAGGAGGAGGGAGTCAACTTCTCCCTGTTTGTCCAGGCCACCCGGGCAGGAGTGCAGTGGCTGTGGGCTGCCAGGGAGAGAATCCAATCTGCCAGGACACCCAACACCAACAGCCGAGGCCCCGGCAAGCGTTGGGTGACAAAGGGCCCCTACTGAGCTCAGTTGAGCCTGGCACCGGGATCCAGCCCCTCCCATTAGCCACAGCCAAGCGGTGAGTGGGCAGTGAGGAGCAGGGGATAAAAGGAGGAAGGAAGGCCGGGGCAGCACTCTATCCTCCCCCTCTCTGATCGTTCTCTTCACAGGCCTCTTCCCCACATTTTAGAGGCACTGGTCGGTATCAGGTTGGTGTGCTTCATTTTCTCAGTGGGGAACCTCAGAGAGGGAAGGGAGCTTGAGCAGAGCCAAAGGAAGCAAGAGGGTGGAGGAGCCCAGTGGGGATGATGTCCTCCCCCCCCTCCCCGGGGGGGAAATTCTCTCAGATGTGCTGGGCGGGATAGACTGTGCAGGCAAACACTGGCAGGAAAACCCCGTCAGAGTTCATAGGGGGGTTCTCCTGTGTGCTGGCTGAGGTATCCTATGCCATGCCCTAGGAGACACTTCTGAATGCAGGGATTGGAAGCACACCATGGCTTCTATACATTGGGACCAACAGGTATCCCATGCAGCAGAGCGTGGTGGAGAGATGATGCCCCAAGAGGAGACCTGGGCACCAGAAATAGTGTGTGCCTGGACTTCCCTCCAATGTGCGGAGGTGGCCCACATCCCTAGAGCTCAGGAGGTCTGACTCACCTCAGGAGCAGTAGGTGAGGTGGAGGCCAACTATACTAACCCCTTCTCCCTCATTTTTCTTTGAGACAGAATAGACTCAGACTTGCTATGTAGCAGAGGATGACCTTGAACTCAGGAGCCTCCTGCCTCTACCTCCCAAGTGCTGGGGTTACATGTAGGCACCACCACACCAGGCCTTTCTCCTCTATTTCTTAAACACACACCATACATACATCAGATAACATGCTAAGAGGTCTCTGAACATGTAGTAGTAAGTATGAGTGTCATACATGCAGGTCAGCAGCTTACCTCACACTCTGGGATCCATCCCTAGTAACACACACACACACACACACTTCATACAGTATCATCTGCTAGGAGCTAAGTTCCAAGGATGCGGGCAATGTACTTAATGCGTTGCTCTGACTAAAACGGTATCTCAGTATTCATCCTGTAAATAACCAAGGGTAAATGAATGAAATAAAGAACAAGTAATGTCTCAATGAGTTTTTTTTTTCTCTGAGGCAGTATCTCTTGCAGGCTGTCATCCAATGACCTTGAACTCCTGATCCTCTGGTCTTTATTACCCAGAGACAGGCAGCACAGGCATGCCCTACCATGCCCTGCTTCCCATTGGGTCTTTACAACCCTGTTAGGTGGTTATTATAATTAAGCCCATTTTACTGACAAAAAGAATGAGCCCCATGGGAGTGAAGAAATTTATCCATGGTCACAAAGCAGGGGAGATGTTAGGGAATTTTTAAGCTTTGGACTGTGGGCCACCGCCCCATAGGAAGGGCCTAGGTGGATCTGTTCTAGGGAACAAGGCCTTTTTGGGAAGTGCTTGCACCTGACTCGGCCTCACCATTCTTCCCATGGCTACAAGAGACTGCAGGTCCTCAGCAGGATCCTGCGCCCAGCATACAGCAGCTGTAAGAGGTATGGGGAGCTCTCTCAGAGCACAAGGTTGGAGGAGGCCTGGGCCCCACAGAGAGGGGACACAGGGCTGGGTGTACTGAGCAGCACACTTCCTACTGCAGACTGCATCTTGCGGAAGTCCAAGAAAATAAGAGAGAAAGATAGAGGGGGAAAAAACCCAAACAGCTGGAGAAGACGATGGCTGAATAACACAGAGTGATGTATAGGCAAGATGAAGATCAAATGAGGTGGAGCACCTTGGGCCCCTGTTGATCTGGAGATGTAAGGTGGGTCTGAGCTCAGGGTAGGTGGACCTCTTGCTAGAGAGAGGGGCTGACTAGAAAACTTCTAGAGCGGGTTTTGCTTTCTCAATGATAAGAGGTCACTTTTGTTTACAACCAGGAAGGTCTCTTGGTCCTCAGGGCCCAGCAACAGTGTGGGTAGGAAAAGGCAGAGGCAGAGGCAGGTGCATCTTTGCAATTTCTTAGCCTGATGCTTAGTGGCGGAAAGAGCATTGTAGGCCCAAGCTCTTCTGTGATTTGCATGTACTATCACACTGTTTGCATATGGAAAGGCATTTATTGGGTACTCACTGAGTGCTAGGTACCTTAATATGTTACAGGGATAAAATCTATCATCTCAGAGATAAAGTCTAAAGAGCAGTGGCTCTGGAAACTTCCATGCATTGGTTTAAATGGTGTCTTTTTCACTTCCCAGCAGAATGGAAGCAAACTAATTTTAATTTCATCATCTTACAAATGAGGTAAGGGTGTGAGAGCATCTCTCTCACAGGCACTCCTCTGCCTTGGTGAGTTATTGCATGTGACATACTGAGGACCAATCCCAGTGCACAGGAAGCATGAGGAAGTGATTATTAATTAGTACAACCACTTGAGAGCTGGATGGCATCACAGAACATATGTGGAACTGAGGCCCAGGAAGTGACTAAACTACCCAGGCTCATGTGGGTTGGCAGCAGTGGACCTGGAATTTGAACCTGGGCAGCACAGGTGCAGAGACTCGCTTATTCTGGGAGCTCCAGGACCTTGCCTTGTGATGCTCCTTCAAGGACTTCTCCCGAGGCCTAAACCAAGCACCATATGGGAAACAAAGTGGCTTGCAAACCACAAGGGGCTTTTAAACCTGAGGTGCTGTTTTCTCTCCATCCCTTGATACCCGTGGCATGGCTTACAGGCACTGATAATTACTTCTGTGACAGCACGAGCCAAGAGAATGGTTAGCAGCAATTATCTCTGTGATCACAATAGCAGGCACAAGTTAACGGGCTTCTATTGATACTAAGGACTATGGGTTAAGACAAACTGATTTTGAACCCTATCCATCCAATGCCTCACCCATCTGCCCACTTGCCATCTATCTTACTTTCTTCCCTCTGCCCACCTAGCCCTCCATCTATCCATCCCCCCATTTTCCCACCCACACATCATCTCTCTTTCTTTGCTTCCCTCCACTTAATTCATCTACCCATCTACTCACCCATCCACCTACCCACACATCCCTCTACCCATAATCTTTCTACCCACCTATTAGTCAACCCATCCTTCCATATATCCATCTACCCATCCACTCATGAACAATCCCATCCACCCATATATCCATTTATCTGTCACCTTTCTGCCACTTATCAGTCTGTCCATCCATCTGTGCCCTATTCACCCTTCCTTCCTTTTTTCCTTCCTTCCTCCCTTTCTTCTTTTGCTCCCCGATCCCCTCTCTCATCTTCCTTCTATCCAAATATCAGTCTATTCATTATACATCTACCTTCCTCTCATCCACCCATCTCTTTAATGACAGTTTTGGGGGAACCCATTTAGTGCCAGGCAATGAATAATCAAGACATGGTCCCTTTCATCTGAGAACTAACCAACAGGGTGACAATGAAAATCATGCATGACTTCCATGACTTGATGTGCTTGCTATCATGGAGAGTCCTGGGTGCTGCACCTTGAGTAGGTGACACCTTTTCTTGCACAGAAATAGGAAGCTGTTCTAGAACAAAAAAAAAAAAAAAAAAAAAAAAAGAAATATATAACTGTCTGTCAGGAAAGATGGGAGGGACTGTGTGAGGAGATAGAGAGGGACGGAAGTCTGGGGTAACCAAGTCAGCTACAACTTAGAATGACTTTTCTTCCAATGCTGCTCATGGTCCCCATCTCCGCATCTCACAGGCACCTGTACACAGCCTTCCCCATTCTGGGCTCCCTATTTTCGTATTTTTAAATTGCACAGCTTCCTTCGGGATGTGACTTGCCTGGGAGAGATGACCAGTTCTAAATCATGGGGTTCATAGCCACAGAAGCACTTGGTAGAACCCTAGTGATCTCAGGCAGACAAGAGGAGCCAACAACTCGAAAGCATGTGCTAACTCTATCAGCCAACCTGTCCCAACAGCCTGGCAGCTATGTTTGCAGCATACCCAGGCCTTAGCCTTCCCAGCAGCTGCTGTCCTTCCTGGCTTGAGTGTCCTTTTCTCAAGTGTCTCTGACCATCCAGCCTAAATATGTGCTCCTGGCTTGGTTCATAAATCATACTCTATTACTCAGGCCTGGTGAACTATCCTCTTTTATGAGAGCTGGAGAGCCACGGATGGACAAGAGCCATGCCTCCTGTGGAGACAGCATAGTATTGGCACCTACATGTATTCCATAAATGTTTAGTGAAGGAATGAAGCGCTAGGTCAGACCTCGGGCTGCCGTATATGAGATGGATGGATATGCTGATAGGTGGGTAGAAGAATGCTGAATATAATCTTTCATATATAATCTATTATATATATATACATGTAGGTATGTACATAGATATACACACATAGATACATATATATACATATATATATATACATACATACATGTATATATATGGTAGGTGGATGGATGAGTGGGTAGGTAGATGAATGGAGAGAGGAAGGAAGAAAGGAAAATGGATGCGTGCATGGATGGATGGATAGGTGTGTAGATGGAATGGAGGGAAGGAGGTAGGTTGACTAACAGCAGGTCACACAGTGAGCCCTCCTCCATGCATGCCTAGCTTCTGTGGTGTGACCTTGATCAAGCCTCTTTCTTCTCTGGGCCTCAGTTTCCCATGGGACAAGTGAAGAGAGTATACTAGCCTTCTCCAGGGCCCTTCAAGTTCTGAAGCTCCAAGCCATTCAGAAACCAGGACATTGTGACAATATTGGATTTCTGAATTTTGGTTTCATGTTAGCCTCTGAATGAGTCCACACTGTTAGAGCTCAGTGAGTGAGAAGTAGGTTAGGGTTCTTCAGAAGAAGTCTTTACCAGGAGAGACAGTGGCAGAGGAAGGAGATTTTGTACATATGCACATATGGGTTAATTTTGATATTATATATAAACCTATAAATTATATAGATGTGAGCTAATTTAACAAAGAGGGAATCTATATTTCAAAGGGAAGATTTAAAAAAAGCAACCTCTAGCTCAAACCAACAGCTTTTCTGATCTGAGCTCAAGCATGCCTTGGTAGCTGGGACGGTTGCAAATGAACTGTCTGGCTAAAAATAACTCCTGGATGCCAAATCCTTCTGTTTTAAGAGGTGCTGAATTTAAATGCCACCTGAATATGTATTTTTAAAGTCACCCCTTTCTTTGAATCATCTCTGGCAGAAAGAGCTGATATGAGGACACAATGTGGAGGTCCCAGGCCACCCAGGTCTGGCCTTACTGCTTATATGGCTCTGGCAGAACTCATTATCTCCGTGCCTTAGTCTTGTCCCCACCCTCCCCAGCCACTACCCCCCACCACGAGACAGAGACCATCCAGTCAGGCTTGCAAGATTTTGTAAGGGTTAACAGAGACGGAGCTTGGCAGAGCCCCTGGTAACAAGAAAGTGTTGGTTACTCGGTGAATGGTCATTTTATTCACCTTCTGCTTCTAACTTGTGAAACTGGACTAAACTGAGTGCTGCCTTTAAAACAACCCAAAGTGGGCTTTGCTGCCCGTTGAAGAGTCCTCATCCCTGCTTGGGTACCATCCAGTCAGCTCGGCAAATAGGTGTTGTCTCCTTTGCTCTGGTCTAAATGAACTAATTATCTCTCCCTCGGGATGGGGCATTTTCTTTTCTCTCCTAGCTACCTATTCTGGTAGTGCAGGAGAGCTGGGTAGGAGGCCAGAGGAGCAGAAAGCTCATCCCAACAGGCAGAGACAGAGACAGGGTTCTTGTACATCTCTTTCAGGAGGAGGTAGTTTTTCTGCACATGTGTGCTAAAAAGGAAAGAGACTGATGGTCTTGAGTGAGCATGGTGGAGGAGTGCAGGCGAGTATGGGGCTTGGCTTAGCAGGTATGTGTTATGTTGGGTGTGTTAGTGTCTATGGGCAGACCCAAGTCAGGGATGTGAAGGATGGGGAGGTCCCCAGAAGGATCCCAAAGAATAAGAGGAACCACACAGGCCACTGGATAGGTACATGGGAGTGTGGGAACATGATTGAGCCAGAGAAATCTGTGTTACCTCCATTGGAATGTTTGAGCCCTGCAGTGCATGTGTGCATGAGGGCTCATCAAAGCTGACAACCTCAGCTCTGTATCCTCACAGCTGAGGAATGAGAACAGGGGAAGAGGAGCTGAAAATGAATACCTCAGAAGCAAAGTTACTGCTATTTTTAGGCAACTGCTATTCTGTTAACCAGAAAAGGAAACTCTAAAAAAGAAGGAAAAGAAAAAAAAAAAAAAAAAAAAGAAAAAGAAAAAAAATTCCCAGAGAGAGAGAGAGAGAGAGAGAGAGAGCGCCTTGGAAGCCTTGCAGATACAAGTGGCAGAAGCAGGGTGGGCAGTTAGGGACCTGGGGCTTCTTCACAGTGTCTCCCCTAGTGTCAACTTCCTCCCCTGTCCCTGGTCTCCAGAGTTGCTGCCAATGGTGGGTGGGGACAAGCATTCATCTCTGGTTTTTCAGGTTCTTCATACACATATCTGTGTATCAATTCAACTACCTGCCTGCTCATTATTCATCCACCTAACCATCCACCCACCTGCTTAACCATCTGTCAGTGTACCCACCTACCCATCTACTCATCCATCTACACACCCACCTACCACCTAACATCTATCCACCACCCACATAGCCATATACCCACCCACCCATGTGTAAGCATCTTCTCATGTCTCCACCCATCCACCTAATTATCCATCTATATACCCACCTACCACCTATCAGTCCATCTCCCTGCCCACCTATCCATCCACCCGTATGCTCACCTACTATGCAACCAGCCATCTACTCACCCACCCACCAAAACATCCACCCATTTATATACCCACCCACCTAACCAATCGCCTGTCTATCCATCCACCGCCCACCCACCTAAATGTTCATCAATATGCCTACCCACCCACCTAATCATGCACCCCCCCAATATCCATACATCTGTCATCTACCCACCAACCTCCCATCTAGCCATTTATTCAACCACCCATTCATCACTCACTACCTGGCCACCCATAAATCTACCTGTCCACCCATCTGCCTAACCATTCATCCATCTACCAACCACCACCTGACTATTCATCTGGTCACCACCTACCCACTACTATCTAGCAATCCATCTTCCCATCAGCCACCACCTAGCCATCCATCCATCTGCCCACCATGACCTAACCAACCATCCACCCACCGAAGCACACACCCAACAAGGTACATCTCGGGTCCTATCCAGAATACCGGGCTGATAGGGAGGGAAGTCAAGTACTCAGATCTTTCTTCCTCTCTACAGGATTTGCTCATCCTGTACAGGATTTGCAAGTGACCTGCAGGTCAGGATCTGGAGGTTGAATTGGGAAATTCACACACAATTTTTGGTTTAGTGCTTTTAAGAATATGAACAAAATATTTCTTGCTCGGGCATCACATCCTCTGGGTCTTGGCTGTGGCTTGACCACTATTGCCAACAGCAACTGTATGAAAAGAGCCTTCCATGGTTGTTTCTAATTTCTAGGCCAAGACATAACAATGGTCAAAGTCATAGGGTAGAATTTGAAACACCTGAAAAAGATCTGCTATGGCCCCAAGCCTTTGTTTATCTGTGGCTCGTAACCCTTTGCCAAGCATATCCTTGGACGGTGCCTCCGCCTTCCTGCCTCAGTTTCCTCTTCTGTAAAGTGAGGCTTTGTGTTGGACAGACACTCAACTTGAAGGGTCATTTTAGTGACACCTTTAAGGATCCTCCTGCCCCTTGATGCTTGTTTCTTAGGAACACAACTTCCTGGGCTTTCTTTTTGCTACTGGTCTCCAGAAGGAAGGAATTCAGGCCCAGTCTGGTTGGCTACAGGCAGAAGGAAGGGAAACACCCCAGAATCGGATGTATGTGCCAGTCGTAATTCGCCATCTGCCTGTGATGTTCACGGCTTCCCGCTGCGGCCTCTGCACAGCAGTGTCTGCCTTACAGCGTGCTTGCTTTGGGTGCTTCAGGCTCAGTGACCTTCCCATTGAAGAAATCTATGCGTCTCCTGACCACGCTGGGGATGGATGAGTTGGATATTATCCCATATGTCTCAGTCAGCCCTCAGATTCATTCCCTGCCCCACCACAGCACGGAACTTTGTTAGATTCTCTCTGCAGTCCTGAAAGCTCACAGCTCCAAGATCCCCCAGATCAGAGTCCGAGGACTCTGTCCTTTTCTGGCATTGCTCCCTCTGCTCTCCCCAGTTTCCCACTCTGCTCTCACAGGCTACAAGGAGAGCCTTGACGGAAGGAAGAATAACCACATTGGGGTTGAAACCGCTACATGCTGAGGACATGTCATCTCAACAATGCTGGCACATTCTCTCCAGCAGCTCAGGATCCTTGCCATTCTCTTTGGTTTCCAGTAAAGCAAAGCTCTTGTGGACAGAATACTATGAGAGATAGACCTCTAGCTGATGCAGAAGGCTGGGGCCCAGTGAATAGCCTCTGGTGATGATAGATGACCGGGGAAAGTGCCGAGAGCCACAGGGTATCAGGGAACCTGATAACATCGGGTCTCTGCTACCCCCTGCAAGCTGACCGCAGATGTTGGCATATGAGCTGTCCACAAGGTCCTGACTCTTGCCTCCCTCTAATCCAGCACCCACAGGAAAACAACAGGGCAACAGGCCCCAATTGGAGCTGTCCCCATGGCTGGGGTGCTGATCTGGAGGGAGGGTGGAACAGAAGGAGGGCCTGACAGGGAGCTGTCCATGGGCTCTAGTTCTGATAAGACAAAGTGTTATAACTGCTCCTAAACTGTGCAGGACAACAAGGATAGCTGTCAGGCTGAGGGACTGAGAAAGTCAGAGTTAGAGTCTGTGGAGCTGAGATACAATATATGGGCTCTGGGAAGAGGGAGCACTGGCTTTTCATGAGTTCTTGAACAGGTACATGTAGGTTACCCCTCACATCCAACAGATACTCAAAGGGTGTCTCTCATGAAACGGGGGCTGTTGTAGTGGACACACCTAGGCAGAACGATGACACCCTGCAAAAGACCACTCAGTGCCACTTAATTACATGGGCAGAGAAGCCATCAGTACAGCATTGCCACTTGTCCCCAACTCCAGAAGGGCTAGCCACCAGTGATTTACTCTTTGTTTCTGTGCCTGGTTCTTGGGTCCTGGCTCTTACCAGAACTGAGGGCAGAACTTAGGTTTTTGGGAAGCCTCTCACTAAACTTATCAAGTTCTTATCTCCATGGGGAAGGGAGGGAAACCCATACCCAGAAGTGCCTAAGTTGGGAGATTGTTTAAAATAGCTCAATGAGTCCCTTGGGACCTAGACTAGAGAGGCAGAGAGAAAGTGCTCCTATGTAGCCTGAGTTTTCAGAAGTGGGACATGGGGTACAGAAAAGACAAAGTAAGATTCTTGGGTCACAGGAGTGGAGGAGTCAGAATGATCCTGTGGAATGTGGTACCTTTTAGCATAGGCCAGCCGCTGGCATTTCTCTTTATGCTTCAAATGAGGGGTCCCTGGCTCAGTGACTATATATATATATAGTTGCCATGCCTGAGCCCAAGTTATCTCTATACAGAGGCTCCTTGGAGGAAGGCCAGCCATCTCTGTGATACCTTTAACTTGGTCTAAGACTTAGAGGAAGGGCATCAAAGGCCAGGAAGCCACAGTGGGTGTGGTTGAGCTTCCTCCCCCATGGTAAAAGTGTCATTTCTTTTATTCTATAATGGCATCTTTAGTGGGGCTCGAGGTCCCTAGAACAGAGCTGCTTAGAGAGAGTTCACTGAGGGCTGCTTGTGTTGACACCCATCTGAAGGTGGTTGAAAACAACTAACTTCAGGGACTTCCAGTCTCCAGGTCTTTGCCTGTGATGTCCCCTTCCATGCTCCTTCTTCCTGCTTCTTAGGGGTTTTCCTGACAATGCATGCCCTGGACTCTCTGGGGCTTTCCATTGTTCTGTCATTGGAATTTGTAAAATCTCCCCTCCCCTGGGCAATGCTGCCTACCTGGCACCAGCTTGCATCCCAACATAGGTGTTTCTACCCTGTCTTCTGTTATCTACAACTGACCTTCCTGTGGCTGCCAAGTGTCCCCTGCAGCGATGCCCTGGGCCTTCAGACTTTCTCAGATTGACGTATGCTGTAGGACCTGTGATCTTTGTGGAACCTAAAGTACTTCCTGATGACACACGCTTCCTTCACAGCCAGTCAGTTGCCTGGACCTCAACAGCTCCCTTCTCCCCTCCTTGGGCTCTGTACTTTGATACACCCAACTCACTCACATCCTGAGGCTCCTAGGCCCTGCCTGCCCCACACCCTCCTTTCATCCTGCTGCAGCAAGGGCAGTGCCAACAGCCACACACAAGAGGCCCCTATGAGGCAGAAGTGACATTGTAGTCTGTATAACCTTATCCCACAATAGTCCAGGATAAGGACATCTGATGCCATTTTTTTTTTTTCAGATGAGAAGTTGAGGCTCAGGCATGTAAAATAACAGCTTCCCCAGGAACATACAGCTTATGGGTGGCACTGGTCAGAGTAATTCTGTGCCGGCTGCTGGCATCTGTAAACCTCCTCACTGAGACCTGGTGCTGTGATGGACCACCTTTGTCTGGGGAGATGACTCACAGTGAAGTGCTGTCCACACAAACATGAAGGCCTGTACTCAGATCCCCAAACCCCATGTGAAAACCTGGAAATGGCTGCCGGTACCCATAGTCATGGAACCTCGGGTCAGAGACAGGTGGATCATGGGGGCTCCCTGGCCAGCCTTCCAGTAACAACGGTGAGCTTTCCATTCCGTTAGAGGCCTTGCCTCAAGGCAACGAGGAAAGAAGCAGGAGGAAATTGGACTCCCCACTCTGGCTTCTACATACCCTTTAGGGAAGTAAGCGTCTACACATGTGCACACACCACACACACACCTCACCACAACCCCCAGACCTTCTCAATACAATATGACACACACATACCACACCACAGACTTATAGCATACCTATACACACCACACCACACCACACTCAAACCCTGTATCCTTATCCACACACCACACCAAACAAATATACACACGACACACACAAGTCACACACACATATATGCACATACACTACACACCTGAAGCACATCTATACACCACACCATATACACAACACACATATAACATGTATCATACACACATACACACTTACACACCAGAGCCACATACCACACCCACACACCACACACATACCGCACTGTATACATACATACAAACCCATGCCACACACATACCATACACACAACCACATACCACTCCACACACGCCATACACATACACACACGCCACACAATATGCCACACATACCATTACACACACACACACACACACACACACACACACACACACTCACATCGCCTGCTACCCTCCCACACTAAAAGCCTTCAATAGCTCCCTGGTGGCTGTTTTTAAGAAACCTAGTCAGGGCCTGGCCTTCAGGATCCTGACCAGCTGGCTCCACGCCAGCTCCTGGGCCTCTGGTCTAATGGCGCCATCTGCCATTTCTGATCTAATTCATGCTCCTGCCCCCCACCCCTGTGCATGTCCCCTCTTCCAGAGTGTCCAGGCACCAAGTCTCCGTTAACCACAACTTTACTTCCAAGCCAAGCCCTAATGCCAACTTCTCTGTAAATTTCTCTGTGCCCTGCCCCACTCCAGGGTCCCGCCCTCCCTGCTGCCAGCCCCTCGGCAGGCTCACTCCTCAATGCCACAACCCCCGTTTGCCAGCTCATACCCTTGAAAGTGTTGGCACTCTGAGAACACAGTCCTCAGCCAGGCTGGACTCCACCACTGCTGGCTGCGCCCTTCACTGATGGAGGGCGCCCAGGACAGAGGCCTCAGGGTGAGGTCTGTACCTCACAGCTGAAGTTGGTGGCCTTCCTGAGATGTCCTCAGCATCCTGTGAGTCCCATGCTCTTTGTGGCAGGACCAGCTCCTCCCGGCGCTCTCTCACCAAGGGCATTCCCTATGCCTTGCATGCAGGTATGGCCTCTGCAAGCCCAGCTCAAACCCTGTGGCGCAGCAGCTATCAGGACCTGACTTCCTGTATGAGGAGACAGATTCCTGGAAAGCTGAGGAGTTGTCTGGGGTCCCCTGCTGTTGGGATCTGAACTCCAGAAGTCCGCTGCCCAGGCCCCTGTTCCAAATTACCAGTGTGACATAATGGCTGCCCTGGTGGGGGGACACACAGCTGGGAGTCAAGTGGGAAAGTGTCCCAGCCCTTCTGGTCCAATGGAGGTCAGGCCCACATGGTCACCATGCCCAGTGTTAGGGCCTGTAGGGACACATACAACCCAGTCTTCTTCCTTAGTCTCTCCCTTGGCCACCTCAATCCTGGGGGTCAGAGCTAAGACACTGAGTCTATGAGGAGATGCCCAGGCCATGTAGGGAGTGTGGGGCCTAGGGTGTCTCCCTAGGCGTGTCCTGTGTGTTATCTGTTGGTCTCTGGCTCCTGGAATCGCATGCCCTGCAGGCCTCAGGCTGGTAGGCTGGTCAGTGACTGTCCCAGCTAGAAACAACAGAAGGGGGAGAGGGGCCTCACTCCCTCTGCAGCCCTCCCCTGATTTGGCACGGCTGTCCCCGGCCATTTCGGAGACACACAGAATCCACTTGGTACGTTGAACAGATGGTGCCACCTCTAAAAATAACTGTGCTGTACCACACTCCCGGCACAGCCGAGGCCTGCAACAGAAGGGGGTCCGGGTAGGGGTGGGGGCTTGCTAGATGCTCTCACCAGCCATCTGTGAGGGGACAGATGCGAATGCAGCCTCCTGGGGAACAAGGGCCCAGAGGACCCTACCCTTGTTAAAGCTACGCGCAGCCATGGGCTCCATGCCCAGACTCCAAGACGCTCACGCCAAGGCTCACTCCTCTGGACTCCTCATTCTGTGACCCTCAGACAACATCACCCCGGCGGCCCACATGGATCTCTGAGATCACACTCGAAGTGTGGGTCCACCCCCACCCCCACCGCTGCCTGTCACCTTCCACCTCATCGCTGGTCTCCAAGGACCACGGTTTCCAGTAATGGCTCTTCTAGACAACTTCCCTAGTCAGGAGGGCATCTCACCCTGTGGGTCCTTTAAGCATGGGTCATTTCCCTTGCAAGCTACTAGGGCTGCCGGAGTTCCTTTGCCAGGACCTGCGGCTGGACAGGTCTCAGACCCTTCTCTCTGTCTTTGCTGAGGAGCCACGGTAAGGTTGGGTCACCTACCCCTCCTTTCCACATGGGGTTGAGAGGCCGTTGATAGTCCACACTGACCTGGATTAACAGTTTTCTAGAAGAGAAGTGGAAGGTGCTGGCCCAGAGCCACAGAGCAGCTGCTGGTGGAGCTGGACACAGGCCCAAGGCCTGTCAGAGGTGTCACCCTCCTGAGCCACCAACCTTCAACTTTTCCAGTGCACCAAGGATGCTCCCACCTTCGTCCTGGCCATGGGTCTCTTTGAGAGCCAGCCCCTCCCCTCCCAGCCAGGCCTGGCAGGCTTGAAGGGGCCTGATGAACTATGCTCACTTCTTGCCAAGAACCAGCCTAAAGCTCCCTTACGGATTCAAACCTCAAACCCTGAGGGTACCTCCCTCCACCGCTCAGCTCTGTTCTCCCTGCCTGCAACTTCCCTTCTCCGTAGTTCTGTGTCTGAGGAGGGCTCTCACCTGGTCCCAGTTCCCCAAGCTCTGCCATGTTGTATTTCACAGTCCCTTCTGATGCCAGGCTCAGATCATGCTGCCTCCGGGTAGTGTCTCCTAGTTCAGGGCTGGGGCTCAGATGCAGTCCCCAAGCTGGGGTCTCTCTGAGTGTGAACTCCACATTACAAGGAACAGGCAAGGTACCACCTTTGTTCTCTCTCCAGGGCTCAGACTGCCACAAAGTGGGAACTAGGTCCATAGGCTCAGCTGTGAGTGTCTCTAGTGTTGGACCCCCATTTCCTGCTTGGGGGGGCATCTAGGAAGGACATCCCGAGAACAGTGGCCCCTAAGAGTTCACACACTCACAAAGCTCAGAAGTGACCCCAAGTCTCCGAGTTCATTTGAACCTAGAGTTGGGGGCAGACCTTGGAGGGGGGACCCCCTACGGTGCCTGGGTCCCTCACAGCACCTGGTTACTGCTTGGGTCCACATGCCTCCCTTGACAGGGGGCACATTCCATACCCGTGGCAGCCTGTGCCCATGCACTGTTCCAGAGTCTCCTGGGACAAGTGGGGTTTCCCTTCCCAACCATCTGTATTGCTATCTAGGTCTCGTGTCTTCTTAACACCGGACAGGGCACCACCTTCCCTCTACGACACAGGGGCATCAAGGGGAAGAGTTTGTGTGAGCAGGGTGTGTCCTGAGGTGGGAAGACAGTGCATAAGGCTCTATATGTCTATGTGTGTATGTGCATTTGCATACATGCACATAAGAGTGCCTGTGTATGTGTATACACATGTGTCCATGTGTTTGTGTGTATACATATGTGTAGACATGTATGTGTAGGCATGTATGCATGCGCATACATGAGTGAGAGTGTTAGGGGGTATGATAAATCCAGGAAAGATGACAGAGCCCCTGTGGTCCAGAACAGGGTTTTGATCCCTCCATGTTGGGAAGCCAGTGAATAGGGATCAGGGCCATTTTGAAGGGCTCTGGGCAAGAACGTAAGGCTATCCTATAGCTGACACTCTGCCACTGTTCCTGACACTGCCACAGGTGGTCCTGAACCCTTCAACCCTGGGGCTCCCAAATCCTGCCAGTAGGTGACTGTTTTCCAGGGAAAGCTGCCATTCACATGAGCACCCACCGGTGGCTTTTAGTTTGAAGTTTCAGAGGATCCTCTTGTTGGTTCCATTTCACAGGTGAGGAAATTGAGGCTGGGACTCAGGAGTCTGTGGTGGATGCCACAGGCAGCAACACCTGCAGGTGTGACCTCAAGGCTCATGGCCATGTACACGCCTCCGTGGCCATCGCTGCCAACCACGTCAGGGAGATGCACAGCTACTCCTGCTCCCCCACTTCCCCTCTTTGGGTTTCAGTTTCCCCACTTTTCCCACAGGAAAGTCAGGCTAGTTGGCTCTAATAGTTGCACACTGATTCCACTAGGGCCTTTGACACCGATGAGTGGGCTCCCTGGCTCACACATCCTACCCTCTGCCCCAGTAGCTGTGTGAGTGCCCCCAAATAATCGTTCTTATAAATGCTGGCTGCTCAACCATCCATGTGTGGAGCATTTCCCATCAAATAAAACCATAAAAGTCAACTCTGAACTGCTCTGTGGATCATCCACAATGTCTCAGTATATGCTGCTTGTGCTTTTTAGGCTGGCACACTCCTATTCACCCTCCAGAGCCCAACTCAACAGACCCTTCCCCAGTAAACCATATGCTGACTCCACTCTCCAGGCACAGTCCCCTAAGGGCTCACACATCTCCAGGTGTCCCCCACATACCTGGCAGACACAGCTGGCGCACAGCAAGTGGGTATACAAAAAAGCACCTGCAGGAGTTCAAGAAACCATAAGTCTTGGGCCTGTCCCCTTTCTAACACTTGTATTAAAACACAAAGGCTGAGTGAGAGCTGAGAGCCTGCTGTATACCTAGCCCTGATCCCTGATCGGGGAGGGTTACCACCGAGGTAGACACAGGTCAGGAGGGTCACCTTTCTGGCAAGGAGCTGGCCAGATGGATAGTGCCATCTGAGTGAGCAGTAAAAGTTGCCAGGAGCCATCATGTGATGTCACCCCAGGATTGCTCCCTGAAACCCCCTTTCTCTGTGCCTGTCTTGAGGATGTGCTCAGACAGATTCCCTGATTTTCTTCACTTTTAGAGATGAAGAAACTGAGGTTCGCTAAGATGGAGTGACTGGCCAAGGTCACACAGCTGGGCGCAGCCTGAGCATCAAGCCTGTACCCTGACCTTGTTGACAATCGTCTTGGACTTGAGGCATATGCAGTGGCCTTATGGAGTGCAAAATGGATTTCTGAGGAGGAAAGGCCACAGCCTCCCTCTCCCTCCTCCCAATCAGAGGGGAGGCATGCAGGGACCGAAGCCTCTTGCTCCAGTGCTGTAAGGAACCCCTGGGGGGATTCTCTTGCCCGACTCTGTGGACAGGTGTGAGGCCAGGCCTAGAGTAGGAGCAGGTGAAGGTCTTTGGCTGACCTGCTTTGGGGGAGGAGGGGGCGGTAAACAGATGGCAGCCCCTTACTGGGCTTGTGGAAGTCAAGTGGGGAACGTGGGAGCTGCCAGCCTGGCCGTATCACCTGCTGTCAGAACCAGCCCTGGGTCGGAGGGCTGGCAGCCACCCAGTCCGGATTTGCTGATGAACGGCAGGCCCTGGGGAGGCTCGGCCACCAGCCTGGCCCAGTTCCATGGCTGCTCTGTTACCTCATTATAAATAAGGGCTGTCACTTGAAGGGACACCACAGTCTAACCTCCTGGGTCTGTGACCATGGAGCATGGAGGAAAGTGGCCACTGTACAGATGCGGAGACTGAGGGTCCAGAAGGGACAGTGATGTGCTTGACAAGGTCACTCAGGTGCTGTGCTGGAACCAGAGAGCAGGGCCTGGAGGCCCTGGAGGGGCCGAGGGCGGGACATGCAAGGAGATGCTGCTGGTGCTTGGGTTCTCTGTGGTGCCAGCTCCCGCTCCACTACCATCTGTCTGCCAGGCTATTTCCGTCTGCCTGAAGCACCCAGGGGCCCGCTCCAGCCCCACCCAGCCCAGGGCAGAGAGCAAAGCCTACATGGAGACTGTAAGTGCTCTTCGGGTCTCTTTGTGAGTGACACAGCTTCAGGAGGGTCGGGCAGTCCTGGAGTCATAAATGATGCTTAATGGGAGCTTTCTTTTGGTGCTCAGTTCCTGCAGAAGCGGCTGATGTCAGGGGCAATGCTCATTTTCACTTGTCTGATGAACTCTTGCAGGGGCCCTCCCATAGGCAGCCTGTGCCCTAAGGCAGTGTTTCACTGTTCTGAAACAGTTGGGTGCGGTTCCCTTCCTGCTCAGCCCAGGGCACTCACACGTACTGTAGCAGTTCAGTAAAAGTAACTGGAGAGAATTGCCAGGGAGCGCAGTTCTATATGCTAAGCCCCTTGCTCACCGTGCCGTAAGAGTCAGGTCCTTCGATTCACCCCATAGTTATGAGCCCCCTCACTGCCCAACATCACAGATAAGAACACCAAGGCAAAAAAAAAAAAAAAAAAAAAAAAAGAAAAAGAAAAAATTGGTGACTGGCAAAGGACACGTGGGTGAAGCCCAGAGCAGTGAGACCTGGAGCAAGGGACAAGAACAAGAGAGACCCTGAGGAGAGGCCAATGCTATGAGGGTCCTGTGGTTGGTTATGTTTGGCACCCTGGGAGTTGGCACCAGGCTTTCAAAAGGGGGTGGGAAAGTCCCTTACATTTGGGGACGAACTTGGTTGGGAGCTTCCAGGAAGAGGGTGGTGGTGACAGCCACTACGTCAACTGGTGCCTCAGAAGTTTCTCTGAGCCCAGCCATGTGGTCCACCTATAAAACTACCCAGAGCCAAGGACTCCCCTACAGGCAGACCTGGGCAGCCAGGAGATGCAAGGAATGATACCCCTTTGAGGCTGGCTCAGGCAAGGGTCCCATTGACCGAGTGTCTTCCTTGTGCCTCCTGGAAGGGTGCTGCTACCACTGGTCGCCCTGACACCCAAGCCTCCCCGGCTCACACCTCAGTTGCTAGGTAACCAGGTAGGCCATCCCTCTCCTTTAGCAAGCTTGGATTTCCAGAGGCAGGCGCCTGGGTGTGACATAATAGCGACTTCCCAGCCTGCTGGGGGAGGGGGTCCTAACATCTCGGAGCTGAGCAATGGTCCTGTGGCCCCTGTGAGGATGAGGAAGCCTAGACCCAGGAGCAAAAGTGAGTGACCTGGAGTGACGCAGAAAGGTAGTGAGGACCACGAGGCTGTCTCCAACCTAGAGGCTGAGGCAGAAATAACAGCCTACAAAGCGACAACTACCACCTCATTTGGGAACTGACTATATGCCTTCTGTATGGCGGCCCATCTCACCTACAAAGCAACGTAAGAGGAGACAGGCAATGTTCTCATGCCCGTCTCACAGATGGAGAAACTGAGGCTTGAAAAACTTTCTAAGAACACCAGGTTGGTAAACAATAAAGGCCTGACAGATCCAAACCCAGGACAAGGTGACTGAAGCTTGAGGGCATTACTGAGGTTCCCAAAGGCCCAGGAGCCTACTTGCTAGCTGGCTGAAAAAAGGATGAAAGGTCTGAACTCATGTTTCTGGCTTGAAGGCTTGAGCCTCACTCACTGTGCCCAGCCCACCAGTAGAGCCTCGTGCCAGGCCCTAGGGCCTCCTAGCTTCAGGGATACCAGTCTCATTCTCCCCAGGCCCAGAGAGGACTCCATGGAAAGAGACCCCAAACTCCAGGCCTGAGTAGAGCGAGCACTCCCTAATGGGTGACCCTCGCCTCCTGAAACCTCAGCCTGGGCTAGACAAGGACACACCTGCTGCCATGGCAACAGCACATTGGATACTGACCTGGGGACCCACTGGTGTGCAGAGGAGGGCAGGCTTTACCCCAGAGGGATGGCTGGAGTGGTAGAGAACAGAGGTCTCAAGCCTCAGAGTAGCCTGCTAGCTCTCTGGACCAGGCTCCGTAGAAGCTGCTGTTCATGAGTCTGCTGAATGCCCAGTGACCCGCTGTGCAGGCCCACCTTTCCCAGGTGCCCAGCTACTGCCGTCATGGAGGAAGGGGCTCAGACACACCTTCCACCCAACGCAGCACCTTCTCCACCCACCTCTTCACCCATCTGGCCACATCCTTGAGTTCTGGGACCCAGGGCTCTAGGCTTAAGTCTTAAAAGGGGGTTCAGCTAGACCATATGATTATGAGTGTGTGCACATGTGTGTGAGTTTTCTAGGAAACTTTTTGCTAGACAGAGGAAAGGAGTAGAGGGAAGGGAGGGAAAGAGAAAGGTGAGATGGACGTTGAGAGGTTGGGTGGAACGAGGAAGAAAAGAGGCAAGAAATAGGCAAGCTTTAGAGACTCCGAGGCCAAGCTGGAGGGGGTGCTCCAGAGGAAGGCTGACTGGCTGGCCAGATAGAGGGGGAAACACCACAGGGGTCAGTAGGAGAGAGGGTTTGCACCCTGCCTCCTGCACTGAACATGGGCCAGGACCCTCCTTGGCACCACTCCTCTATCCCCACCTTCCTGGGAAACAGGGCAAGGATTGCTCCAAGGTCACCAGAAGCCACTGGGAAGCTCTCAGCTCCCGTGGCTGGCTGGGCTGTCCGCCCTCAGATCTGGGTTATTTTGGGAACTGCACAGCCAGAACAACCCCCCCCCCCACTCCCTGCTCAGGGGCCAGCAGTTGCTGACGATGACATTCTCTCAAGGAATCGTCTCCCTGATGTCTCTGCTTCTGGGAACTTCCCCCAACAGTCTCAGAGAAAGTTCTGTCTGGGCCATGCCTTCTGCACTGTGGGTATTTGGTACAGGGAGCCCCCCGCCCTCCAGAGGCCAATCTGCCATCTCACCTTCATCAACTGAGTTTTCCAATGGCGGGGGTGGTGGTCAGGCCTCTGAGCATCCTTCACACCAAGTGTGGTATTGTTGGCCAGGCACTGAGGGCAGCCCAACATGCTACCTCACTGAGGGCCTCAGGGGCCAGGCGTGTGAGCTTCATGGGTACCCCTTGTGTTCTGGTGATGTGGTAGGATGAAAATCATTGAGCCATGATCCCACCCACGGCAACGTGATGTCAGAGCCCACTCAGTCATCAGACGTAACCCCCTCTTCTTTCATAAACACATCCATGTGTCTGCTCAAGAGAGTTCTTTTGGCTCCCCTGGGGTCTCCTAAGATCAAAACCAAACATTCTTTCTGGCACTGGATCCTTTCCTCTATTTATCTTACCCTTTCAGGTCTCATTCTCTCTCCCTTTGACTTGCTTCTAGCCCCTTCTACTTGGTGATTTGTATGCCCAAAGGATTAAATGAGCACCTACTGTGTACGATTCTCTTGAGGCAGGCAGATTGAAAAACCGCTATGAGGGAAGATGCAGAGTGGACGTTAAAGAGCCAGGCAGCATGCCAGGTGGAGGGGCCAGCCACGACTGGGAAGGGGCAGTGTTAGCTTTAATAACCCGTAGAAGCCATAAAGGTCACCAGTAGCATCAGACCTATGCCTGGAGCCCGGGTTCCAACCAGAGCTAGAGGGACAGCTCTGAAGACTCCTTGGTGGGAGAGTAAATTGCATTTTTAAGATCTGCCACCTCTATCAGGAGTGTGATCAAGAGCAGAGGCACTGAGGAGGCTCCTGCGTCAGAGGCGAGTGGGGACAAGGTGGTGGCAGCGGGGAGGGGGGGGGGGAGGGGAGGGGAGAACCGAGCATTAGAAAGTGGAGTCTACAGAATGGGGCTGGAGAAGAGGAAACTGAAACTGAAAGAGTGGGCTGTGGGGAGGCTCTGATGAACACAGCCAAGGGTCTGGTTTGGGACTTGGTGACACCGAGAGGTTTGTGAGGCATCCAGGGAAATGTCGGGCAGCTCAGAAGAGAGCCCTGACTGCAGACAGAAATGTGGGCATCAGCAGCTCGTGGCCAGGGCTTACAGGCTGGGACACAGTGAGCTCATCACAGGAGAGAGCTCGGACAGCTGGGAGCAGGCTCAGGGCTGAGGCCTGGCCTTGAAGGTTGAGAAGAGGACAGAGCTACACACCACACCAACAGCCCTCAGGGGTGACTCCCACTCGGAAGACTTCCGTGGCTCCCTACTGTCCTCAGAACGAGGTTCAAAATCCTTAGGTAAACAGATTGGTCCTGCTCTGTCTATATGGGCTGATACCCTTCTGCTTTGAGCCTAGGCTACAGGCAGGAAGGCTGAGAGGAGGAAGTGGCAAAGAGGACCAGGTGTGATGAGCACACAAAGTGGGTGCTGAGCCTCCCACCTGCCTCAGTGGAAATGTGGGGAAGAGAAACAAAACAAAACAACCAAACCCCAGCGATCAAGTTCATCCACCTTCATTACTGCCCTGAGCTCAAGACAAGAGACTTTATTACGTATGAAATGGTGCAGGGTCTGGCAGAAGCTGTGTAGCCAAAGAGGGCCCGGGAGAGAGGGAGGAGGGCAGGTAGTGCACTTAATAAATACTTGCCGTGTCACAACTCAGGGCAGCACATAGATGGGCTGACTGACCTGGGCCCTGATCTTGACTCCCAGGACTGCAACTGTCACGCTCCATCTATTTCTAAGATGGGGTTATTTACACTCACCTGCCACGGACCATCACAGGGGCCCTGGAAGAGGCTTCTCAAGAGGGGTCTGGGGAGAGACTAGGGGACCTCTATGTCAGTGTGTGAGCTCTGAGGAAATCTCCAGTGGGACACAGCTGCTTCCTGCTTTCTGAGTCCCAGGCACCTTTCTGATGAGTCCCAAAGTCATGGAGGGCACAGAGAAGCAGGGGTCAGGGATGGAGGGCAGGGAAAGAGCATGGTTCAAGATGGGGCTAACCCAGAGAGTCCAGCACCGTACTGAGGATGTTGGGGAGAATGGAACCTCTACAGTTTCTTTAGACCTGCAGTGATCATCTGTGACTGCCTGTGACCACACGGCAGCTGGGGCCAGCCAGGAATGGTTTCTCAAGCACAGTCTGTGGTCTCCATTGGCCTCCCTGCTCATGTCAATGGGTCCATCCACTGACTGATCCTCATTTCACAGAACAATAGGCAGTAAGTGACAGAGGTCCAGGAGGTGGATCTAGGTGATAGAGTAGGTTCTTGGGGGTGTGGACTGGGATGTGCCTCCTCCCCGTGTTCTTCCTGCTCCTCTCTACCTCCTGACTACCTGAGATGAACACCCTCCCTCACCAAGGCCCAGATACAATAGGGCACTGAGGACAGAAGCCCCTGAGAACCTGGGCCCAAATACAACTTTGTTCCTTAGGTCGATTTTCTCGGGCATTTTTGTTATAGCAACAACAACAAAACAAAAACAAAACAAAACAACAACAACAAACCAGACCACAAGATTCAAAGCATAGCCTTGTAACTCAAAACATCCCTTGGCCACAGACTTCCCTCAGCCCAGGTCTCCCCACGAGTGGCTAACACCAGCATCCTGCTGGCCCCTCTACCTTGATGTCTCTGCCACACACACCCAACAGCTCTCAAGCCCACTGTACCCATTTCCTCCTTTTGTGATGTCTTCTGTCTTTCTGAGGCATTATCTCTTCTTCCTAGCTGGTGTAGACAATCTGCTATTTTCTTCCTGAAGGTTCATAGTTATACTTTTCTAGTTAGGTTTATGAGCCCTTTGATGTATTCCTCTTCATCTAATTTTCTTTTTACTGTGGTTAAATTTGCATGGAACAAATCCACCATTTTAACCAGTTTTAATGGTCTGCTCAGGGGTGGTAAATGCATTCCTGGTGACATACAGCTGTTATTGCCTTTTTAATTTTTTTTTGAGACATGTAGTGCAGGCAGGCCTTGAACTCCCTATGAACACAAACTTCTAATCCTCCTGCCTCTACCTCTGCAGTACTGGGATCATGGGTGTGCGTTAACTGTGCCTGGTTCATGTGGTAGTGGGGACTGAATCCAGGGCTCCATCCCCAGATACTCTGAACCTTGAATCCTTGTTTCCATCAAAATAACCCCATATTAGCCCTCCTCCCAACACCAACTGTTCGGCTTCACGTTGCTATGAACCTGGCCACTCTAGGAACCTCATGTGAGTGAAGTCATGTGGTCCTTTTCCTTTTATGACCACTTTATTTTAATCAGGCTATCCAGTGGTTTTACTATGTGGTAGCAGGCACCAGAATCTGTTTTAAGGTTAATATTCCATTCCAAACATTTGGTTTATCCACTCATCCACAGACAGACATTCAGGCTGTTGCCATCTTGTTGCTACTGTGAATAACTTCTATGATGTAAATAAGCACACAAATATCTGTCTGAGTCCCTGCTTTCAGTTTTTGTGTGTGCCCTATGATGGAGTGTCAGATCCTGTGGTAATTGTGTGCCTGCTGTTTTGAGGACCTGTCACAGTCTTCTCTGAAGCCCCTTTTCACTCTCTCACCAGCAATGCACAGGGTCTGAATTTCCCCAAACTCTCTGTCAATATTTCTTCCATAGTATCTGACACAGGATGTGCAGTGGTGTCTCAGTGAGGCTTGGCTTCACTTTGCTTCTCTGAGGACTAGTGTGTTGAGAGTCTCTTCCTCTGTGACAATGTCTTCTTTACAGAAATATCTGTCCCAGTCCTTTTTTGTTATTGCACAGTGATGACTCTATATATTGTGGATACTAATTCCTTCTTGGGTTTCTGGCTTGCACGTATTTTCTCCTGTCCTGTGGCTTCACTTCCATACTTGGTGGGAGAATCTTCCACTCTGTACACCAGGCTGGCCTTGAACTCAGAGATCTCCTGCCTCTGCCTCCCAAGTGCTGAGGCTAAAGGCATGCACCACCACTGCCTGGCTTTGGGAACATCTTTTGATGTACAAAACCTTTCAATTCTGATGAAGTCCAACTTAACTATTTTTGTTTTCCTTTATTATCTGTGCCTTTGGTGTCATAGTGAAGAAACTGTTGTCAAACCCAGTGTCATGGATCAGCCCTATGCTTTCTTCCATCTTGATTTAGTTCTCTGTGTAGTGCGAGGTAGGATTCTGAATCTGCTCATCTGAAACATAACCTCCAGCCCTGCCTTCTGAGCTCATGCTCCTGGGACCACCACAGGCTTCATCTCCTTTCCATGTCACCTCTCAGACAGCAGGAGCCACTCTCTCTTCCATCATCGGATTCCAGGGGTTCTACCTGCCTGCTTCATTTCCTCCAAGTCACATCTCCCAGCCTCCAGTGTCATCTGAGTTCTTGTCTTTTCTCAGAAGACCATGGCGATTCTTTAGTGGTCGCTCCACATCTCTGGTCACATGACAGCCTCGGCTGCTAACGGCAATGCCTTCGTGTGATTCCAAGTGCCATGGGCCCACTGCTCCTTGGTGAGCCCAGCACCCCTTTCTCCTCACCCCTCAGTTCCAGCCACACTTGCTTCTGCCCTCTGTATGACCTTTGTTTGGTTCCCTCTGACTGGAATGCTTTCCTTCCTCATCGTCACCTACTCACGCTTCTGCTCTCGCCTTCTCCAGAAGGCCTCTGCTGATGTAACTATGCCATTATCCCCTTGCCACACGTACCACAGTTTTCTGCATATTCATGTGACTACTGGGCTAATGTTTGACTCTAGACCACTGAGAGAGAGGCCTGTGTCTTGTTTGATCTTCACTCCTGGGGCCTCAACACAGCATACAGAGGGTCCTCAGTGACTGAGTTAAGAGAGAAGGAGTAGAGAGAAGCATGCACAAGGATGGGGTTGGGGGAGGGGGCACATTCATGTGGAGCCAGACAGACTCCCTCTCTGCCACAGGCATGCTCAGGTCCCCTGAAGGTATACATGGCCTCAGGGATGACGGAGCAGGAGGGGTGATAATTGACTTTCTATGAATTCGGGAACCATGTGACACCCAGGACCTTTCTCAGACTTCTCTGTAAGGTTTTCTTCTCTATTAGGTAGGCATAACACTACTACCCTGCATGGTATTAGAAAAAAAAAAAAGTGTGTGAAAGTACCAGTTCAATGCCAGACTCTCCCTTGACCTCTTTGTCTCAGCCTCCTTTTCTTAGCTGCCACACTGGGGCCCAGGAACACCCCAGAACAGAAAAAGGAGACCCAAGCCTTTTCTAAAGCAAGGTTTGAGATACTCTGGATGTCTACCTCAGAACCGTGTCACTGCACGCAGACCCAGCCATGCCTGAATCCTGGTTCCCACCTGGAGCAGGACTGTGGGAAACTGAAACATCTCATCTGTTTGCCCATCCACAACCCCATGGATTCCAGTGATGGGCAGAGCTGTCTATTCCAGCTTGGTGGTTCACGGACAGGCTGTTCTGCAGTGGGGCTGCTGTCTAGAGCATACTTTGACCCTGGCAAATTTTTCTCTTGCAAGTGGCTCTGGTATAAGTCACAGAAGGCTCTCCAGGGGACAGGAAGCTCCTTTGGCTGTCGCCAGTAATTGATACCCAGTTGAAGGCTAGGCTGGATGCTGGGAATCACTGGGACCAGTCAGGATTCTGCTTTTAGGGATTAGGGCCTGCCTTGGACCCTAGGACTGGAGGAAGAAACGAAGCAAGAGACATCACCTACTCTGCTGTCCACCTCTGCTCCCCAACGGTAGGGCTCCAGGCTCAGGACCAAACCTTCCACTAACCAGGAGTCAGTGAAGGGCCCGCAGGCCTTCAGGGCTTCCAGCTTGCCCATGACATCCAGCTCCCTCCTATCCATCTTTTCCCAACCGAGACCTTACTGAGTTCTCATCAGCACCCCCTTGGATCCAAGTTCAGCCAGCATTTCCCTTAGGTTCCTCACACACCCAGTCCCTTTATTCCATCTCTTTTTTTCTCCATGCATGCTTGCTAGACAACTGAACCAGTTTCTCACCAATGCCTCTTCTGTCCTTTCAACCCTGATGCCCTTCACCCCAGCAGCCAGAGGACATGAACCAACGGTGTCACCTTCCTGCTGAAACCCTCCCAGCAGGCCTGGGGGTGTTGCTAAATGGTAGAGTTCATGCATGAGACTTGGGTTCAACCAGTACTGAAACAAAACAAAACAAAACAAAACAAAACAAACAAACCAAAACCAGTCCAACCAACTAAACAAAATATCCCCAACCTCCAGCAGTTCCCAGTACGTGCAGAGCTCTGCTCAGCATCTCCACTGGTCTGCAAGGCTTTGGGGGTCCCCGGCCCTAACTGGCTTCCTACCACTTTATCTTATTGCTCAACCACACTAGCCTCTACTTTGTCACACCTGCCATACTTGGACCTGGGGACAGACTCTGTGCTTGCTTATAGACAGGTGTGAGCTGTGCCTGGTAAGAATGGATGTTCCTGAGAACAAAGACAACCCATATACAGCAGAGCAGAGAGACAGAAAAACTTGTTTGAACACCAGGACACAGCTGTGCCTGAAGCCATGCCCCTCTGAATTTCCCCCTAAGCTAACCCCCTGCAACATTTGTTCCCCTTCAGTTATCCCGAACTGGTATACAGATCACTTGACGCTCAGGGGAGTCCCAAAGAACTCAATCAGCTAGCTATGCTCAACACAGCCTCCCTGGCTTCCACCAGCATCTTTCCACGTCTGGTTTTGTGGGTGTTGTTTTCTCTGCCTAGATGTCCGTGCTTCTCCTCCCCTCACTTCATGGCGACCCTGTTCATCTGTCACCTCCTTGCAGAGGTTTGTCCTGACTGTTCTCTGACATGGAGAACAGTAAACAGTAGGCCTCTTCCCTACTTGCTGACTGGCGTGGGGTTTTTTTGTTTTTATTTTATTTTATTTTATTTTATTTTTTATTTTTAGCAAAACTGTAGCTTATGCATTTGTGACATTTGCTTGTCTGTCTCCCACCAAGAGGGAAGAGAGTATGCCAGGGTGCCCACTGCCCAGGTTTGTTTGGAACTAGTTGCTTCTTGGCAAGTGGGGATTTCTGAGTTAAAAGTGGGAATGCCCTGGGCAAATGGCATGTGGGTCCTTGCATGCTGTTCTGTGAACTGCTTCCTGCCACATCAGTTACCTGGTACACAGTAAGTGACTAAGGATAGGCTCTGGCCAGGCAGTCCAGCCTGAGCTACATCATCATCATCAACACATCCAGCCTTTCCTTCTTTGCCAGCTCTGTTCACACCGCTAGCCCTCGTCCTGTTACCCACAGACACCCGTGGGCCAAGAGCAACCTACAGCTAACCACATCCTGCAAGGCACATGGGAACAGATGTAAGGCAGTTAGTCGGACGCCAGGTGGAATATTTGGGAGACAGCGGCAGAGGGCATGCAGGGCTGGGGCCCTGAGTGTATGGCCACACCTTTATCCACGTCCTACAGGTACCTCCGGCTTCTGTCAGCTCCCCAAAGGCCTCTTAGCCGCCCTAGTCCTATCACTGCCCTTGGGCCTGCTATACATACTTGACCCTCTAGCCCCATCCCTCTGGGTCAGATGAAAAGATTCATAAGAAGAAAGAAGTAACATTTCTTCTCTCTATTTTGTGGATGAGGAAACGGGCCCAGAGTGGTAAAGTCCCTCCCCTAAGGTAATACAGCTCATGTAGGGCAAAGCTAGGGTTTTCAAGAGGTTCAGGTTTGTCTTTTGAGCTTGTCTGACTTTTGTCCCACCATGTGTCCTTGGGAAGGTGATGTTGGGATGACAGAATGTGTGGCCACCCACATGCCTCACCCCTTTCTTTCTTCCTCTCCCCTCCCCCTCCCCGGGTCTTATATAGCTCAGGCTAGCCTCAGGCTAGCTATGTAGCTGAGGATCACATTGACCTTCTTATCCCCCTGCCTCTACTCCTGGGAGCACACATGTGCACCACCACACCTACTTTATGGGCTCTCATCGATAGAACCCCAGCCTTCATGCAAGCCAGGCACACCCTACCAACTGAGGCACGCTCATCATGCTAGAGCTCCTGGTGAGGTGGGTGTAGCTATCTCCATCTTTCAGATGAGAAGGTTGGATGGCAGAGAAGCTGCATGGCATGCCCCTCGCCCCATTCTGGGTGCTCTTCCCAGAATGCCCTGCCCTCCCCAGTGCCTCTTGCAATATACCTACTTCCTTATCAACTAACCAAAATATTTTCCAGTGCCAATGACATCAGTGATGTGTTCAGCTGGGCTGTACCCACTCTGCCCCTGCACCCTTAGCAGGAGAGACCCCGCAGCTGCCCTGGTTCCCTTCCTGCCAGGCATCAGCTTGCAAGCTAGGCTCCCCCTACACCCCTGGGCCTGATTAGCCTTCTACCCTGGAGCAGCTCACAGGGAACTCTCTGTAGGTTTAACTATGGGATCTCAGCTGCTCTGTCCCCTGCCAGGCCACCAAGGAGGTATTTTTCATAACAACGTGGGCGGAAAAAGGGCCCTGTGAGCTTGTCAGGGTTCCATTGTTGGGAATTTCCATGGTGGTGGAAAAGGCCTGCTGGCCAGCCTCCAGCCGTCTTCCTGAAGAAAACCTTCCAAAAGGGAACTGAAGTGCCTGATGGGCCCACTGCAGCCTGGTCACCGGAGACGCCCATAGGAGGGCCAGGGCTTGAATAAAGACATTAGCCCTTCCTCCCTGAACTCCAATACCACACCGAGGTTGACAGCTAAGGGTCATGGGTCAAACATGGGGACTTCTTTCTCTCTTAAGGAAAGTGAGAAAGAATGAAGGAAGATACTGCCCAGGGAATATCAGCTTGGAGAGTCTGCTGCTGCTCTGACCTGCTCTGTGCCCTTTAAGGCCCCTGGGCTTCTCTGGGCACAGCTCCTGCCTCGGATCTGATGTGGTGGGCGGTGCTGTCTGACCTTAAGTCTCCTGAGTCCTTGAGTCTGAAGCCAAGAGGGCTGTGGGGAAACCAAGCCACTGGAGCTTTGAAGGCACCTGTAGGTCAGAGGCCCCTGAGAGGAGGGGGCTGAACACATCCTGCAGCAGGACTCGGATGGTCTTAACTTGGGGAGCAGGTGGTCCCTCATTGTGACTTGGGAAGGTGAGGGACTCATCCAGGTCACCCCAGGGACAGGCTGAGAGAGGGAGTTTTCTGAAGGCTGGCTGGTCAGCACCTTTATCACTGTCACAAAATGCATTTGCTCTTGATTTCTGTGTTTGGATCCCAGGGCCTTGTGCATGCAAGGCCAGCATGGAACCCAGGGCCTTGCCCATGGTAGGCGAGCATTTATTACTGAGCTATTCCCAAACCTTTAAAAAAATTATTTATAGAGATATGAGCTTACTAAGTTGCCCAGGTACACGTCGACCTTGCAATCCTCCTGCCTCGGCCTTTCAAATAGCTGGAATTACAGGCGTGAACCACCTGTCTGCCATCTGCCTTCTAACATGACTGTATACAGTATACAAGGTGCGGAGGGAAGGCGTTCTAGTTTCATCTCCATTGCTCTCTCAAAACACTCTGACAAGAAGCGCCTTGGGGAGGAAAGTGTTTATTTGGCTTACACTTTCAGATCACAGTCCATGACTGAGGGATGTCAGGTGAGGAGCTCAAGCAGAAGCTTGAAGCAGAAACGTGGAGGAAGACTGCTTTCTGGCTCGCTCACTCACAGGCTCCTGCTTAACTAGATTTCTTCTACATTCAGGACCACCTGCCTGTAGTGGGCTGTGCCCTCCTGCATCAAATCATAAGACACCCTTCCCCACGCCCACCCCCACAGACATACCCACAGGCCATCTGATCTAGGCAAGTTCTCAACTGAGGTTTTCCTCTCAGATGACTCTAGGCTGCATCAAGTTGACAGTTAAGGCTAACCAGGACAGCAAGCTTCCAGAGGCTCCCTCCCTCAAAGCCTGGCCTCTTAATTTCACAGCCATGGAGACTAGACTCAGGGAGGTGAAGTTACTCAGTTGGCTATCACAGGGCAAGGGCCTTTGTCCCTGAACTCTGGGCTGGATGAGAATACAGGAGGGGACAGGTGGGTAGCTTGAGAGAGAGAGAGAGAGAGAGGGAGAGAGAGGCTGGTCCCACCTGGTGGGGGTCAAAGGAAGGTAAGGGCACACCCTGGCATGACCTGTTTTAGCCAGGCACACTAGGCAGCCTGCCCTCCTACATCTATTTTCTCTGCTTTGGGTCATCCCTCCTGCAGCTCCACAGCAGGCCATGGGGACCTCAGTAGTGGAACCCAACCTATGCTATCCATCTTGAGGTACAGGGCCTTGCCAGGCTGCCTGCTCACTTGTGCATGAATCATACCCTACAACCTGGAGCTGAGAACAGGCTACCTGGGAGACACCGCCCTGAGAGGATGCCAGGTGCCAACGGCAAGGGAGCGTCCTGCAGAAGTTTCTGCGACAGTCTGGGGAGATCCATACTCTCTGCACTAACCTCTCAATGGCCCTGAGCCGATGCTGTGTCAAGACACTAGGAACCCAACCAGAAGCTGAGGGGTAGGAGGCCACGGGCCATGCACAGAGGTGGTCAGTGGCAGGAGCAGCATCCACCATGTGCACTCTCATGTCACCTGCTAGCTGAGAGCCGAGCTGAGGTGCCATTGGTCAAATCGGGACTTGGCTACACAGACTTTGTTATGCTATTCAGAAGTCAGTTTCTCTGTCTGTAGAATGGGGGGTGTCGCCATACGCTGCACTAGCATGAGGAGCAAGTAAGGGGACAAGGTTTCCTACATGGCAGCTGCATGGGTTGTGTACACCCAACATCAAGATAAAAGTTAAGCTCTGTACTATCGCCTACAAAATTGTACACAGTCTGGGCCTCTTTTTCCACCCATTTCTCTGCCCTTTGCCCTTCCCGCAGCTTGGGATATTTGCATGTGCCTAGCTTGTTCCCACCTGAGAGCCTTTGCACAGGCTTCTTTGTTGGGACGGATGTTCCCCAGATGATGGCAAGGCCAGGGTTTCCTCCTTTTCCTCAGTGTCACCTCCTCAGTGAGGATCTTCCTGACTATCCTACTTCCACTATCCTGGGAGGACCCTGCTAGTTGTCTCTACAGCAGTGACTGAAATGATCTATTTTCACTGATGCTGCTGCCCATGTTTGTCAACACTGTGTCCCCACTGCCACAAAAATGACAGCCCATAGCAGGAGCTCAAGAGTCTTAGTTAAATGAACAGATAAATATACAGAGCGCATAACACGGGGGATGGCAAGAGCACATCGGCAGAGCCACCTTCCCACCCCCTCTGCAGATGGGAACACTCACACATGCACACACACTCACGAGAATGAACGTATCCCAAATCTCCAGGTAAAGCAAGCGTCCCCTTTACCACCTGCACAAGCAAACACTGCATTCAAGGCAATGCTGGAGTCTTTTAAGGTCAAGGCCAACTGTTAGGAGGCTGCAGGAAACCAAGTGCCCTAGAAAGTCCAGAGTGCCCTGTCACTTCTTGGTGCAAACCTGGCGGGCTTAAGTCTCTGGTTCTGTGGCTCTTCCAGTGGCTGGAGAATGTGCCCTGTGGTCAGGAACTGTGCCTAGTTTATTCACACATATCTCCAGCACCCACACACCTCAGCTCAGGCTAAATACTACCCCCAAACCTATTCATCAATAAATGAGATGATGGTCAGGTGAAAGAAAAGAGAGAGGTCCGGTGGCCAGAATTCACAGGAGACCACAGCTGGGGACAACTGCCAGGAGCCTTCCAGTGCTTCTGCAGCTCTTACAGAGTCCTTCCTGTCACACCACTGCTCAAGAACATGTGGGCCTCCCACAGCTTCTGGAAAAACTTTAGACTTCTTAGTCTGGTAGCCATAGTACGCCTGCTTTATTCTCTCCCTGCTTTCTAGCTATTTCCCTCTATCCACGTCTCTATATACTTACCTTCCCATTCACCCATACGCCTGCTCATCCATCCATCCATCCATCCATCCATCCATCCATCCATCCACCCACCTATCTACTCACCTGCCTTTCAATTTATTCAGTCATCCACCTATTTTCCAACCTGTCCATCCATCCATCAATTCATTTGCTTATCTACCAACCCACCCATACATGCATCTGCCCAGTTACTATCCATTCATTCACCCACTCATCTATCCACCTCCTACAAATTCATTCATCCACTCACCCACCCGTCCACCCACTCATGCATACATCCACTGCCCACCAAGACAAATCCACCCATTCGTTTGTCCATCTGTCTGACCGCCTATCCACCACCTATCATCCATCCATCTATCCATCCCCCACCTCTGCACTCCCCCATCCATCTTTTCTCCCACTGTTATTAAGCACTTCCCATCTTCTAAAGAATGCCCTCAGTTTGGTACTATAAGCACAGTCTCAACAAATGTCACCCATACATGCCTGCATTGTTCTCAGGCGCACGTTTTGGAATGTGAGTACATATTACAACCTTCTTGTTTAGTCTGATCCATGTCCTTGCCACACCTAACCAGTTGCAGAGGATCCCTGATCTCTGTTCTCCCCTAGGTCATTCTCTATACACCTCAGAGCCACATCAAGTCCCTCTTCCACTACGGCTACTCTGTGGTTCCTGCTACCCTCTCCGTAAAAGACAAAGTCCCTATGGTGGCCTGTAGGCCACTGTGTGATCTTGACCACTCTGAACCCCTCTGAATTTATTTGGCCCTGTCTTGCTTCCTCTGCTCCACAGTTCAGCCCCCTCGCTGTTCCTTACCCACTGGGTAAGGCCTTACTTAATACTGGCCAAAACTTATCCCCAGATGGCCACATAGCAACTTTAAGTTCCTGGCAAAAATGCTGCCTTCTTAGGGAAGCATTCCCTGATTCTTTCCTCAGCTTTATTCTTCACATCTCTACTGTTCCTAGGTAGGCTTGCATCCTGGGCTGTAAGCCTGAAGGCTTCCTCAGGATGGAATACATGGTTCCCCATTCTGTTTCCCTGCCCACAGTCCCAAGTCTTCTAAACGAAAAGAAGGCCCATAGCTAAGGTCCACAGTGGCCTTTGTGGTCCCAAGGCCCAGCCGGTCCATCTCTCTTCTCCCATTTGAGGGACCTGCCAGCACTCAGCCTCTAGCTACCCATTGGTACAGATGGTCTCCAGTTCCCTCTTGCCTATTAATTCACTGGGGGGGGGAGGGCATGGGATCATCCTAAAAGGCTGAAATGGGATCTGGTGACATCATTTCCAGCTGGGAATGGGACTGTGGGTAGCTCGGAACCTGGGCTGGCAACAGTAGAGTAAGATTGCCAAGCCTCAGTTTCCTCTGGTGAGACGTGCAGAGCATGCAGAGGGGGGCCGGGACACAGCAGCCAATATTGCACACAGGCTTCAGGTCACAGGTGCCAGGCCTTTCACACTCATCAGGGGCCACGGGGGTCAGGCATGGTACACCACCTTTTCCTTTTTGTGATTTCCTCCTTATTAAGAGGACTCTTCCTCTCTCTCTCTTTTTTTTATGTTGGTATTTTAAAAACACAGATTATTTGCTCTGGGGTGAGGGGACAGTCTTTGCACCCATGCTTTCTGCCATTCAGCTTTCTTCTTTGACCTTTGAGCTGTGCTCTGATGTTGCCTCCTGCTCCTGTTTGTGCTTTCAGCTGACTTTTGGCATGAGCCCAGACTCCCTGCTATGGCTCCGGGTGTCACAGAGAACCGGTTGTGGTAAAAATAGTGACATGTTCCATGATGGTAAGCACCGAACCTGGGCATCATGGCTCCATGTGTCCTCACTGCTAAACTGGTCACTGAGTGCAGAGTGGGCTCACTGGTCAACACATAATAGCATGGGGGCTTCAGCCTCCTGCCTTTGTGCTCATCTCTACAGCTACGGGTTCAAAGCCTGCCAAGCTCCAGGATGGATAACGCAATGCACAACAAAGTGACTGACAGCCACAGCCTACATACAAAGTAAGCCCAGTTACAAAGGAGAGATATCGAAGCCTGCAAGGGGCTCACAGTACAACATGAGGACCTGGGTCCATCCCCAGCACTCACAAATGAAGACAGGTGTTGTGGGACACTTCATAACCCCAGTTCTGGGGAGCTGAAGACTGGCAGATCCCTGAGGCATGGTGACCAGCCAGTCTGGCCTAATTGAGGGACCCCAAAAGCAATGTAGATGCCTCCCGAGACTGATGTCATAGATGTATGTGTGCCTTCTGAGCACACCTATGTGCCTGCACACACACACACACACAGACATGAACACATACTTGTAAATGCCCACATCTTCATGATAAAATAGAATGGCAACAAATAGAAGAAACAAAAGCCCTCAGAGCCCATGTCTGCTGGGGTGTGAGAGGACAATGGATGGGGATGTACCCTGTGGCTGCATAGCCACTTGGAGGCTGGATTTTAAGAAGAGCCACAGTGCCATAACCCACAGAGAGGAAGGACTTCCCACAGACCTGGGGAGCTGCAGAGTGCTGTCAATCCTCCCCGACTCTTCACACACTTTCTCTCTGGAATTCAAATGGCTGTGGTTTTAAAAGGGAAAGTGGGATTTTCAGATGGTTCTGCAGGCTCTTTGCTGGCCACCTCATGGGTTGGGGACAGTGACTGACAGCTTTGGGGTGTCCACTGCAGGGAGAGAAGGCTGGGATGGGGGAGGTAGGTCGGTGTCTGGAGGCCGACACTAGGCTCTTTCTGTGTGGGTTTCATCACCAAAAATGTCACTTAATGAAAGCTTGTTCCCTGCAGCCACCATTAAGGGCGCCTTTGAGTTCAAAAGTCCACTGTGGTGCCACAGACAATGGAAAAAAAAAAACACAAACTGCCCCCCCCCCCATGGATGCAGAGAGCTCTTCTTCCTTGGGGAAATCTGTCCTGGCCCCAGGCACAACAGCACCCCTACACTCAGCCCCACCATGCTTACCTCTGCAGCACCCTCCCTGGGTCACCCCCCACCTACACACACAGCAGCTGCAGCCTTCATGCCATCTTCCCTTCCCTGCCCTCCTGTCCCTTTCAGGGGTTTCACAGGAGACACGTGGCTTCTACTGTCACTTTCAGGTGTACTGGACTGTGACACTGAGAAAATTTGCTCCTTTCACAGCCGCACAGGAGTCACCAGGCAGAACTTAAGCTGGACAGAGACTACAGCTCAGGACGGTTCTTGGAGGACATTTTCCAGAATGGTCCAGAATTTTCCAGAAAAAGAGACATCAGTGTCCTGGAGCCATTTGGTGCCAACTCTGCTGTTCATTCAGCCATGTCCTGGTGAATTCTCATTCATTTGTTCATTCATTCATTTATTCACTCATTCAATCCTTCAGTCATTCCACAAATGCTCACACAGACCTCCTCCCTCAAACGCAAGAGTGAATAAAAACACCCTCCTGCCCTCAAATGCTTGCTTATCAGATGACAAACAAGGGAATACACACAGAAACAAATATCCATTGTGATGAATTTAGTGAAAAGTGAAGTGGCAGAGAATACCGGCAAGGCTGGAGGACACTCTTTTATACAGACCAAAGTTTTGGTTTTGAGTAGGCGATACCACTTAGCTTCTCGAGAACAAAGCTCTCTCGTATACATCAAAGGGAAAGCCGTGTCCTCCATAGGGAAGCAGCATACTCGAAGGGCTTGAGGCGGCAAAGAGTCAAGTGAGTTTGAGGAAAGGAAATGATGACAGTAAGGAGTGATGAGTGGGTGGGGTGAGGACCAAAGCCGGAAGAGACTCTAGGCTGTGAAGAGGAGTCTGGGTTAGAGTCTGTGCATCAGGATTGTAGAGAGGATTGTGGGGAAGACTACAGGATATGTGACAGAGGCATGACAACCTGATTTCTTTTGCTGATGGGGTATCTGGATGATGAAAGGAAGAGAAAAAGAAGAGAGCATAAAGAAAGAATGTCCCTGCCCAGCGTGTGCTCATTCAAGAGTGTTCTGATAAATTCTCTAAAAACCAACAGAAAGCAACCAGAGTATGGAGGCTAAGGGCTGGTTCTAGAGGCCCTGGGGCTGTCTGTTCCCACCCCCACCCCCATCAGGAGGCTGACTGAGGAAGGCGGCACTCAGCAAGGGGTTGAAGATGGGTGAGGGGATTCCAGTGAGGGACATAATGACAGCAGAGGCTGGGGGCAGGGGGAAAGGTTGGTGTGAATGACCACTGTCCTCCGCCCTCACTCTGATGACTGAACTCTTGACTGACTGAGCAGTCGAAAAATGGAGTGTGAAGTTACGGTGTGGAGGAGAGGGCTGGGCAGGGGCTGTGGCATCTCAGATGCTTGGATGTAAGAAAGAATCCTGCTCTTTCCTTGTCTGCTTGGTAGAGGAGACCAAACAAAAGTGATAGGCCAGATGTGGACACTGAATGATAGTTATCGTAATGGCATGGGAGTGCTGTCAAAGAGGCTGGAGAAAGATTCAGGGAGGGGCTTGAGGTCTCACTCCCCCTAGCATTCTGACCCCTCACTAATAAGCACAGCAATAGATATGACTTTGTGGAGGACACAATCTGCCAGGCACTGCTCTAGGCTGTTTCCTGTTTGAGGCAATCAGTACTTTTAATTGCCTCCATTCTTCCCAAGGTGAGGAGGTTGAGGCACAGAGAGACTAAGTCACCTGCTCAAGGTCACACAGCAAGGAGGTATTGGAGAATCCAGCCTTGTCCTGTGCTGGCTTCTCCATCTAGAGCAGCGGAGAAAGCTTTCTCTGATGGTGCCAAGCTGCTGCCCTCGGAAGCTCCATAAACAGTACAGCGCTGCCTGCAGAACACAGTAGCTGGCCAGTACCCACCTGTGTTCTACCTCCCTGACTCATGGTGGAGACAAGTCCTGAAAGCTCGCTGGGACTCATGCTGTTAGCTGTGGGGACAGTCTAGCAGCTTAAGGCACTGGGCAGGGTTGGGCACAGCCATCTCCTCACCCTCAGACACTCACAGCGGCCACAGCAGTCACCCAGGCAGGAGACATTACTTGTCCATGGTGAGACTGGGATTCCCTAGGCAGCAAGCACCCTTCCCTAAAGCTGGACTCTGATCTTTGGTGGGCAAAGAGCAAAGGTCAGGGCTTCCCTTAGTTTTTGAGTGTACTCAGCTTCAAGGACACCTCAAGGACCTTGCCTGTGTCCTGGAGGAGTCATCTATCCCTGCCTCTCTTTGGTCCGCCTGTGTCAGTGCCCTGTATTCAGGGACTGGTACCATGGACAGCGCCATCCTTCTAGGCCTCTGCGCTGGGCTTGAATTTCTCTGCTTCTGTTGTAGGAGGGCGAGGAGAACTGGGGTCTGGCCCAGGGGATGCCTGGGTCCCCAACTCTAGATATCTCCCTCTGACAGACCATGCATGCTTATGTGGTCCAGTCACCGAGGCCTCTCTTGGAAGACATTCTCATGATGTTCCTCTGAGGCTTTAGAGAATTTGGGGAAGTGACCATGCCTGCAGTCCCTCCTTCAGAGAATAGAGGAGTCCAAGGGACAAGGATGCAGGCATTTTCATTCAGCTTAGAATACCCTTCCTCAGAAGCTATCAGAGACCCAGATCTTCCAGGAAACAAAGAAAGACCCACATACAGCTGTGGACCCCAGTGCCTAGCCACCATCCACACCATTGCTGTGCTGAAACACAGAAGCAGTCTAGGCTGTGGAGTCGGCACTAACCTGGTCCATTGTACAGATGGAGAAATGGAGGCCTATGGAGGCCCCAACAAATCAGCCAGGCTAAATCTGAGTCCCATGGGTTGTTCAGGGCCAGTGTGTCCCATCTGGACACCTGCTATAGGGACCACCTGGATGCAGCCAGTCCCCAGCAAGTGTGCTGGCACACCCAAGAGCTCAGCCCATGTTTGTTTCTAGCTCTGTAGTTCCCCCCCGCCTTCTCCAAGATGCTGTAAGCTCAGAAGCCAGGGCTGGGGCGGCATGAGAAGGCACTCATTTCCATCTGAAGTGAGTCACTGAAGTTGATAAATTTAGAAGTGGCCTAAAGAGCTCTTAATATCCTGCCTTCAGACACTCGCGAGGAGACTGCGACACGGCGGCCTGGGCTCCAGCTACATGTTGGAGAGCAGACAGAGTGGGGTCCCAGCAGGCCCCTTCAGCAGCCCGAGCTTCTCTGCCACAGTCTCCGACCCACAGGAATCCCAGTGGCCTTCCCTGTGACACAGATGCCTGAAGCAGGAAAGGGCAGCCACTCCAGTGGGTGCTCACACTTCACATCTTGATGCTCAGAGGGTAGACCCAGCCCTCAACTATTCCCAGACAGAGTACTAGGGCACCACTGTACCTGCCACAGGTCAGGAGACATCCTGGGGTGCACATTATGCCCCCCCCCAAGGCTGAGGCTCAAGCTGGAGGCATATACTGCTGCAGTCACAGCTCCTGCCATGCCCTGCTCCACCTCCTCCCTTCGGCCCCTTTCTCCTGAGTGATGTTTCCAGCCAAGTCCCATGAGGGGGACATAGTGGTGGACATGCCTTCCCTGCACAGGTACCAGCTGCTTTCATCACACCTGCCCCTCCCCATGACCTTGACTCTCAGAAACTCTGAGCGACTGACTTTGAACGTGAGAATTTTGAAGTCACCTGGGCTCGTCTTTGTTCCTGCCTAGGTAAGGGCTTGCCCGGCATTGTCCGGAGTGTCTGTCCGTGCCAGCCCATTTTAGTCCCAGCTCTCTCCAGCACCTGTCCTCCCCCAGCCACTTGGTGGCTCACCTCTGCCTGGCAGCTAGATAGGCTGCCCCAGGGCTTCTGATCTCTCTAGGAGAGAGCCCCGCCTGTCATTCTGCAGCAGCTGCTGGCAGCCTCCATGAGGCCAGGAGCCGGCTGGGGAAGGACAGGGTGGTCAGCAGGCTCTGCTGGGGTGCAGCCCAGATCTGCTGCTTCCTCTGGTGTGGAGGACAGGCAGGGGAAGCCCGCCTGGGGAGGGCCCTCCTTGTCCAGTGGAATCTGCACCAACAATGCCTCCCTCCCCGCCTCACACCGAAGTCCTTCCTCTATAAGGATCACACAACCCCAGACCCAAATCACAAAGAATCCGCACCGGCCAGAGCCTGGACAGGAAGAGGCTTTTACACAACCACGGCAAACCAACATCTTAGGCCTTAGGGATTCCTGATGGAATGTTATTTTGTTAGCATTATTTTATTATTATTTATGGGATTCGAAGGGACTCCCTAGAAGCTCATGTTTGGAGCAGTTGCTGGCACTTTTACTTAAGTACTTCCATTTTATTTGATTAATCTTTTCTTTCTTTCTTTCTTTCTTTCTTTCTTTCTTTCTTTCTTTCTTTCTTTCTTTCTTTCTTTCTTTCTGTTTTTTTTTGGTTGGAGACTTCTGTTATCCCTATTTAAGAAGTAGGAGGGTTGAGGTACAGAGGAGTTAAGGAACTTGCAGCAGATCACACAGCGGAGAAACAGAGGGGCAGGTGCTGGAATCTCAGAGCGCATGCTTTCTGGCCCTCCCTGCACTGCGGTGTTTATTGTTTTGAGCTGGCATGTATTAAGCACCAACTGCACGCAGACACTCCAACAGCAGCTCTGACGGACTGAACACTCTCAAGCTTTAGGGGGAGACAGAGGCTCCTGGGGGTGTGGAAGATAGAGGCTCCTTTGCCCCCCCACCTGGTGACCCCCTGCTAAGCCTTTCATCTTGTTTGGTCCCTGGATTTTGTTCACTCTAAGCTACATCAGTTAAGGTGCACAGATGCTTAAGAAAGCTAAAGTGGCTGTGGCTAAGTAAATGTACCTCCTCCTGAGTCGGGGTTGGGGAGGGGTGGGGTGGGGTGGTGTTGTACCAAATGTCAGAGTGACATCTTAGAGTCTATCTGTCTATATAGATATGCCTTGGTACAGTGGACACTTACTGCCCAGGTCACAGTTGTGAGAACTCAGATACAGAAATGGAGGCCGCACAGTTGATATGGCCAAGCCCAGATTTGACCCCAAACAGCCTGGGCCTAGCATTTGTCTCTAACCACTGTGCCACCTACCAGGCCATGAGGATTGTACCGTGCCCGATGAAAGCTTAAGAAGGCCCAGGAAGGCTGATGCCCCCACCAAGTTTTCCGGCAGGCACTTCAGCCCTGCACAGCTCGATGGCTCAGCTCACCAGGCCCCCCTTGAGTTCTGGCCAATGGAGGTAGGTGTCCTTGAGAGCCAGCTGGGGCATCCAGACAGCCCTTAGAGTGGCCCCAACATGGGGGAAAGCCCTCCCATTAACCCTGCATTCTAATGTGGCACAGGAGACACCTGCTTCCTCCTCCAGAGATTTGTGCTGCTTAGACCCAAAATGGGGTCATTCACTTGTGGCTACTTCTCTAGGTTCTGCCTCAGCACCAATCAGACAGAAGGCAGGGAGGCAGGATCTTTCTAAACCTAGGACTTCTCCCCTTGGGCTAGGGGTTGTCCTTCTGGAGACACCTTCAGCATACCCAGGTATGGGCAGGACACAATCCTCGATGATATCTGAAGTCAATCCCATTTCCAGAGATCAGAATGCTGAGCTCAGAGAAGCCAAGCTGCTGGGCCCAAGGCCACACAGCAGTCACTGTTGGGTTGGGGTTTATATTCAAGGCTCTCTGACGCCATGGAAACTCAGCAGAGGGCTTCCTATGAAGCATCCTACCACACCCTCACACAACGGAGGAGGAACTATACAGTCTTGAAAAGTTCAGGAGCTGGGCCACAGACCCCCCCCCCCCCGCAAACCCACAATCCCCAGATGCTCTGGTCTTCCCACAGCACCGCCATATTCACACACAATTTACAAGCATCTTCTCTAAGATTTTTTTTTTTTTTTTTTTTTTTTTTTTTTTTTTGTGATTGAGGTAAGGTCACATGTACCCCAGGCTATACAGTCAAGGATAACCTTAGACTTCCAGTCATCTTGCCTCCACCTCCTCAGTGCTGGGATTACAGGTAGTGTCACCGTATCTGGTTTTTACCCTCCCACAAACTTGAAACCCTCTCCAGGTGGCTGATAATATCCAGCCCCACACAAACAGGTCTTATACTGTATTATTTGGGGGTGTGGGGGAAAATGAGAACAATGTCTGGGCTGTTCAGCACAGGTTTGCAAAATTCTCCTGGAATGTTTTTATGTGTGCATGTGACGTGTGGGTGTGTATGCATGTGTGTGTCATGTGTGTGTAGGTGTGTGTGTGTGTGCGCACATGTGCACATGCATTGGAAGCTGGATGTATCAAGCCCCTAAGATCTGCCTGTCTCTGTTTTCCTGCCGCTAAGAGAAAAGCTGTGCACCACCATGCCCAGTTTTATGGGGACGTTGGAGATATGAACTCAGGTCCTCATGCTTGCATGGCAGGCATTTTACTGACCATGCAGTTTCCCAAGCCCACTGAGTATTTCTTAGGCTGCCGTTATGAATCCACAGAGGAGGAAACCCACATTCCTAGAGGGCCAGCTACGACAAGGAAACCATGACAGGCTGTTTGAAAGCTGAGCAATATGCTAAGGCTTCACCTAGACCTGACTTGAGTCCCCTTGTCTCTCACAGTCACCCCCACCGCAGGGAAGACGAACACTAGTGTTCTGCCCACTTTATGGAGGTGCAAACCGAGGCCAAGCAATCGGAGCCAGCTCCTAAGATGCGACTTGCAAGAAGCAATCCCCTCCCACGCAGCAAATGGAAGAAACATTTACCAAACACTGAGGACACAGCATAGCTACTCACAAGAGAACCAGTCGTGTGTTTGCTACGTGACCATGATTCCACAAGGATGAGGACACGGGGGCAGGTAGGGTTTCTTAGGAAGGGACTGTGGTTCTCAGCCAACTACCGCATGCTGGCATCCCATAGCTAAGGCAGGCTCTTCTTCCCTCTGTGCGCAGCACCCCTCTCTGGGGCCCGGGAGCCCCTACCCTTTGGAATCCTGGCTATGGCCCCCAGCAGAGCTCTGAAAATATAGAGATGATGCGGGTCACATGCCAGTTCTCTTACTTGCTGTGTGATTCGGGGACCATCTTAACCTCTCTGTACCTTGTGTCCTTTAGCTGCAAAATGGGTGTGAATGATAGGGAAGCCAGTTCTTAGTAGCTGTAAACGTCAAATAAATACCCAGGTCCAGTACTCTCAGAACATAACAGGGTCTCAACATAGTATTTGTTACAACTCTTGGGCCCTAAACCCAGCCCAAGCATCCTCACAGGAGACATTGGGCATAGAGAAGAAAGGGCCCCTAAGACTGAAGCTGGGACCAGCCACATACTCAAAGCCAAGGGACACTATGGAATAGAACTACTGCCAGAAGCTAGGGGATAAGTGGGGACAGATTCTCCCAGCCCTCTCCAGGAGGCACCAGCTGGACAAACCCCACATCAGACTTCAGGCTTCCAGGCCATAAGGAAAACTTGTCTGTTGTTTAAGCCATGCAGCTTGTAGGAAATTGTGATGGCAGCTGAGAAAGAGCCATAGCTTGTGACAGCTATTGTGGCCTCCATGTCAGTCCTTCAGACCACTTGCAACACCTTGGCCCTGCATCCGGGTGGCCTCTCATGAGAGATAAGTTTGAGAGCACTAGACGCCAGCCCAGTGAAAAGCACCCACTGTAAGCTCACTGTCACACACGGGGCAGGGCTTAGGGGCTAGGGGATCCCAGCTCCTCTATCTCACAGGCCAGGACTTTCTATTCATCTCAGGGGAACTCTGATCTATCCATGCCTTGTCAGTTTGCCTTCCCGCTCCCACCACCATGATCCCTGGCCATGTCTGCAGTTCTCTAGCCCCGTGGAGGTTCCGAGCTCACGTGTCATACTCTTGAGGCCTTAAAACTCTGCAAGCCTCCATCACAGGGCTCCTTACTGTACAGCAAGGGCGGCCTCAGCACTCTTGCAAGGGCAGGTCCTGAGCTGGGCAGTGTACAGGTTTGCACAACTCCCACTGGCATAAACCCGCTAGCCCAGGGCCACTCCTGAGTGATGGCGTCAGCAGTGGTAGGTCCTTCTAGCCACACCCACACCCACCTTCACCCATTCTCGTGGTGCCTGGCAGAACCACACTCCCACTCAGCTCTTGTGACCCTTTAGCCTCCTTTACATTTGCCTAATAAGTGGGTACCGTCATTCTTCTGTTGTTAGCTAGGGACCCAAGGATCCGTCCTCTTCCTTGCAACCTGGCAGTGCCTTGCTGACTCCTCTGCATGCTATCAGCTCTCCATGAGGGTCACAGCAGACACTTAGCTGTCCCGGCCCAGGGGACTGTCTCTCTAATTACTTCTTCATCTGAGGCTCCCACCAGGAAGAAGAAATGGCTCTCTGCATGTTCAAGGTTCTGGTCTTTGGGAAGAGCAGGGTGGGCTAGGTACCTAGATTCTAAGCTGGGGAGGCACCCTGCCTCCCACACTGATCTGGGTGCTCCAGAGAAAGATGGGAGAATCTGAACCCCCCCCCCCCCCCCGTGTGTATGTGACTCTCAGCTGGGTACTGGCAATGCTGGGAGCAGATGACAATAGGAGGAGTCTCGTGCTGTATTTTTGGGTTTCCAACCTTGACCCTATATATCCTATAGGCTGGTCACATAATAGTTAAAAATTTTCCCTAAAATTCACTTTAAGCACCCCAATTATACAGAAACACGATTTAAGACAGAGGCGCCATTTTCCTAAGACCTGTTTCTAGCATGACATCCAGGCCCACCTTGCTTCCCCAAGCCCCCTCTCAGCTCCCTTGAGCTCCTGGGGTACAGGCGAAGGGGTCACACTCTGAAGCACCTGACACAACAACCCAGACCTCCTGGAGCATGAAGAAAGGGGCCAGACAGGGGACTCCCTGAAACCCCCGTGACCTCTGGCCATGAAGGTGAGAGGCCCTTTGGCCCCTACTCTTCCTTTCTCTCTCTTTCTTCGTCTGACCTTGGTCTTGGCCCTCATTCTACCTGCAGATCCTGATGCTGTTTCTTTGCACGCAGCCCATGACTGTCTCCCAGTTCTCAGGCAGCTGCAGATGAGGTGGGGCCAGGAAACCTGGCCACAGGTGAGGAGACTCGGAGGAGAGCTGCAGTGTGCAGCCAAGGTCACACAGGTAGCCAGGAGCAGTCTGGGGTGCGATTCCTTTCAATTTGGAGGCAACACATTGGGACACTCAGGAACCACACGGGCCACTGTTGCTTCTTTTGTGGGATCTGAGAGAGCCCAGCAGGGCCTCCCGTGCTCTTGTCACAGAGCCCAGAGAGAGAAAGCCACTCCTGTTGGGGACAGCATGCCTGTTACCTCTCAGGTTTCTGTCTTGGGTCTGACCTCATACCAGAGGGGCTAGAAGGCTCACAAGGAGGTGCTAGTAGTTCCAGTTGTGTGACCTTGGGTGGTGGCTTCTTGTTTCTCACTTGAGACAGGGGCTCACTAGGATCATTGCACAAAAGCAATGCGTCCAGGGCAAAGAGCTCTGCGGACGCTAGATGGTTTGACATTTGCTAGGGTTCCCGCTAAGGCTGGCAAGGGGAAGGGAGAACAGGCTGTGGATGGTGGGTGTCTCAGGCTCTGCACGCTAAATCATAGGCAGCTTTTCTGCTCTCAACTGGAGAGGACTTGGAGGCTACTGAAGGAATCCTGGGGACCTGGCTCCCAGATGCCACATACGAACGGGCTGCCTTCCTGGATCCAGAAAGGGCTAGTGGGTTTTCTGGGCTGCTGGTGGTCTGACCAATGGGCGGCAGCTGCGCCTACCCCCTCCTCTGTCTCCTTTCCTACTCCAGGCGGCCTTCTCTGCAGACCATCAATCACCACAGATGGCCTTGTTCAGTCCAATCACAGCTCTCCGGGGACGTGGGCTGACCCGCCCCTCGGGCCTTCAGGAAGCTGAGGTGGCCACTCAGGATCCAGTGTCCTTCTGGCCTCACAGTCAGATCCCCAGGGTCCTCTCCCCTGGTGCCCACAGGGACCCCTTTGCTTCTGGAAGCTGGGAGGGCATCACAGCGTCTGCAGAGCTGCAGCAGCTATGCCTCCCCGCTGCTGTCGTGTGTGTGGCATTCACCTGTGGGTGCATCCCAAGGTGCTGTGCTGGCAGGCATCTGGGTGCTGTACACCTGTCACCTGCATTCCTGGGGCGGCCCTCACATGGGTGCGTAGCATACTATCGCAGCCGCTGCAGGTCCCTGTGTGTGTAAAGGCTGCACGCCTGCAGGGTGCAGGTTTCACTCACTGGGCTGTGCACACTGCATTCAGCCCGGGGTTCCTAAGAAGCCAGGGATAGGTGCTGTGTGTGCAGGGAGGGACTCTTGGTACAGGCATTGTGCATTTACAGGTATGATCTACTTGTGGGTTCTGCGTTGGCCCGTGTAAGCTGGAGCGAACCTGTGCACGTGAGTGCACCCTCATGCCAATGGACTGGGTTGTGAAGGTGGATAAATGGGAGGCCATCAGCATCTTCCCCTCGTCCTCCTCCCGCTCTGGACTCCCCAAACCGCAGCCCCTCCTTGCCACTGCTCCTTCAAGGAAGTTATCAGGCGGAAGCCCCAAGCTCAGAGGCCTGTGCTCCGAGCCCCCTCCTACTGCACACGTCAAAAGAGAATTTCTCCGGATGGCAACTGCCGCTCTGGGAAATGCCCCAAACGTCAGCTCTGCCTCCTCCTAGCGATGTGGAGAGCCATGGCCAGTGGAGGGGAGCCCCTTCCACACTGCTGGGGCTCAGCATCACAATGAGACCCTCTCCTCTCAGCCCTGCTGGTGGCTGGCCTACTCACCCTTCTGAAGGTCGAGCCAGGCTCAGCCTCTGAGGGGGCCCTCCCCTGATGGGGGTCCGCCAGCTGTGGGGTCCCCTCCCCACTCAGTATGTGGAGCAGAGGTCAGCCACTGGGCTTACAGGGGGTGGCTGTGAGCAACTGACCACCACAGGAGGTCCAGACCCTGCAGAGAGGGAGGGAGGAGCCCCAGGTGTCTCACTGCTTAGAGGGGGCCATTTAGGCTAGCCGCTAGTGAGGAGCCGCTAGTGGGCTTCCGGGCTCGGGCTCAAAGCGCCAACTCCACCATCTATCTAGCATGACTGCTGCAAAATGGCCTGGCCACCCACTCCTGCCCCTTCCTGCCATGGAGGGGACTTGGGACTCATCCCTGCCACCACCTGCCTGGCTCTCTTCATCAGCGGATCCCTGCACACAGCAGCCCACCATCAAAGAGACCCTCCGTAAGGGCCTCCCCCTTGCCTCTTTCTTGGGACACCTTCCAGTACTCTGTGTCTCCCAGGGACCAGGCTCAAGAGGAGACTGGTGTCCCTGCTGACCGGCGGCCACCACTAGCCCTTGCATAACATCCTGGGAGGCCACCAGCATCTACCTGAGACCCCGCAGCCCCTCCTGCGGGGCTCCCTGATCCTGTCCCCAGCCCCCAGCCCAGCCTCTCACTCTTGAGTGTCCCTCAGCCCAGGCTCCCAAGCATCCCCGGCTGCCTCCAGATAAACAAGCCAAGCTCCTACCACCCCCCTCCTCCCGCCGCCACCATCAGCACTGGGGGGAAAAAAGAAAACGGCAAATGCAACCAAATCAAATCAAATAGGTGAGGGAGGAAGGGGAGAGGAGAGCGGGACCGGGCGCTTTTTATTTTTTATTTTCTCATGCTTGGATGAGGGGAGGGATGCCGGTTACTTACTTGGCTAAGGCAATCGCCAGCGATCGGCTCAGGTTCCAGGCGGGCAGCCCGTAATCGCGGTGCGGCAGCTGGCGCCGCGCGGAGCCCAGCCCGCGCGCCTGGTCCCTGCGCAGACTGTACCATCGCGCCTGGGGCTGAGGGGGGGCGCGGCCGCCGGGGGAGGGGCGCGAGCGCGGACTGAACCACCCCGCGCCCGGGAGCTCGGCGCTGGGCATCGCTCCCACGGGACGCATCGGCGGCGGCCCGCAGAGCCCCAGGGAGAGGCCCGCTACCCTCGCACAGGAGGCCGTGTCAAGGGCACGTGAAGGGGAGGGTCAGGGCCCAGCCCCGGATGAGCAGGGGGCGGCGAGAGCACAGAAGGAGGCATTGCTTTCGCATGCCTTCCCTAAGTCACTTCCTACTTTGTTAGGATGGTGTGTGTGTGTGTGTGTGTGTGTGTGTGTGTGTGTGTGTGTGTGTGTGTGTGGGTTTCCAGCCTCCCTGGATAGGGACAGGGCGATCTATACCTGGGAGCAAAGACTGCACAAGGGAGCGCATCTAAATGCGCCCAGGGTGACAGGGTCTGTGGAGCAACCGCCCAGCCAGCTGCCCGCTGTTACTACCTACACTCCTCTGCAGCCCCACAGGCTGCCTGGGTGTGCCCACCTGCCCCAGGGTGGGGATGTGCTTAGTCAGGAGAACCCTTGATCAGGCCGTTTCTCTGCTGGAGTGTTAGCGCATTCCCACTATTTGCCTGGGTATCTGTGATGAGTTGGGGGTAACCCCACCGGAGGCTAACCACGTCTGGGGATTCCAGAGTGATTCCATCTTGGAGTCTGCAGGAATAGACTCTCCCTGCCCTCTACCGTGCTTACTTCCTCCTCCCTCATCTCCTCACAGGGCAGACCTGTGGACTCTTTAATTCCGGACAGGTGGGACCAGAGCCCTAACAGCCAGGTGAAGGGGTGGGGGTGGTCTCAGTGGATGAGGCATCTTTTCACTTCCCCCACTGGCTGAGGTGCCCCCCTCCTAACCGCGTGGACATGCCTCCCCACATTTCAGGAGTGGTCTATTGCTTGGAAGGGGGCATGGCCTATAGAAGGACCTTCAAGGCCAGTGTGTTGGAACACCTGTCAGCCTGGGTGGGTGCAGGAAGGGCAGGGCAAAGTGGCCAGTTCCAGACAAAAGCTGCCTCCTCTCCCACCCCGCCTCTGCCCACCTCAGAAAGGAGCCGCCTGCCTTCCTGAGCGTCCTGTTGCTGCTCCATCCCCGGCTGGCACGGAATATCAATTTGTCTCGTTAGCTGAAAGTCTGCACTGCACCAAAATCTGAACCCGCCACGCGGAGGGGCAGAGGAGGGAGAAAGCCAGAGCAGAGCTCCAGGCAGGGCCCTTGAGAAGGACCACACCACCATCACCAGTACCAACACTACTTTCCACGACCCCGCCTGGCCCCCCGCCACACTGCTCAGAGGGTCCCACCTAGCTAAGCAGAGTAGTCTTTCTCTCCCTCTTTCTTCCTCTCTCTGTGAGGTGTGTGTGTGTGTGTGTGTGTGTGTGTGTGTGTGTGTGTGTATGGGGTGGTTTGCCAAGACTAAGAATGCCCAGGCCTGGTAGTAGTCCATGGAACAAGAATGTGATTCAGGGATGATCCCTTCGTGGGGTTGCCTGGACCCCATCAGAGAGACTCTTGCCAAGGCTGGGGCCCCTCCAAACAGCCTGGTCTCTGCTTCCTCTTGCAGCTGTAGGTGGAATGCTACCCTTCCTGGGGCATTCTACTGGCCACACCTTAGGTAAACTTCCAAGTCAGCACTGTCTCTATGCAGCCCCGCCCTAGGACCAAGAACCAAGCTGGGAGGCTAGGGGCCACCTGGACCCCACCACGACCTAGAGAAGACATTGGGCCTTGGCTTGGGGAGGAGGTGGGCCCAGAGGATGAGCAGATGAGAGGTCTCTGCAGCTCACTGTGTGTGCAGGAGTCTGCCTCCCTGCCTCTGGAGCAGGCTGCTTTCCCTGGTGGACAGAGAACCTGGGGTGGGAGATGCTGGTCGGGAGCCACCATTTTCACAGTTATGTCCTTTCCTATGTCAGGTGTAGAGCCACCTGCAGATCAGGAAGCCACAGGCCCTTGCACCCTGGGGGCTAACTGTGAACACTTGGAGGAGAAAGCTGGGTAGGGACAGCTATCAGGGCTATCAAAGCTATACAGCCCTCTGGATAAACTGCCCCTGTGACTGAGGGGGTTAATCCCAAGCTCAGGCTGCCTACAGGTAGTAGGTAGTGGGGGTGCCTGGCAGGGGCCCCAGCACTCATCTACTTTGAAGTCCTGAGTTCAGCCTGCCCAGGGACCTCCATGGAGGCATGCTGGCTTTGACTCACAGACATCAGGAATTCCAATTCCCTATCAGTCACAGATGTTGCTTCTTTGAGTCTAAGACCAGCATCTACGAGAAATGGCAAGCCAGGCTCTGTGTCCTTCCGTCTCTGAGGCTATATCCCAGTAGCTTCTAGGCCCACGAGCTTCTGCTCATCCTGTGAAGCTACACTTGACTACCTCTTGGCCAGACAGTCCTACTTAATTCCACATACTCAGCTCACGTCTTCATCTCCTCCCTGACCATGCCATGTTGGGATGCTCTAGAGCTCTGTGCCTCTCATTGGGCTGTGTCCACACTAGCTGGGTCCCTAGAGCCCCGTATGCTAGGTGCCAACATGTTATAGATGCAAAAAAGGCCTGAATGCATCACTTCTGTGTGATTTTTTTGACCCACCAAGCACCAGACCCAGCAAGACCCTTGAGAACTGGGCCTTTTACAGTACAGCGGCAGGGGCAGAGGCTTGAAGGGAAAAGCTATAAATACTTTGCCTAATGATGTCCTTGAGGGCGGGAGGTAGCCATAGACACCTGTCTGATCCTGCCCTGGACCTTGGGCCATCTCTCCTGTGGCCGTGGCTACTTCTAGGTCACTGGGTTGCCCTTCCATGATGTGTTAGGCGCCGGGGTCTGGGCAAACTGGGCCATTGGGCAATCAGACAAACAAGGCATTTTTATGTTGCAACCCTGGGGAGGTTGGACGTGACATATCAGGGCCGCCACAGGAGATAGGGCACACAGACAGGTAGCCAGCTGTGTGTGTCACCAACAACTTTTCATCCAACCTGAGTTGGCTAGCGGTGGACCTTATCTGAAGGTCAGGAACAGGGCAGGGGTGAGAAGCAGAGAGGACAGGAGAGCAGCTGATGACTCCTGGGTTTGGTGAGCTGCGTGCGCTGGGGAGTGATCTAGGGCCAGGACAAGAATGGGGGAGAGCCACTTCACCAAGATCAGCCTTCTTGAGTCAGAAGCCAGTGGACTCCTCCCTGGGTCACTGGCTTTCCATGGAGAGATAGGAGGTGCCCTTGCGGCCCCTGAGCAGGGACCCCAGGGCAGCTCTGGTAACATGGCCACTGCCAGCAAGAGCATCTGTATCCTAGGGGGAGACATTCCTTCCCGAAGCTCCTTCTGTGCCTGTCTCTGACCTCTACAGTTGTGCGTGGGCCCCTTCCCATTTTACAGGAGAGAAAATGGAGCCCTGGTTCTCTGGGAAACAAGGGACCTGGTAAGAAGTGGAGGCAGAAGGGGAGCCAAGCCAGGACCCACATGTGTCCCACTAGGGTCCTAGGCCTTGCCCTTCTAGCCTTCTAGAAGCCTTTTAAGTCTGAGGCAACAGCCAGGGACCCTGAGGCTGATGGCCGCTGAGTGGATCAGAGTATGTATTCCAGAGTTCACGTGGCCTGTTTCTTCCAAGATCTCATCTGCACCAGGGCTCACACCTACCCAGTACTCCCACCACTTGCTGCAAACTCTTACATCCAGCTGGCTCTGAAGCTTGGCTTCATGTTCTTCAGACCTGAGTTTCCAAACTGTCTCACTCCTTTACCTTCGAGGTGACCTTGGGCAAAGGACTCAACCTCTCTGGGTCTCAGTTGGCTCTTTGCCACGGTAGGGGATAGTGCTAGTTACTGGACTGTGGTGTCAGTCAAGGGAGAGTGACAGGTGTTAGTCTGAGCACAGGACTGGAAGGCCCGTGAGATACACCCATGGGAATATGAGATGCGGCTCTCTTCCATCCCCTTTCCCTGGCAGTGAACATTTTTAGATACTTCTGTATGACTTCTCAGTGACTGCCACACACTGGCAACCTATTCACCATCAGGCCTTTAGCACCACACCTTCACTGTGAAACCCTGAGAGGTGGGCCCTCGCTGCAGCCCTATTTTACAGACAAGGAAACTGAGGCAGGGTAAGCTGGAACACTGAGTCAAAGCCACAGAGCCCAGGCGAGCCTGGCTTACCAAGGTGGGTTCGGGAAGAAAGCTGGGTTTTCCCTCTGCTCAGAGGGCAGAAGTTGTCAGCTCTGCCTCCCAAGCCAGTGGGCAGCTGTATGCCTTTGACCTGCCAGACCCCTAAAAGGGGAAGCCCAGACCTACTGGGCTTTGAGCGCAGAAAGCAACGGAACCAAGGAGGTCTCAGGAGCGAGCACTGCAGAGCTGGGGATGGTGGCCCCTGAGGACTGCACGAATGAAGCATCTCAGACCAGAAACCATCTCCTTTGTACTTCCCCTTCAGGCTGGCAAAACTTTGTCACTGTGCACAGACAGCCACCTCCCAGACACCCAGTCCACCTTATGACATTGATGTTCTTGGTCTCTGCCTGTTCTCCCGACAACTCTGCCTGCTACAGGCCTGTTCTGACACTCCCTTTACCTTCTGACTCCATACCCAGCCTCTCTGCTCCCCGAACACATCCTTCCACCCCCTGCCGGAAGAACTCCTACTCATCCTTCAAGAGTCCTCTCCAGCCCAACAGTCCCTCCTTCAGGACAACTTCCTGGATTTCCCCTTTCTATCAGCTGGTCTTCCTATGCACATGTTTTCATCATGCTAATGGACTCCTGGGGATAGGAACCCAGGTCCCATTTGCCTGTGGCATTCCTGGGACTGGACACAAAGCCTCAGCATATGTTGACGGAATTATCTAGTGCAATCCCTGGAACAGGCCTGCCTGATGTTTGCCTTTCTTGGTGGCTCTGGAAATGTTCTTTGGACTGGGGCTTCTAGTGTAGGAAACTTGCCGATGGGTGGGGTTCATCTACATGCCAAGTTTGGAAGCGACAAAGGGAAACCCTCAAGGGCACTCAAGTGCCCCTGTCTAGAGACGTCTTAACTGGGACAGGAAGCTAGAGCTCTTGTGCCTGAAAGTTCCATCAGCCACAGATCACAAAGTCATTTCTTTCAGTGCTTCAGCCAATGAAGCCTTCAGTTCTTCCTGAATGGGAGGCTCTATGCCAGGGTCTCTGGTTACTCAAGTGTGTGTGGCTGACTTCCTGAAGGAAGAAGAGTGGGAAGGTGGGAGCAGACAGGATGGAGGTGGTGAGTCCTGGGATGACAGGAGAAGGAAGAAGGGAACTGGTGCTTGGCCAGGCCCCTTCCTGTTTGCTTGCCACACATGAGTTGTCCTGTATTGCTCATCCCTGTTCCAGGAGTTATCAGTCTCAAACCTAGAGTCGAGGAAACAAGCCCAGAGAGGTTGTGTGGCTTACCCAGGGGTACACAGCCGTGTGGCAGATTGGAACACAGCCTTCCTTGTCTGGGATCTCTCTGCTCTCCCTCACTGTGGAGGCCACGGGACCTGGGAGGGACTGGGGAGGCAGATGGGTAACAGGTGAGATGGGTGGAACCAACTGCCGAGTGTCAGGGACCCTCCGGTTAGAAATTAGGGTGAAGGGGTTTCCGTGTCAACTGGTAGTTGCATGTTGACCTATCTCTGGTGCTTTCCTGAGTGCCAACACACTTGCTTCTACACACACACACACACACACACACACACACACACACACACATCCCTTGCCCAGATTTTTGGAGCTGTCTCCAGCTACTGCAGCCCTTCTCTGCTATTCAGACCTTCTGGGGGACTTTCAGGGGCTCCCTTGTCTCTCACACCTACATAGCACCCTCAGAGGATTGGGGTGCTCAAGTAGGCACTAAGAGAACAGGGCTGGAGCTGACATGGCCCCGAGCTCCCAGAGGACTGTGCGTCTGTGGACAAGTTCTCCACATTTCTGGTCTCAGATTTCTTTCTAAACGACAAGTACAGTTCCACACGGCACCCACTTCTCATCAGTTCACCGACTCAGTATCACCACATCTCTTTCCCAGCTGCTGGGAATTTGTCAGGTGTAGAGAGCACCAGGCCGCACTCGCAAGGAGACTGATATAGGGCATAGATTGTTGACACAGCATCTGACCTCTTGGTGAGGGCAGGACTCGGTGGCTTCCCTGCAGGGCTATGACTAAGCAGGATCTGGAGGCTGAGCAGGGGGCTAGCTGTTCCAGGCAACAGGAGCAGCTTGTGCAAAGACCCTGAAGCTGGAAAGCACTGTGCAACTATGAGGAATGGGAAAGCAGGCTCAAAGACTGGAGGGTGGAGCAATGGCATGGGGCAGCCTTGTGACCCACTCCACAGATGCCCACCCTTATCCTGGGAAGGGACATTAAAGAAAGGCCCCCAAAGGAAAATGAGGCTGGGTTTTGTCCTGCTGTGGGCAACCTGCCATTTCCCTCACCCCATGTCCTAGCCAACCCTGCTAGTGAGCAAAAGGGGCCTGTGGAGAACATTGGAAACATCAGTGGCCATGCCCAGTGTGTGGAGGAGGGGGCACTGTGAGGGACCTGAACAGGTAGTGGGAACTGAGTTGTGAGTAGGACTCTCCACTCAGGACACAATATCTCTCAACAGGGTCTGGACTGACCCCTATGGTGGCCCTGCTGACAACAGCCTCCGGGAAGCCAGCACAACTGCTTAGTTACTGAGAGGTGACCTGGTTGGCAACGTCACTCAGGTTCCTCTAGGATTTCCTCATAGGAGAATGCATTGAAAGCTTCCCTCGACCCTTTAAAGAAGTGTGAGGTGCCACCCCACTTTACAGATGACCAGACAGAGGCTCAGAGATGGTGGGCGCTAACCCAAGTGTGCCCAGCTGGCAGGCATAGTTGGGATGTGAGCTGAGTGAGTGAGGAGTCCCTCACTCGTTTCCCTGCTATAGGTCTGGGGAAGGTTTGGCTCTCACTGGGGACTTCTGCAAGTGGCCTTGGGGACCAGGGAGGAACAGAGAGTCAGGGGATGGGGAGACTAGAGCTGAACCTCATGAACTAGCTGTCCATCAGAGGTGAGCTGGGTGATAATGATGGAGCCTCACTCGTTTCTTTAAGCTGTCCCTACCAGGCCTTCTATACCCTCCCCAGAGGATGCTGGGAATTCCTTGTGAGAGCTGTCTCGAGCTGGTTCACATAGACAGACAGTTCTGTCCCTCGCTTGGCCCAGTCTTTCCCTCTTACAGCCTGGAAGTCTGAGTCCAAGAAGAGGCTGCTTCCCCTGAGACATGTACCACAAAGCCAAGGACGGGATGTAGGGTCTACTCCATGAGGAAACCCAGTCACCCCGTGAGGCCACCTTTCTTGGAGCCGATCTTTACAAGCCATGGCTGTCCAAGGAGAGATGCATCAGTGAGGTCAGGACAGTCTGTCTGAGCTCAGGCCACCATCAGGCCACCAGCCTACCTCAGGCCACCCAAGAGGCAGGAAAGAACACTGGGCCAGCAGTCAGCAGGATGAGGCAGACTCAGGGACATCTAGGACATTCTGATTTCATCCCACAGTTCCCCTGGCCTGGCATCCTTGTGACAAAGACACAATGCAGGGAGGACACAGAAGGGTCTTTCCAATGCAAGGAGGACATGGAGGCTCTTTCCAATGGGATCAGTTGCCTCAAGGTACTTGAGGGGACACAGACAAGCAGAGCAGCACTCTGGATCAATGGGATTGGGGCTGAACCCCACCTCTGCTGCTTAGGTCTGGGCGAGCTGGTTGCTGAGCTGGTTTGAACCTCAGTTCTTACATCAGCCAAGTAGGAAAAAAAATGCCTGAGGTTATGGAAGCACCACGAGGCATGAGTGTGTCATGTGTATACATGGGGTACATAATAACTGCTCAGAAAAATCCAGCTGTGTCTTCATCTCTACTCTGCGAAAGCAACGTCTTCAATTCGTACGGCAGCTGGTCTTTGATTTCAAACCACATGAGATAAAATCTGAAGTTGGCATTGTGCCTCAGCACTAAGCACCTACTATATGCCCAATGGTATGAAGATTGTCTTCTGTGGTGCTGATGAAGTAGGGCTTATAGGTGACTTGGTTACAAAGAAGGAAAGGAGGGAGGGAGTCTGGGGTTCTGGAGGAGGTGCTGAGGAGTGCTTCTGTCCTGGAGTAGGTAGAATTTCTCTCTTCCCTCTCCTGGGGTGCCTCAAGCACCCTAGAGACTACCACATAGCTGGAAAGCATCTCTTCCATGGCTTGGCAAAAGCACTCAGCTGCCTCCCCATAGAAGAACCCACATGTCAGCCCCCAAGGAGCATCTAGCTCCAACCCAATTCCCAGAACAGTGCTGGCTGGAGGCCAATAGGAACTAGACAACCAGCATCAGCATGTGCAAAGCTCAGCTCAAATCTGAAATCTGCCGTGCATTGGCTATGTGGCCCTGGGCAAGTCACTCTACCTTCCTGAGCCCCGTTTCTTTATCAGTTGTGAGAGAGGAAGGTGGACTCTATCTATCTTAGAGTGTATCCTGGGAATGAACTGAGGCAAGGCCTAGAATATTGTCCCTGTTAGTTGTGGCACATACAACCTTCTTTGAGACATTAGCCACCACCCCCTTTTCTTGGACACAAGCGCCTGCACCTTGTGTGGTGTGACTTGGAGGTAGTCTTGCCCATTGGGGACCTGGCATTGCTTGTACAGCTCCCAGGAGCCATCAGTGTCTGCCTGTGACTTCACTGGCAGCTTAGGCTCTGCTCAGGTGGCAGCAAGCTACTTTCCCAACAGCAGCTGGGGTTGGCCTCCATATTCGTGATTAGTCCCTTCTGCTATGGCTTTGGGCTCTGATGGCAGTTGGAGGACCTCCCACATTGCCTGATGGTTGTCACTCTATCCAAAAGGCCCAGGCGACACTGGTGAGGGACAACCCTAAGTTGGCCAGTGAAGGCTTCTCTCCCTCCTCTCTCTCCTTTTCTTGCTTTGTCCCTGGAGCCAAAGCCTCTGCTCCAGCCCTCTCCTTTTGCTTCTGGAGCACTGAGGGTCGCTTCTTTAAATTCCCCAGTCACTATCTTGGTCTCTCCATATCTTTGTTCATTTCCTATGATCGAGAAGCCTGCTGGCTTCATCCAGAGCTTTCCCATCTGGCACTGGCCGAGGGCTGCCTCTTAGAGCAAGGACATAACAGGGAGATAGAGCTATCCACGAGCTCTTGTGAGTTCTGGGCACTGACCTCAGCTAACTGACCACTGTCTTTCCCTGTTTTATCATCTGCAAAATGGAGGTGAGGGGCTGGCGAGATGGCTGAGTGCTAAGGGAATTTGTGGCTAAAAATGATGAATTAAGTTCAATCCCTGGGAACCACATGGTGGAAGGAAGGAATGGACTCCTGGGGGTGAATCTCATTTTTGTGGAACTGCACAGATTCCCTTGCATGATCTTGTAGCTGGGAGTACTATGGAGAGCCGCTGGGCTACTTTGAAGGGCAAGGCTGGATTCTACCGACAATTCAAGATGTGTTTGGGGGGGGGAGGGGGAGAACCACAACCAGCCACAGGAATTTGTCATTTGTAGTCAGCTCCCATGCAGGGTTCTGTCACTCCTTGCCTGCTCTGCTAAAAATAGCAATTGACAAAGGGCATGGCTACTCCACCTACCTGAGGCAGCTACAGGGGACAGGATTGCATCCCTTTCCATGAAGCCAGAACTCCTACTTACCTGCTTCACATGGCCCATAGCCTTGGCTGTGGCCATAGCCATGGAGGAGTTGAGGAAGGCCAGGAAGAAGCCTGACCTCCATCCTGGGGCTTACACTATGAATGTCCCTTGGGACCTGGTAATGACAGTGGTGCTGATGAAGCTGACACTCAGCTACTATCTTTGGAGTGCTGGTGACAGCTCAGAATGCATCAGGTGGAGTGAGCTCATGGAGCCCTCAAGACTGGCAGGGAAAAAGAGCTTGCTGCTTATCTGATAGACAGGGATGCTGAGCCACCTGTATAGACAGGGTGTCCCCTCCTAGCCTATTTTTGGCTCCAAGTAGAGCTCACTGGACAGGACACAGAACGCCTTCAGGTCTTGCTTTGTGATGTGACAGTTGGGTGGAGACAGAGGAGGCAGGTCACTATCACGGCTGGGCTATGGCTCAGCGACAGAGTGCTGGTAAAATGCCCAGGGCTCCAGGCTCCGTCTCCAGCTTTCTTCTGCGATTGGCAGCATCAAAAATCAAGACCAAACCCACTAACTAAACAAAGCCCCGCAGTAGATGATGATGTCATGGTGCTATGCTTGCTGAAAGAGGGGAAGGCATGACCAGCAGCAAGCAAAGAAGAAAGGTATGTGGGCCTGGAGTGGCACTCACAGAGGGCAGAGTGAGCTCATGCAGTCCTCAAGCCTGGCAGGGGGAAAAAACAAAAAGCTTGCTGCTCATCTGATAGACAGGGGTGCTGAGCCTAGAGAAGGTACCATTTCAGAGTAGAACCCCAAAACACCAGCAGTGAATCTAGAAACCTACAGGTTATTAATCTTGCTGCAGTTCATGCGCACAACTGTTTGGTTAGCAGGGTGCCATCACTGGATGATGGCAGGCCACTTAGAGCAGCGGTTCTCGACCTTCCTAATGCCGAGCCCCTTTAACACAGTTCCTCATGTTGTGGTGGCTCCCAGCCATAAGATGATTTCCATTGCTGCTTCCTAACTGTCATTTTGCTACTGTTGTGAATCACAAGGCAAATATCTGATATGCAGGATACACGACCCCTGTGAAAGGGCAGAAGCCTGTGGGAGGTCCTTTAGGGCGTGCCCTTGGAGGGGGTGTGCCCTTCCCTACTTCCTTTGCTTGGCTGGCAGTTAAGTGAAGGTTTTGCTTAGCTATCACAAGCTCTCACTCTGAGAGATGTGCCATCATCTCACCACAGGCCAAAGCAAATGGCCCCTCCATTATGGGCTGAAACCTCCAAAAGCCATGAGCCCTCACAGTTTTGTTGCGGCATAAAGTGATTGATTGTATGAAGCATTTCTGCTATAGTGACAGAAATCTGACTAACAAAGTGTGCGATTTGACATTTGTCTTTGAAACAATTCCCTTATCAAAACTAAGTGTTGCTGGCCTTCTGTACCCTTGGATCCCCACACCTCAGATTCAACCAAATGTGACTGGAAATAGCTTCAGAAATGAACCTGTGCTGGGAATTACTTACATGCCAGATGGATGTCTTGGGTGCTATAAGTCATAATAGAATCCCCTGAAGCATGTGGGGAAGGTGTGGGTAGGTTCCATGAGGCTGCTACCACTGTCACACTTTTCACTGCGGCTTCAGAAGCCTTGGGGGTGAGCTCACCCCTCTCAGATCCTTGGGGGATGACTGTCTTATTGTAAATTTTGCTCACCCACTTTGGTACAGTAAACGTGCTGTTATTAAAACAGGACAGGCGCACTGCTTGTGGATGGGGTGGCATCCGGTCTATCCCTTGGGAACCTCGGCTGAGACGTTGGAAGGTGGGATTCCTGGAGCTGATCTAGGCTGTGGAGAGATTTTTTCAGAGGCCAAAAGGGACAGGAGGCTCTCCTAGGGGCAACCTGTATAGGGGGGATGACTCTGAGCATAAGGGCCTTGTGGGGTCATCCTGGCACAGTCCTCCTCTGCAGCCTCAGGTCTTGGCTACCTCAGCACCCAGTGAGAGAAGCTCCCTTATAAGCCTTTTCTAACCGAGTACCAACACGGCGTCCTGACCTCAATGACTAACACACATTCTTGGCCTAGTTAGAAAGCCCCTCGCCTCTCATATTTATAGCACCTCCCCATACCACTTGCGCCTCAGAGGGAGGCCTAGCCCTGCTTAGGAACCTCTCAGGCAGGGTCTTGCTGTGTAGCTCAGGCTAACATTGAATTCATGCCCCTCCTGCTACCTCCTTCCAAATGCAGGGATCATGGGTGTGTGCCGTCACGCCCAGCCGAGGACCTCTTGCCAATTGTGCCTCCCTTCCCTGAGCCACTCATTCCTGAAGATGTTGTTAGACCCTCCTCTTTGGGGACAGAAGTGGAGCAGGGATGTCACTGCGTGTCCTGGATTAGCGGCACCCTCATCCTCAAATCACAATGGTCGAGGTTGGAGACCACTAAGTGTGCACAGGGCCTGGTTCTAAGAACTTGGCCCATGTAAGCTCATCTGTTTCTTGTAATGACCCATTAGGCAAAGGAGGAAATTAAAGCACAGAGAGGTTAAACAGCTTGCCTGAGATCACACAGTACCTAATTTTCTGGGTTCTGGGCTGAAATTGGCACATAGACTAGTTCCTCAGCGTAGTGGACTTTCTCGTATTCATTTCCTGCCTTTAGGAACTCTTATCAGGGATGGGATGGGATGGGAATAGATGATGGTGGCTACTCATAGTCCTAGCATGGTTGACATATGAGCTCTCATTTTCAGATGAGCTTCTGAAAGGAGCTGGCATCCTATCCTCAAAGAAGAGGGTCTAACTCCTGATGCCTACACCTCTTAATACCTAGTTTCCAATCATGTGGCTGATATGGGGGCAGAGCAGGGACAGGGTGTGAGTCAAAGCCAGGACACATAGCGCAGGTACCTTCTTTACAAAGGGGACATAGAGGCCCAGGAAAGGGCATTATTAAGTGTGTATAGGTAAGTGACAGTGGGTGGGGCCACAGTGGTAGGAGGGACTTAGTCCTATGCTCCACCTAAGCACTGCCAAACTCTCATACTACATAATTCTTTTTAAAAAAAAAAAAAACAAAAACTTCTTTTAGATTTATTTAGTGTGTGTAAGCGTTTGCATGCAGTGTCTGTGGAGGCCAGAAGAGGGCGTCAGATCCCCTGAAAAAAATCTAGTTACAAATTGTGGGTGCTGCTAGTGTGAGGGCTAAGAATTGAACCTGGGTCCTCTGGAAGAGCAGCAAGTGCTCTTAGCCACTGATCCATCTCTCCACACTCATTCCCACATAACTTTTCAAGCAATGGTTTGAGGACTTTAAGCCACCTGTCCCATGATGACTTCTAGTTCCAAAGGACGGCAAGAGGGATACCGTCCTACTATTGCCTGCGTTTTTTTTTTCTGTGGAAGTCTGTACCAGGAATGGTATGGTTGTTTGTTCCTTCAGCAACTGTAGGCTGGCTCCTCACCTGCCTATGCCAGCCTTCAGAGCCTCTTTGTAAATTGGGTCCCTGGCCTGGAGCATTGTGCTTGAGCATAAAACAGCTGGTACTGAATGCGGGGATCTATGCACAGCCTATGCCAGCAGAAGGTCGGGGCATCCTACCTAGCATTTGTCACTCACTTCTTTCTGTATATATCCCTTGTCTACACAGATCCAGCCCTAGCCCCGTGTTTGGGACTCACATACCCACTGGCGCCCTGACACGGTGTTACAAGAGCAGTTTGAACACTGTCTTGTCTTCCTGTTCTTTTTAACTAAACCCTGGGAGCTAAACCCTAACCTCAATCTCAGAGGAAGCTACAGGGCAGCCACTTTTGGCATCCCGGAATGAAGCAGAGAGGTGTCAGGCTGCAGGCTGTGTGTCCTTAACCAGGAAATTGATGGGCGACCCTGATTTAATTAGCTTTTCCTTGCAATGATTCGGAGAAGGCTGTAATTAGCTTGGGGGCCCAGAGGGAGAGGCCTGGGTGGTGGAGCCAAGGAGGAGCAGGTGGCAAAGAAGGGTGTGAGCTGGATTCAAGATCAGGCCCCTGTTTTTTCAGGTAATGCAAGCCAAAGAACCTGGCTTCTCTGGGGAAATGAGGCCCCTGCAGGTGCCTGGCTAGGGAAGCTGTGGGCTCTTGGCTGGCCTTTGTGGTTTTGTTTTTATTGTTGTTTGGTTTTGGTTAGCATTGTATCAAGTCACAAAGGTCTGTGGCCTCCCCAGGTCACACAGCATGGGGGCCTGGAGGATGGCATTTAGGCTATGCCATGGCTGATAAACCTTTGGAGGTCCTTGTAGATGCCTGAGAACATTCTCATGACACCAAGCCAATAAAAAAGGGGACTCAATTTCCAGTTTGTAGGAGGAATCTCTCAGAGCAAGTTCTCAGAGCATGTTGGATTAGTAGACATTAGCTAGATACTGGCTGAGGGTTTGCCCAAGACCCTAGCCTGTGTGAGCCACCAAGCAAGGCAGAGGCCAGGTGGGTAGAGCTGCAGCTTGAAGATGGCTTGTTCCTGTTCCTGGGGAGGGCTGGTTCACACAATGTGGCAAGTGAGACCCTAATGGTTCCACATTGGTCACAGGAGTGGGGTCCCAGAGTAAACTTTAGTGCCAGGATTGTCCGAAAAGAGACTATTTGTCACTCTGTCTCTCTCAGCAGCCTCATGGGAAGCAGTGTTGTTCTGCCCATTCATAGAAGAAAAAAATTAAACCAAACCAAAACAACAACAACAAAACTGAAGGTCAGAGGGGAGGAGTCATGCCCAAGACACCAGCTAGGGCAGGCTGGCTGGATTTGAACTCAGATGCTGTGGTAGCAGACTTCCTATTTTTCCACACTTCTCTGGGGGCAAAAGATGAAGAGGACTAGGGTGCAGACAGAACAGGGAATGTGGAGGCTTAATTCATCTTGGTGGATGTAGGCTGTGTGGCCACCGTGAGCCTGGGGCCCCCTAGATGCAGAGGCCTTGCTTGCCTGCCCCCAGCCATGTATGTTCCAGGCATGGACCTTCTGTGGGCCTCCCCAACTGGTTTTCTCTTCCTGGTTCTTCAGCTGAGCTGCTCCCCAGGGTCCCTAACTAGGCTTCTGCCTTGCACCTGCCTGACTCCAGAGCTACAGGCCCAGTGTTGAACCCGGTCTTGTTCTCACGCTATGTACACCCAGGCTTCATTTCCTAACTTCATATCCCTCTCATCATAATAACCATCTCTGAGAGGCTCACAGGGGTTATTTGGTTGGCTTGAGGTCACACAGCTGAGACATAAAAGACCCAGAATTTATCCTGCATCTTTTAAATCTCCAGCCTGAGTTTCTCTCTGAGGTCCTGCCACTCTTGACTGCCGTGTCTACAAATGTCCCTTTTGTTTCGTGGTCATCGTGCTGCAAGGCCCCGGCTTTATGGTGGCCCCTGCTGAAGCGAGCACTGCACTTCTGGCTTTGGGGAGGAGATCATGCTGGAGACTGTCCAAGAAAAAGATGTGGAAGACTTTAGTTCTGCAGCTCTTGCTTGCAAAACACAGTGAACCCCAAACAGTGAGCCTGAGAAGTGGGCCCACTGGGTCAAGTCACAGCCCAACAGCACCATGTATATAGCAGCTGGGTGGGCTTCCTTCCACAGAGAGATCAATGTCCGAATCATATCTGGGGTACCCTCAAATGTATTCACCCGATCCCTTCTAGACCTTCTGTCTCTTCGTCCGCAAAGATGTTGCTACTGGCTTTGCTCTGAGTATGAGGACAATGTAGAAAGGTCTAAACTAGGACCTGAAACAATGAGAGGTGTTTCCCAGATAGAGGATGAACCCAAGTTTTCAAAGGGAAGATTACAAGCATGCATGAAGGGAAGGGTAGAAAGGGAAGCATGGAAATCTTCAAAAGGGCTGGTACAATGGCAGCTGCTGGTGATCACACAGGGTGAGTTCCATCACCTTGTTCCCTGCCTATGCTGTGTTATAGTATCCTCATCCCAAGTCAAGGACTTTTTTTTCAGTGCCCACTTCACAGTTGAGAAAATGGAAGTACCAACAGGTTAAATGGCAACCAAGTTGAAAGAAAAAAAATCAATTGGTGGGGTGCTTAGGACCCACCTGTCAATTAACTAGCTCCCTAACTTCTGCCTCTCCTTCCTGTCTCCTTAGCCAAACTTAACAGTTCCTCTCTGGCAGGCTACCTTGGCCAGCATTGACTGTAGCATATGGTGAGGTCCAGGGACCCTTGGAATTCTGGTTACCAATCTGCCACACCAGGGCTGGGGCTCTGCCATCTCTGATGGGATCCTAGAAATGGTGGCTGCCCTTCCTCTCCATCCAGCACCCTGTACCTGTTGCACCTGTCACTGAGGGAAGGGACATCATACTTTAAAATTCTGGGCCAAGGGGAAAATTCCACTGTACCTTCTCTTTCTTGACTGGGTGGTTTGTTTATAGGGAGGCTTGTGTGACCTAGGATGGGCAGGAGGGGGTGAGGACCCTTCCGGCTGGCTCCACTGAGCTAACACACATGGTGAGGTGCAGTCCTTTCTCTCCGAGCCTCAGTTTCCTTTTTCTCTCTGCCACAGCAAAAAGATGAAAGAAAGCGAATTGGCAGGGCCAGGCTGGAGTAGAAACCACAAATGGCCCATTTGCAAGAGCGGCTTAAAATACATTTGTTTGTTTTGCTTGGAGCTTAAAATAAAATTGAATTAAATGCCAATGTTGAAAAATTGGAGGACCGTGCCTAGGAATTCAGAATGCTGGCTTCTCCCAGGCTGTCGATGCTGTCCACCCTGGAAGCTGTCTGGAGGCAGGAGGAGGCCACAGGGATGGGCATCTGGTCTCCCGGCCTCCTCCAGCCTTGCTTCTGGCAGGGCAGCTACCTGGCCATGAGATGTGGGGAGATGATACTTCCTGGACCTGTCTCTCCTGATCGTGGGCACCCCTTCCTATGTGCACAACACTCACCCCAACAATGGCACACCAGGCACTGTGCACCTACGAACCCACCATGGTATTCCTGGACCTTTGTGAAGTGAGCCTCCTGGGTATCACATGGGGTTTATGGATGGGAACCCTGAGGCACAGACAGGCTAACTCCCTTCCCGAGGTCACATGCTCAATAAGAGGGAAGATCGAGAAGTAGACGCCGGTAACCTGCCTCCCTCAAATATGTGTCACACCAAAGAACAGCAGTCCTCTTTTCTGGGGTGGGCACTCCCATGGCTCTGCCCAAGTTTTTACCTCTCTGTAGCATGCCATCATCACCCTTCCCCTTCTCTCCTTCCTTCCTCAGCTGTGTTACTTCCCTCCCTCACACACCCACCAACTCTGCTGACTTCTTAGCAACCAAGGAAGGTGCAGGTACTATGCCACATACACCTGAAGGTGAGGAAACTGAGGCACAGAGAGGTTTGAGGTGACCTGGGTGACCCTGGATGTCCAGCTCTGGAGACTGTGCTCTTGGCATCCTGGAGCACCTGTGTGCCTTCAGCCAGCCAGCTGGCATCCTCTCTCATCTACCCACCCATCCAACATTCAAGTTTGTCTCTGACTGGCCGCCCTGCACTGGACATGGTGACATAGAGACACCTCTAGTGGCTCCTGGCTGGAGTGAAAGATGACACAGTCCTCTAGAACACACTTTGTGGGTCTGGGGCCAGTGAGAGAGTTGGTTTCCAAACCACTGCTCTGGGGGCCCAGGGGGCTGAGGGAAGCTGGACTGCCTCAACATTTGCTTCAGGCACGTGTGGCTCAGGAGACCCCCTGCCCCATTCTTCTCTCCACAACCACAGCAAGGACCAGCCTTTTGGCCCGAAGTCCTGAGCAAGGGCTCCCTCTGCCCATGCCTTAGTTTCCCTCTCTGTAAAAAAAAAAAAAAAAAAAAAAAAAGAGGGGCACTATATCAGAAGAAGATGCAAACTGGCAGCCCCCATGCCTCATTCAGACTTGGGCATATTTATTTATTGGGAGAATATATTTCTGTTTAAATTATGTGTATGTGTTTATATGGTGTCTATGTGTGGGATGTGCATGGAGTTGTGCTTGTAGAGGCCAGGAGAGGGTGTTAGATTGCCTGGAGCTGGGCAAGCCATGGGGGCTGTCAGGTGGGTTCTGGGAACCGAACCCGGGTCCTCTGGAAGAGCAGCAAGCGCTCTTCACCACTGAGCCACCTCACCAGCCCCTGCAGGGCATCTCTCTACACACACCTTTGTTGTTATCGTAGAACAGTGTTGCGTTTGCCCACACGCCGTGAAGATGATATGGAGGTGCTACACCCCACCCCCACTTCCCCTCGCTGTCTCTCAGTAGCAAGGCAAACATCTCACAGGGAACCAGAGTCTGTAAGCTAATATCCACGAGACTCCACACTCCATCTAAATTGCTCTCTTTCGCTAATGCCCAGCTCTGCTCCTGGGCTCTCCACCGCACTATATTTAGTCTCCTCAGCTTCTTAAGCTCCTCAGAGATGTGACAGTTGCATAGGAAATTTAAAAATTAAATTAAGATATTTCAGAGGGGAAGTGCCAGCTACCAGAAACAGGCTGGCTCCCGTGCTGGTTTCACAGACAGTAACCAAATACTGGTCAGAGGTTGGCATGTTTACTCGCTGAAAACATACATTCCTGTGAGGCCTCTGAAAAGCTTAGTGACTGGGCCATCTCCAGTTTGCTGCCATGCCCAGAACTCCCTACTGCCTCCTCCCAGTCTCCTGCATCATCCTGTATCACTAGCCTGGCACCTGTAGTCTCCCTACTGTGGACAGACAGGCTTTCTCTAGTTATTCATCTGTGAAACGGACATCATGGTACCTTCTACCAGATCGGCCGAGGTTGAAGCGAACTGAAATATTCACAGTAGGTTCTTAAGAGGGTGCCAGGGGCATTCAAGCCCAGGAACCATTCTCTTGTTGCTGGAGTTATCAGCAGGTGTGCTAAGCCCCCTCTCCTTAAAGCAAACCCAGTTCTCCTTCCTTGCCTCCTCTGCCTGCTCTGTCCCTCGTCCCTGTCTGCCAGGTAAGACCAGTGTGGGAGCGACACAGACAGGCGTGCTAAGGTAGGTCCTACCTATCTATAAAGCAGAACCACAGATCCTCAAGGAAGGCACCAGATCTGCTGTCAAACCCAGGGATATGTTGGTAGAATTTGGGGCTCAAGCTGTTCTTTGAGATTCAAGATGCCCTGTGGTACTCAGAGAGCTATAACAATTTCTCAGGGACCTTGCTTGGCTGGGAGTCCTTGGGGGAGAGGGCTGCAGAGTTCTTGGGTGCCGTGGATACCATGGGGACAAGGCAGCACCCCCCCCCAAACCTAGGCTCTGCAGTTTTAGCCTCTTGGGGGAATGCCATCTTCCTCTGCATGGCATCCCTAGACTGGGACCCAGAAACAAGGAGGTCACGAGGGATATGTTTCCAAGGATTTACTAAGCCCCTTGCAACGATTATACCAAGTGTTTTAGCAGGATGAAAAGCCGCCTGAAGCAGGCAAGCAGAGGGGGTACAAGACCATCAAGTGCTAAAAGAGGAACAGGACCTGGAGCAGGGCTGTGTCCTGTCTGCTCTCTGGTTATATGACCCCAGGTAAGCCCCTGCCTCTCTCTCTTAGTCTCCCTTTCCCAGGAACAACCACAGGGGCCGGCAGTGACAAGAGTGAAGGCAGTGGTGGCAAAAGCAGCAGAAGCAACCCTTTGTGCGCATGCCACCTCATGCTTCTAAGCACCTCCGAGACAGTCCCATCCCAGTGACCATTCCACAAGCGAGACAGATAGTTTTGGAGGCTGGGAACTAATCCAAGAGATGCTAGCTAGAAGATTGAAACTCCACCGTGCCTGATTGGGGGAGTCGGACCACGCCCTAGGCCTCATCTACAGCCCCCCAGGAAGGTCCAGGAAGGTCCAGGAAGCCTTACACGTGTCGGAACAGCTTCCACTGTGTCCGCACTGTCCCTGTGGCTGAGGCCACCTGTGCGGTGAAAGCACACCTGCTGGAAAACACCTGTGCTGAGGGGACACACCTGTTGTATTATTTGAGTCTCACATGTCAGGCCATTTCTTTACCCACTGTCATGCTTCCCTCTCTCCAGTTTACAGGGCTGGAAACAGAGACACAGAGGCCTGAAACAAGTGTCGTAAGGGACTCAAGAGTGTCAGCATGGGAGGCAGCCTGGCTCTCTGCCAATTCTCACATACTTTAGCAGCCTTCTGGAGGGCCAGCTGTGGGAAGTTGGGGACTGTCCCCGGGTCCCTTCTTAGCATCTATCTATTGAGCTTACCCATCCCTCCAGCCCCACTCTGGTTCAAGGCTCCAACTTCCCAGTTGTCTCCCCAAACACAGCATTTCCACCTGGCCAACTTTGTTCCCCAGAGACCTAGGCTCTCTGGCGTACTGGGCAGCCCATGAACCCAGCCTCTCATACCTGATCTGAAGATGATGAGGAATCTTGCTTGGGGTTCCTTCCGATCTCCAGGCCTCCCAACACAAACTCCCACTCTGACCCCTTGGTTATCAGTGCTGGCAATCCAGTTGTCTGTAGCCTGTGGCTATACTCTGTGGGGAAGCCCCCAGCAGGTGAAGCGGGCAGTGCCCCTGGTACCTAGCTCTTCTCTTTCTGGTCTAGGGACTGGCAAGGAGGGGGAAGCCAGGCTGGCAAGGGGCCGGAAGCATGGCTGGGCACCAGAGGTTAGGGATTGGATTCTTCCACTGCTTGACAAAACAGGGGACTGCCAAAAGCACTGTGGGTGTCAGACATGGCTGGGCTTCCTCCATGGTCCCCTGATCCTATCAGCAACAGCCTGGCTGAAGGCCAGCTACCTGGAAGTTCCTCTCTTCTGAGGACAGCCTGTACAGCTGGTGAAGAGCAGTGCTGGAACCGGAGGGAGGCTGGCCAGGAGGACTACAGCTCCCCTGCCCAGGGAGGCTTCTGGTTGGTAGTCATGTGGCTATGAAAGGCTATGAGCAGGCCTGGGTCAAAAGAGCCAGAATGTGCCTCCTCCAGGAAGCCTCTCTGGGCTTAGGGGAAAATAAAGTAACAGAGCATGGCAGCCATCCATCTCTTGGCCCCAGACGCTCCTTGCTTGTTCCATGAGAACACACCTGGCCACTCTGGTTTATCAAGAACAAAAAGAAAACATCCATTGTTCCCCAGGGAGCAACTTCATCCAACTTTCCAGCATCCCAAGGAAGTAGCCCCTTTCTACCTGAGTGAGTTCCCAGGTAGCACCTCCTGCTCTTTATGGATGTCATTTTAAGCGTTTTGATTATCAGGAACTCACCCTTGATGATTTTTTTTTTAATTTCTCATTTTTTCCCCTCTACTTCCTGGCCCTTAGTTAAAATTACGGTTGACTGTATGAACCCTTTCTGGATGAAGGCTGCCCATCTGGGAACTGTGAGCAATGGCATCCCCAGTGGCAATTCGAGTCTCTGCAGTGCTTGGGGGCAGGTGTGACTTGCTCCCCAATAGAGTGCTTTTAGTACAGGGTGTGGGCGGGGTACATTTCACCCTTTGCCCTAGAAACACCTTATGCAACTATCGCATAATTTAATGCACCCAACAGCCTCTTAATTTTGTAAAATTACATTTATTTACTTGAGAATGTGTGTGTGTGTGTGTGTGTGTGTCTTGAGAGTATGCACACTATGGTGTGAGCAGGGTGGTCAGAGGGCAACTTGAAGAAGTCCTTTCTCTCCTTCCACCGCACGTGTTCCAGGGTGTTCTAGTTTGTTTTCTGAGGCTATGATACACACCATGATCAAAAGCAACTGGGAAAGAAAGGGTTTATTCCAGCTTACACCTTACAATAGTCCATCATGAAGGGGAAGTCAGGGCAAAAGCTCAAAGAGGCAACTCAGAGGGAGGAACTGAACCAGAGGCCATGGAGGAGTGCTGCTTACTGGCTTGTTATTTGTGGCTTGCTCAGCTTGCTTTCTTATACAATGCAAATCCACCCGGCCAAAGGGTGGCACCACAGACAATGGGACGGGCCCTCCAACACCAACAACTAATCAAGAAAAATACTTGCCTGCAGGTCAATCTGATGGGGGCATTCTGTCCTTTGAGATTCCTTCTTCCCAGATACCCCAGCTATGTCAAGTCAACTCGACAAAACTAACCAGCACACAGAGACTGAACTAGATCCTCAGGCTGGGCAGCAAGCACCTTTACCTGCTGAGCCATTTTACCGGCCTCCCTCTCCCCCACCCCCCCAACAGCCTCTTTGTGGTCCCTTTCCTCAGCAAGCACCTGCTGTGTGACTCAGGAACCGTGGTTACAGGGATGAGCGAGAGCTGGGCGTGTGCTCAGAGGGGTTAGACTCATTCTTCTTGGGTCACACCGCTAGGAGGAAGTAGATGAGACATTCCAAGTCAGACCTCTTTGAGGCTGACCCAGACCCCTCAGCCGTTCCATGGCTCCTTGGGGGAGTTCACAGCCCACTGGAAGGGTGTTTGCTGCCAAGCCTGAGGATCTAAGTTCAATCCCTGTGTACTGGTTAGGTTTTGTCAACTTGACACAGTTGGCGCATCTGGGAAGAAAGACTCCCAGTTGAGAAAATGCCATTAGATTGACTTGTAGACAAGTCCCTGCATGAAATGTCATTTAGTCCCTCTCTAACAGAGGGATGTCTGGAGAGCTGTGGGGTGGAGTGACAGCTTTTTGTCAGGGTGCAAGTGATCTGGGGCATGTTCCTGGAAAAGAGGGCACGTGGAACCCAAGCAAGGCTGTCCATCTTCTAGTGGCCCCACAGTGCAGAGAGGAGAATTCATGATGGCCAGAGAGAGGCTCCATGGGGTGACTTAGCCAGGAAGTGTCTGAACTGTGAACTACAGCCCTTGGAAAGAAGTCTTTGCCGTGGTAGTTGACCTTGAGGACATGGAGAAGTGGCCAGTGACCTGGGAAGGGTCTAGCACTGGCTGGACCTGTGGAGGAGCACTGGTTTTCTCTCTCACATAGATCAGCCATTTCCATGACTCTCAGCTAGCAGAGGAATGCCAAGCCTGCTTTTGGTTCTACTACTGCTGACGAGCAGTGGAGAGTGCGGGGTGTGAGGGTGTAGGGTATGGAAGTGTAGGGTGTGTGTGTATGGGGGAGCCAGAAACCCCAGGATGGCAATATGCAGCTGTGACATCAATACTATCAACTTGCTGGGCCCTAGGATCACCTAAGACAGCACTGCAGGTATGTCTGTGAGGGAGCTTTGACACTGGGTTACTTGGGGTGGGAAGACCTACTATAAGCATGAGGTGGCAACATTGCATGGGTTCAGGCCCTGCACTGAATGAAAAGAGGAAAGGGGCTGAGCCTCTTTGCATGGTGAATAGAGACCCTGGAGGCTGCCCCCAGGAGACAGGCATAGCTGGCTGGACCCAGCTATATCATCTTCCTTGTTAGCAGGGAGAAAACTAAGGACTAGAGAGAGGAGAGGGCCTACAGGATCTGGAACCCTGCTCAAGGCTCTTCATTGACACCCCTCATTTGGGAGATAGGAACCAGGCCTACTTGGCCACTGAGAAAGTGGGGCTGGTGAAGTGCCAAGATTCACCAGGACTTTTGGTATTGGATTCAAACTCAGAACCCCGGACTGCTTCTATCTTGGCCTGACGCACCCTGACCAGTTCTCAGGGTCAGTGAGTCCCAGGAGTGGCATCAGATGGGGATATTGACAACATTCAGCCGGAGCTCAGGGGGACCACTAGTACTGAGATTGAGATAATGCATTTCACCTCTCCAGACCACTGAGAGGCCAGGAGAGGGCAAAGAGTAAGGGATTAAAAAGAGCACCCACTCCAGCTCAACTGGGCAATGGCTTCGGGCCTCTGTGTAATTCCAGCTTCCTGTGGGCACCCTCAGTGCACACGGATGCCAGGGGTAGGGTGAGTCCTCAGGGCTCTCAGAGCACCCAGAGAGGACTATCCCCTTTGGAAGATCAAGACAGGAAGTGACTCCCTCACTCCATGAAGACCACTGCTGGGAAGGATCCTGGTGGCATAGCTTTCCCCCTACATTCCACCTGTGATTGCCCCACAGATGGAGGTCCTGGCTTATCATGCCATCCTGGTGTCCAGAGGCCAGTTGTGCTGGGAAAAAAGAGTTTCAAAGCCTCCTGTTCTTCACAGGAGAATTTGACTAGGGGACCCAGATCCACTCTATGAGGCCAGGAGCCAGCAAGACAAACCCTGGGATTCAAAGGGGAAGCCATTTTGAGAAGAACATTGTCATCTTAGAAAAATGGTGTAAATGTTCTTTGAAGAGATTCCCAAAGTCCTAAGTGAATTCATGGCTACCAGAGATCAACTACACATAGTTACAATGCAATTAGGGATTAGATTGGGTCTTCCTTAACATCTATGTTGGTGTCCTTATCCTTGGAATCTATGGATGTGGCCTCATTTGGAAATATGGTCCTAACAGAGTTAGTGGAGTTAAAATGAGGCCATAAGGTGGCCGTGACCTGATGTGACTTAGCATTCTCATAAGATGGGATCTTTGGACACAGAGACAGGTGCACAGATGGAAGAGAGGTGATGGCAGGGGGTGAGAGACACATGCCCAAGGAAGGCCAGCGGCAGCTAGGGGGATCTGGGGGGGAGGTTCAGAAGGAAGGAGCACCATGGCCTTTGGAGAAAGGGAGGCATGGATGCCTTTTCTCATGCTTCTGGTCTCCTCAAAGTGGAGCAATGGGTTTGGGTGGCTTTACGCCACTCAGTTTGTCGTTCTGTGTCACAGAAATCCTAGAAATCTTATCACAGACAAAACTGCACAGACAAGAGACAGACATGGCCCCCATAGCGAAGGGTCTTGCTAACTCAAGACCACTAGGGAACCAGAGCTACCAAGCAGGTGCCAAGCTGGGGACCTCATACTTTTTCTCCTGCTTACTCCCTAGCATCGTCAGACCGTAGGCTTTTTACTCCCATTCTCAAGAAAATGCAGCCAAGGCAGAGGAGAGGTAATAACTTGTCCCTGGCAGTTCCGGCAGGACCTATACTTGGATGGCAGGGAGGTATGTGTTGGTGGCACAGAGACATCTCACCAAGCTATCATGGCCATGGCTCTTGGCTTCCACACATTGATCCCAGACTCGGGGTGGGGAGTGTTGGTACAACCTTTGAGCTCTGTCTGTCCCCTGCGATTTATTTGGACATTTAAGCTGTGTGGCCACGGAGAGGCTCCTGAGGAAACCCGGACTGTGGGAGATACTCAAGCTGCCTCTGCAGACACACTGTTAGAATCTTTCCAGCATGTTCTCAGGCAAGCCTACTCTGCTTGCAAAGCTCCTTACAGGCCCCGGCTCAGCACCAGATTCACCTGGCATGATAGCCAGTGCCCACCCCTCAGGATTCCACGCCCACAGAATTAACCAAGGCTTGAAAGCATTATATTGTTTTATAAGATGGTCATGGTGCTGCATGCCTTTAATCCCAGCACTCAAGAGGAAGAGGTAGGTAGACTTTTGTGAGTTCGAGGCCACCCTGGTCTTTCAGGTGAGCGAGGGCTACATACTGAGATCCTGTCTCAAAAATTCAGTCAGTAAGTAATGTATTTATTTATTATTACCATCATTCTTATTACGGTGTATGTGCTTGCAAATGTGCCCTAGCCTGAGTGTGTGGAGGTCAGAGGACAACTCTGTAGAGTCAGTTCTTTCTACCACATGGATTCTGGGGATTGAACTAAGGCCATCAGGATTGCATTGCAAGCATTTAACCTGCTGATTCATCTCAATGGCCCCAGCATTTTTTTTTTTTAATTGCACCTCTGCTGTACAGGTACAGGGTTTCCCCTTGTTATTCCTTGAACTACACAAGGTCTATCACATGGTGTCAATGCTGCATTAGGCTTTGAAAGTCAGAGGGAAATGACTTCAGTGTGTGGGAAGATGCAGTCGGGCTACGAGCCAATGCCGCATCATGTTATATTAGGGACTGGAGCATCCGCTGGTCCCTCATGGATACTGAGGGACAATGTACTGTTGATATTTTAAGGAGAACTGAGTTGTTTCTGTTTGATTTTCAACATAAGGAAGCCCAGGCGGGCCTCCTGAATATCAGGGTTAGAGCCATCGGCCTCCACAGCTGGCTAATATATGCTCAAATCTGGCTTGGACTCCTCATGGTTATCGTGTTATTTTTGAGTTACCGCATGCAACCTTGGTTTCTGCCCCTGCTTTTCTGCTAATTTTGGGTGTATTGCATTTTAAGAGTAATTCCATTTGATCTGTTTAATATGCTGTTTGGCTGTGAAAGACCTGTCAATTAAATGTTTTATGTGGAAGGAGACTCCTGTGACCTGTAGGGGTTCAGATGATGTTCCTACACAGGCATGGATGGGTCAGCTCTGCCTCTGTCTCTCTGTCTCTCTCTCTCTTTCTCTTGGCAGGGGTGGAGCTTGTGGCTCCCTTATGGGAAGAGGGGACATTGCTCTCCTCAGGTGGCTCTAATCCAGGACTGATGGAGGGCCTGCCTTTGGGAGGACTCTCTGTTCAGGTCCTGAGCAGTGAGGAGGCTCATGGGAGGATGGATCAGCCCTCCTCTGTTCCCCAGCTCCCAGAGATCCTGAGGTGGGGAGCTCTGGAGCCTCCTGGAACACAACTCTGAGGGTTCCGGCCATGCCTGGCCCAGGGCACTGTGAGAACACTGGCTAGACTGGTGATGGTTTTGATCCAGACTTAGATGGTGCTAGGCAGCCTGCTAGTTCCCAACTCCACTCCAAACCTAGACTCCCTCCGACGGCCAGGGTTTGAATCTGACCTAGGGTATGTGATTTAACACTGTGTTTCAACTTTGTCTTTTGTAAAATGAGGGTCACAGTCCCACCTACTTCCCAGGATCACTGTAAATACTGAATGGTCAACCATTTGCAAACGCAGACCATGCCTGGTTGATACCATCCACAGTGAGTTTGGGTTCTCCCACATCAATAATCAAGAAGATGCACCACAGGCTTGCCATGGGCCAGTCTAGTGTGGGCATATTGTTAGTTAAAGTTCCCTCTTCCAAAACAACTCTAGCCTGGGTCAAGTTGACATAATGGTAGCTAGCCATGTTTAGTGATAGCAAGGTGCTTTTAATGGCATTGGTGTGACCATGATTCCTACTGGCTATCAGACCCAGCTTGCCACAGTGGCCGGGAAAAAAAAATTAAGGTCATATAGAATGGCCCCTAAGGTGTGGGATCACCTTGGCTCAGTGTTTTTCTGAGGCTGGAAGGCTGTGAAAGGGCCCCATAGCCCCTTCCATGCCCTCTTGGATTCATGACTAGCCCTGGGATCCTGGCTCTAGAGCTGACATGGTTTCTTCCAGGCACCCCCTGCTCCCCATGTCCCAGCTACCATGATGATCCTCAGCTACCACCAGGTCCCAGACCTCACAGCTCCACTCACTCCACCTAGCACTTTACAGGAACACCTTTGCCTCCCTGTCACAAGATGCCTCCATTGTCCCCACGTTACAAATGAAGGAACCAAGACTGGGAGAAGCAGTCTCAGTTGCCGAACCAATGTTCAAAGCCCAGAGCTCAGCCCAGGCCCCATATATGCCATAACCAACTGGCTGGATGGCACTGTCCCTTCTCAACTCTCAGCCCATGTCACAGCAAGCCAGCCTGAGCCCCACCTCTGAGGCTCCATGTCAGTCCGAATGGTGGAAAAGGAGTCAGGGGCAGCTGCCTGTCCTCCCAAGGTGGAGGTGGTGTTGGATCTGCATGGACCACCAACATCAGAAAGGGCAAGAGCAGACCCAGGATTGAGACCAGGTCAGCCAGGTGATGGACACAAAGCTGATCTGTGCTCTCCACCACACTCTGATTTAACGCCAAAGGGATTCTGGGAATTTCCCAAACCCGCCAAGTGCTTAATAACTGACACATGTGTCCCCAGCAGGGCAGCAGAGGAAGGTGGTTGCTTTCAAACATATTTCATTCCTGTTCAACGGACCCTCCACCAGCACCCTCTACGTACACAGGTCCACACACGCAACATCTTTCTTCTCACACTTCATTCCCCTTCTCCCCCCTGCCCCCGAAAAGACCCCGGCCTTCAACTCACCCCTCCACATCTGGTCACATCAGAGGGATCAGGAGTGTTACAGTAGGACCCATGTCTTGCTGGCTCTGGACAGGGGGAGAAATAGTCGTGGTTACAACGGAGTGACCAGTGTTGAGTGGGGATGGAGGTGAATTCTTGAGAAGCAGGTTGCTTCTCCCCCAGTTGACTGGCCCAGGGACACAGGACTCAGGTCATCCACTCCTAAGGCTGCCTTGTGGGCTTTCCCCCTCCCAGGTTCCAAGCTCATCTCAGGGAAGCAAGTGCCCAGTTGGCAGGGATTAAGGAGCGTCTCCCATCTTTGGCTGACATAGGCTGTGAGGGGGATGTGGTGGAATGGTCGCAGTGTGTGCTCTGGAGAGAGAGGGGAGAGAGAGAGCGAGCGAGAGATTTTCCCTGCACAAGGAGCCCAACCTTTTTACTAGTTCCTGTTTCTCCACCCACCCACCCACTCATCCACCTACACAACCATCATCCATCTCTCCACCTATTTGCCAGCTTTTATTCTGAGGTAGTCATCACTTCAGAGTGGGTTGCAAAGAAACACAGAGAGGCCTTGTGCCCCTTCCCCTAGCCACGTGGGAGGTTCACATTCTGTGTAACCACAGCTTATCATCAAAACCAGGCAAGTGAACTTAGACACTCCCTAAAGCCCATTCTCACGGCAGCAATGATACACGTGTGCATGCTCTTGTGAGTGAATCCATCTCCTCACCACAGTCAAGACACAAACTGTCCCATACCACAAGGCCTCCTTCAGCTCTGCCTTTACAGTCACCCCATTCCATCCCCCACCTCATCCTGATCTCTGGCTGCAGAATACTGTTCATCAGTGACACGAGAGACATAAAACCAGGTGCCAGGTGAACTTTCTCCAGCTGGCTTTTTTTGTTTTCCTTGAGATAATTTTGTGGAGACTGGTCTAGACTTTATTTCATTTGTGACTGGGTGTGTTGTGTATGTGTGTGTTGTGTGTGTGTGTGTGTGTGTATCTACAGAGGTCAGAGGAGGATGTCAATCTCTATCATTTCCTATCTTATTTTCTTGAGACAGAGTTTCTCACTGAACCAGAGCTAGGCTGGCAGCCCAGCAATCATCCAGTCCCAGGACTGAGGCTACAGGTGTGCATATGACCATGCTCATTTTTTAAAATGCAGGTACTGGGGATTTGAACTTAAGTCCTCATGCTTGTGCAATAAACACTGAGTCAGCACTCCGCACTTGCCCTAAGGTCTAGGCTTTACATGGTTCCACGGTCAACTATGAACATAACCATTTACTGATTAAGATTGTCTGCGTTGTTGTTCCACATTGGAGAAGTCATTTTGGGTAACACAGCACTGTGATCACTTGTGAAGGTGTTGTTTTGTGGGGGGGGGGGTTCAGCACCAGTCTCCACTTATTTATGATGAATGCCCCAAAGTATGGTAGAGCAGATGGTAGAGGCACAGTTTTGAATGCAATCCCTACACCATCCTACAGAGTGGCTGTCCTGTGCTATGTTCTGAGTAGACATCCGAGTGACCCGGTCTTTTGGCATTCTCAACAGGGCCTGCTGGTGTCATCATTTTCCACATCAGCCATTCTGATGGCATTTGCTGCCACTAGCTGTGATTTTCATCTGCTGGGCACCTTCTCAGGTGCATCTTTCTGACTGTATGTCATCTGCAGAGAAGCGTCTCCATGCCTTTTGCTCAGTATCTAATCGGCTTGATCTATTTAAAAAATATTGCATTTATTTTGCATACTGAGTTCCACATGGAGGTCATAGGACAACTTGAAAGAGGCAGTTGAATCCTAGAGACCAAAGTCAGGTTCCTCAGGCTTGGCACCTTTCCCTGCTGAGACATCTCATTGATCCTGATTTTTTTTTTTTAAACTAAGTTTCTGTGTATATGATAGGTATTAATACTTTATCTTCCTTTTAGTGGATACCATTTCTCTCCCACTTCTTCCAATGTTTTCTAAATTTCAGTTTCAGTTTTCAGTAATATTTTTTTCTGCTTAGAGTACTTAGGGTTCATATTACTCAGGAATTGTTGAGTATCTTGGCTTTTCAGAGGTTTGTGTGTGTGTCTGTGTGTGTGTGTGTGTGTCTGTGTGTGTGTACCAATTTGGGGCCATTTTCAACTATTATTTATTCAAACATAATACTTTTCAGCCCCCTTCTCTTTGTCTTCCTCCAGGAGTCTAGTGACAAGAGCCTTGTTTAAAGTCCACACCCTAAGGCTCTATTGACATATTTTTTCCCCTGCAATTTTATCTTTGTTATTTAGATCAAGGCAATTTCCATCATTCTATGTTCCAATTTAGTGATTCTTTCTTCAACCCTTTGTCTTTTGCTATCAAGCACATCCACTGAGGGTATGTCTTTTTTTTTTTTTTTTTTAATTTTCAGTTCTAAAATTTTCATTTGATTTCTATTCTTTCCTGATTTTTTTTTTTCAAAGTCTGATTCCAGCTTGGTCAGAGCAGTTCTCTGAAGTATGTTTACACTGGTTACTGTGAAATCCGTGTTAGCTGGTTCTGTATCTCTGCCATCTGGGTTGGCATTTATCAATGGCCCTTTTCCACTGAGCCAGACTTCTTCCTGGTGCTTCCGATATGAATGAATCTCCTTGGAAACCTATCACATCACGAGACTCATTCATACCTTCCATTTCCTCTCCCCTCCTCCAGTGGGTGCAGGAGAATGCCTACTTGTTAATTTCCTACAGGGACCCACATTCACCTTTTCAGTCAGCCTCCACTGGTGGGGTGCTCCTTGCTGTTGCTGCGTGGGAGTAGGGATCCCTCTAGTCCTAGGGTCTGAAGAACTTACAGCCTCCCATGAGCTTTCTTCAGGTGTCATGGGAATGGAAGACGGATCTTGTGTCATCCCCCTCCCTCACATACCCCATGAAGCTCAAAGTCCTCATCCCTGCCTTATCTGATACCACTCTAAATATGTGTGTGTGTGTGTGTGTGTGTGTGTGTGTGTGTGTGTGTGGTGCTTCCCTCTAGCCTGGGATGGCCTAAAAAACTATGTCACAGATGCTAGCCTTGAACTCATGGCAGTCCATCTGCCTCAGCCTCCCCAGTGCTGAGATTACAGGCATGTGCCACCGTATGTCAGCTCACCTTAACTCTATTATTAACCAAATCTTGCTTTCAGAAATGCCTACTACCTTCAAGGGCTCCTAGCTTTTCACCTGGCTCAGGAGAGACCTTCTTTTCAGTCAGGAGATAAGGGAAACTAGGAGGCTCTGAGGCATTTTCATTCACAGCTGTTGACATGATGCTTGGTGGCTTGGAGAAAACCCACGAAACTGCAGGCTTGGTGATTATTAGAAACCCAGACTGGAATTGTGTTCAGGGTCTCAAGGCGAAGCCCTGCTAGGTCTCTGTAGGAAACATGGGGGTCTGGGCAGTGTCGACCTTACAAATGGAGTGTCTCAAGATGTGAATGCTCCAGTGCTCTCCTGCCCCTGCAGCTGCTGCCTCAGCTGAGCGTGCCTCTTCAGCATGGCTCCTTGTGCCCACTTCCCTCCCCACCACTGCTCTGGGCAGCAGAAGTGCCCACCATCTTTTTTTATTACATCACCAACAGTTCCCATGCTAGCATCTGGGTCCTCAAAGTAGTGTTGCTGGGGGTGGGGGTGGGGGAAGGACCTTTAAGAGGTGGGTAGGTCACTGGGGATGCTGACTTCAAAGTAACAAAGAGAGATCTTGTGGGAACTTAGTTGTTCCAGTCACAGTGAGGGACTAATGGAGCAAGACGGTCTCTTGTGTCTGTCTTCCTGTCCATGTGTAAGGCGTCCCATCCCCACACCTAGTACAGTGAGGTCACTCATTCGGAAAGCCCTCCCAGGAGCCCAGCCAGTGCTGAGCCTCAGAACTGTGAGCAAGACAAACCCTTCTTTACATCCTTCCAACTCCAACAGAAAGCTGACCCCATGCCCAGGCCATGCCGTTCCCTGCTGACCATGTGCAGACCACGTGACTTCAGCCCTGCACATTTCTAGGGTTTTGTAAACAAGATCTGCTCCATGTTTCCTCTGTGTGTTTTCCTATGTCTATGTGATGCCAAACATTCATTGTCTATGTGAATAGACTTAGAATCACCTAGGGACACAGCTCTGGAGGTGTCTGTAGGGTCTTCCTGTGACAGTTTAACAGAAGAAGAAGAAGAAGAAGAAGAAGAAGAAGAAGAAGAAGAAGAAGAAGAAGAAGGAAGCAGCAAGACCCACTCTGAACGTGGATGGTCCTATCACATGGGCTGGGATTCCAGACTGAATACAAGAAAGTGAGCTGAGCACCAGCGGCCACCTCTGCTACCTGACTGCGGGTGCAGTATGACCAGCTGCCTCACACGCCTGCCGCTGTGACCTCCTCACCATGGTGGACTGTCCCCAAAGGCGTGAGCCAAAATAGAACCTTCCTTCTTTAGCTGCCTTTGTCAGGAGTTTTTGTCACAGCAACTGGTATGGTTACTGACTTTCAAAGCTTCCAAAGCCTTTTGGAAGTCTCGGACAAAACAGTCCCCAGAGCGGCACAAACGCACCACGTGCTGCTTTCACCGAATGCTGAAATGTGGACCCTAGAGGTTCAGCACAAGGCCAGAGTGGACAGTGTGCATCAGGGTCCCTGCATTCCTCACCATCACATATTTGTGGCTGTACCAGTCACACACATGAGCATCCTAGACACAGTGGAAGAATGGTTGGTTTTATGAGCTTTCCACACAGAGGGAGCATATAGAGGAGAAGCTTATGTCCACTCCCTCACATTGCTGGCTGATGTAGCAGCTGTCTTCATGGAAGACCATTTGAACGCAAATGATTGGCAAGCAAGAGCTATTTAACCTGGGTGTGAGGCAGGCAGTTTCTCCAAAATGTACCCAGTGTGCCCATCTATCCAAGGAAAGCAACGGACAGCACTTGTCGCCAAACATACGAATCTGAACTTCCAAAATGGAAAACTTGTACCCGCCACTGTAAGCTGGATGGCTCTCCAGTCCTTAAGATGTTTTTTCCTGGGAGGTTAATGGTTGGACAACAAGCATGATTTTTTTTTTTAAATTGAAACTACACGAGAAAACACCTGGGTTGTACCACTCAATGAACAGGATGTGACGTTACAAAGGTGAGCATGGGAAAAGAGTCATCAGGTAACAATGAGTGAGGAGGCTCAGTGGGTAAAGATGCTCAGCTCTGAGTCTGGTTACCTGGGATTGATCCCCGGAAGCTATGTAAAGGTGGAAGGAGAAAATCAATTTCACAGACTTTTCCTTTAATTCCCGCATGTGTGCATGTGACTCACATGCCCACACACCACACTCACGTAGGGTGTGCACTCATTAGCACAGCCTAAAAAAAAAAACAAAGCATTCATCAAGAGGTAAGACAAATGGGTGGCTCAGGGTCACCTGAAACTCCAGCACTAGGGAGATCTGGCACCCTCTTCTGGCCTCTGTGGGTACTGCATTCATGTGTATAAACCTACACACAGATACACACAAATACACACAAATAAAAGCAAAGAAGAAATCCTTAAAGCCAGTGTCCTCCTGAAAACCTGATACCCCAAATGCTCTCAAAATGGAGACAACTATTAAGTTCGCCCTAAAACTTTTAGATTTTGAGGTTTTGATGGGCACACAGCAGTGCTCAGCCAGTAAAGCCTGGGTTGTTGCATTTTTGCATTTCCAAGCAAGGAAAACTCCGACCTCAGAGTATGTCTGGAAGCCTTTGGAGAAAAGGTTCTTAGTGTTTGTGGTGGCTTCAGCTCTTTCACTACAGCTCTCTTTGATGATGTTGTCTCTTGGGGTGGTGTGGGGGTGAATCACCTCCCCCCACAATCACAGATGCTGAGCACAAACACCAAGACCTCAGAGTGTGGTTGTATTTGGAAAATGGTTTTTAAAAACATTTACTTATTTTTATTTGTGTTTGGGTGTCTGATGAGTGAATGTGAGCCTCTAAGAAACACAGCAAACATGTGAGGTTCAGAGAACAACTTTTGGGGAGTAGGCTTTCGCTTTCCACAAGGTCTTTGCCAGAGTCTCTTTTGTTTCTGTCGTTGTGCTGTATACCTGAGCATCTAGCCTATTCTCCTGTCTTCACCTCCCACCTCATCATAGGAAAGTGTGGCCTCAGGTACACACCAGTGATTCTTACACATGGGTATTGAACTCAGGTACATACCAGTGATTCTTACACTCCAGGGATTGGCCACAGGTACACATCAGTGTTTCTTACACTCTTGGCATTGACTTCAGATAGTCATGTGTGAGTGGCACCCCTGCTAAGCTAGTTCTCCGTCGTGCAGTTTGATATCTGAGCCAGGGTCTCACTATGTAGCTAAGGCTGTCTTTGGACCCATCATCTTTCTACTTCAACTTGCTGCAATTACAGGCATGTGCGTGCAGTGGATGCAGCAATGCTCTTAAGGAGACAAGACGAGAGGCAAGCTAACTGGTGTCCTTATGAGAGGAGAGTTAGGTAAATAAATCATTCAGCAGCTCTAGGAGTAAATCATTACACATCTTTCAAAATACAGTGTTTTCAAATAAATTTAACGACCCAGGCAAATATCTGAAACTCAAGTAAAAACTGCAGAAAATGAAACTAAATAGGATTTCAGTTTATATGACTCCATCTAGACTCTTACTGTGTTCAGTGTCTGGAAAGAAGACATGATGCTAAAAAACATGGCGTTCCTCCAGGTGCCAACACTGGCAAGGCAGAGGTTTTGGTTCTTCTACAATATGCCTCTAAATCTCTATAGTTTGTAGTAAACATGACATGTAGGAAAACTCACTTGCACATAGTACCTTTGTGCTGGGAGACCTGATATGCAGTCCTTGCCCTGTGAATGGGGCTCTTCTCCATGTCCATGTCCTAGTCACTATAGAGTGCATGGGAGCTGAGGTTCAGGGTCCAGTGTGGGTAGCGGCGTGGTGCCCCCTCCTCCATCCTACCCTAGATCATGTTTCTATGGGATCTGCTCCTCTCAGTCTTAGGCTGAGACCTCAGGTAGAAGCAAGGAGCTGGCTGGGTCTCAGGCTAATGGCTCTCAGCAGCTAACCTCACCACTCATTGGGTTCCCTTGGGCACAGGAACTGTGTACCTTGGACAGCTCCATTCCACAGGCCTGAGGATCTTTCCATTTCAGAGAGACTCTCTCAAAGCCTCCACCGAACCTGCCCCTTCCCCCTGGGGTCCATTTGTCCAGGCTGATGCCGTCAAAGCTCTTCTAATGGCCTCCCTGCCCTAAGTGTATGAGTAGGGAGACTGGGGCTCTCCAGAAAGTCACATATCCCACACTGCACAGGGCAGAGACCCAAACCAGGACAGGAGCTGAGGCTATGGAGCTCCTCCACCAGGCAATGAATGCTGGCCCGAGTTCCAGACTCACTGCTTTCATCCGTGAGCACTATCCTCTTGTGAAATGTCCTCTCCTGAGTTGAAAATAGCCGCTGGGCCATCTGCTGCACACCAACTCAGAAGCGGAAATGACGCCTGCTGTGGGGATTGAACACCCCAGCACTCTGCTTGGCTGGGGATGGCTGATCTAGATGTGGGGAGAAGAGAAAGGCCAGGCTCAGCAGTGGGGGCTGAGAACCCTGGGCACAGTTCCTGTAGCAGATGTTAGGAAACAGCAGATGTTGGGAACTTTGGGTCCCAGAACTGACTGCTTCTAAGCTTCTTGGCCTTGGGCAAGACTTCACTTTTCCCACTATGAGATATAGCTGCCCCCTGAGTCCTTTCTGATCTGCTGAGGTCACACTGCATGGCTGTGCATCGTGAGGGTAGAGGAGCTGCCTGGACATTCCTAGGGATTTCAGGGTTTGACAACAAATTGTAGGAAGAAAGAAGTCATAAACCCAGGGACTGGCTGGTGTGGGGCCACCCCACTCCCATCACCACCAACAGCAGGAAGGAGAACATCATCTCATTATCAGTGAGACCTGGAGAGTCACACCTTCCTAAGCATTTTTGTGCCTGCTATTTCCCAGCAGCCCCCATTCTACAGATAAGGAATTGCCTCAGAGAGGGAATAGATGTGGCTTGAGGCCACACAGCTGGTCCAGGCCTGTGCTGTCAATCCACGGGACTTCTGAATGCTTGCTCTCAAGGAAGCTACAGACATGGACTTTGCACCCACCTCCCAGGGAAGCTAAGTGCAAAACAGTCTTGTGCCAAAGCTGGAAAAGCATCAACCAAGGAAACACATTCAGGTGAGGCATTGGCAGAGCATGTGCCCGGCACTGTGAAGTGACACCCTGAGCACCCCAGAAGGAAGGCTGGGAAAGCTAGTGTCTGACTTCTGCTTGGAAGGGAGGCTAGTCTCGGAGCTACTGGGCAGTCATGTGTCCCGAGACCAACCTCTCTTTTTCATAAAGTAACGGGGCTGAACAAGGCAGCCCCCAGTACCCTCAGTGCTCCAGCCTTGTCCCATGTGCCTGCAGGGACCATACAGGTTGGATGTTCAGAGCTGCTCCCTGCTGTATCCCAGCTCTAGGCACTCTTTAGGACCATGTTATCCCGCAGATGGTGAGGGGCTTCTAAGGGGCTGGTTCCATGGGTACTCGTTCTGTATCACGTATGGGGTGCTGGGAACTGAATGTCAAGGTCTTAATGTCCATCAAAGAGAGTTCTCCAAGACTGTGAAGCTTGGGGAGATGGTCCAGTCTATAAATCGCTGGCCGTGCAAGCATGAAGACCAGGGTTTGCTCCCCATCATTCATATTTTAAAAAAGCCCGGCATGGAAGCATGTGGCCGTGATGGCAGTGCTGAGGTTGCAGGGAGAAGAGATCCCTGGGTCTTACTGGCTGGTTAGTCTACCTGAATCAGCAAGTCCCAGGCTCAGCAAGAGACCCTGCCTCGAATGTAAAGATGCAGAGTGGTTGAGAAAGGCACCCAATAGCAACACCTTGCTCTATGTATGTACATCTGTGCACATACATGTCCACATGCACATGTGTGCACACACCTGCACACACTTAATCCTCATAGCAGCATAGAGTGGTGACAGAAACCAGAGGTGTATGAGGCCATAGAGGGCAAGCAGGATCCATCTCTCCTGGGAAGTCTCATTCCCCAGCCCAGCCCCCCACCAATGATGGGTGGCATTGGGAGCTGGTGCATAAGTGGCTCAGCTTCCTTGCCTTGAGTGGGAACATGTGAGCTTAAATGGGCTCCCACTGTCCCCAGTGTGCCAAGCCCCAACTTGCCACAGTGGTAAGGAATTGTTGGCAACACCCCCGTCCCTGTCTGGCCTCACTTCCTCTCCCCTTCCAGCCTTCCTTGGCCTTGCCCATAAGTCCTAATGTCAAGATTGGTTTTCATAAAAAAAAAAAAAAAAAAAGGCTGAAGACAAGACCAAGGCTGGTTTCAGAGTGTGGCCTGAGACAAGGAGGCCTTCAGATTGTCCTCTTAGCAAATCAGAAGTGGCTAACTATGTGAAGGCTGCATTGGAATCCAGTCCCACTTCACTGCAGAGGATATGTTCCAATCCTTACACACAACAGGAAGTAAGAACTAAGAGCCAATGGCAGGGCTCGGGAGCAAATTATCATGGAGGAATATCAGTCACTCCACTCATCCATACTGTCATGTACTCACTCTTTATTCATTCATTCATTCATTCATTCATTCAAAAAAGATTTTTTTAAGTTCCATTTTTATTTTAAATTACCTGCACGGGGGAGTGTGCATTTGATTCCAGGTACCCACAGGGGCCAGGATAGTGTGTCTAGACTTCTCCTGTGGACGATGATCTGTCACCTAAGGGGAGGATCAGATCATGCCTTCTGAGGAGCCTTTGGGGACAGTAAGCAGACTCTCAAGGGCACATGGTGCCTAGCCCGTGTGACCTACACCATGTCCAGCGCAGGGCTGGATGTGAGAACGCGATGCAGGGTAGCGCTGTCATCTTATTACTTAGGCCAGAGGTAAATACTTACAGGGCGGAGAGCAATTAAAATTTATGCTCTGCGTATCTGAAAGACTCTAACCAGCAGTGTTTTCAAAGCAGATACAAAGACTCATGACCAAAGCTTCGGCAGAGTACAGGGAATCATATGAAAGAAGGGGAGTTAGTCTGATGGGGAAAGGATAGGAGCTCCACAAGGACCAAATATATCTGAGCACAGGGTCTTTTCTGAGACTGACATTCAACCAAGGACCATGTATGGATATAACCTAGAACCTCTGCTCAGCTGTAGCCTGTGGTAGCTCAGTAACCAAATGGTTTCCCATAGTGAGGGGAACAAGGACTATTTCTAACAGGAACTCAATGACTGGCTCTTTGACCTCCCCACCCCCCAAGGGAGGAGCAGTCCTGTTAGGCCACAGAGGAGGGCTTAGCAGCCAGTCCTGAAGATACCTGATAAAACAGGATCAGATGAATGGGGAGGAGGTCCCCCCATCAGTGGACTTGGAAAGGGGCATGGTGGAGATGAGGGAGGGAGGGTGGGATTGGGAGGGAATGAGGGAGCGGGACACGGCTGGGATACAGAGTTAATAAAATATAACTGATAAGAAAAAAATAAAATAAAAAAAGAACAACAGCAAAAAAAAATTATGCTCTGTTTTCCTTCCTCTTTCTTTCCTAGCCGCCTCCCCTTCTTGCTATGCAAGGTCCTATGCAAGGCTCTTAGCATAAACAGGTGACATAGTCTTTTCTTGAACGCTGGGAATGACGGATTCTAAGTGAAGAGCACAAAACAGTGTGGGGAACCAATTCCAGCTCAGTGGTCAGGGCCCACAGCAGCAGCAGCAGCAGCTGATCCTGCTCAGTGATCTGGAACTCAGAGAGGGAGACATGTGACTCCAACAAAGGGAGGTCACCAGCTCAAGGCACAGCCTGGCTTTTCCCAACTTGAGTCAAGTAAGCCTGCAGCCCAGCGAGGAAACGGTCTGGCTGCGAATTCCACGTGTGTTTCTAATATTGTGCTTTGATGCCACAGTGTTAAAAGCGTCCAGACCTTGATGACAATGACTTACACCATAAGAGAGGTCTTAGGAAGTCGGCCTTAGGGAGACTAGTCCCTGGCTAGTCACAGGGAACAGAGGCTCTGGAGACTGTGGACAGAGAGACCCGAGAGCAGAGATTAACAAAAGGCAAAAGATGTCAGCTACAATAGGAGGCCACGAGACACACATCTGAAGCATGCCCTAAGCCCCACGGCAGACTTGTGGGTGCACGCATTGCTGGGGCGTCGAGACCATGCTGGAATATAAAATACTGCACTTTGCCTCAGAGTGTATGTTTTCAGTGCTCCCTGAGGTAAAATTAACTATTTTCTTCTGTTTAACTCGGAAATAAACATGACCCTAAATTTATAGACCATTTTCCCTTTCAGAAAGTACAATTTTTCCCCACACAATACTTTATGGAGAAAGAACCCAGTGTGATCTGAGTCGTGCAGGCCTCTTATCTTCCAATGATAAACACTCGTCCCTTCCGGAACACATTTTCCGTTCCCGTGGGATGTAACAAGAGCGTGGTTCTGAGAAAGTCCAACTTCACAGAACACGTCCAGACATGTCCCTTCCTGGCTGCTTGGATGCCTGGCCCCTAGCATCCATGCTCCTCTGGCCACAGCAAGAGGCACGTCACCCCTAGATCTACCGAGTCAGCTGTAGAAGAGGCTTCCATGGTAGGAAGCCATGCTAGTGAGGTCTGCACCATCTCAGGGGAACAGTGACAGCTCTTTAGGAAGCACAGACACTGCAAAGCTCAGTCAGCAAGGCCTAGCGACACTCCAGTTAGGCTGCCTTGTTGACCGGACATGGCAGGCCCACCGCCCCTGTGGCTGACAGGTGCAGCCTGTTCAGAAGGACAGTGTGTGCGGGCTGTCTCTTTCCACTCTCCTTTGCTAATCACCATGGACCACACGCTGCACCCAGACGACTGTGGAGTTTTTACCATTCCCTGCCTGCAGCCACTCTGGACCCCGATCCTTGAGCCAGGGATTGGGTGAGAACACATACTGAGGAGCAGTGAGCAACTGGAAAAAGACCCCTCAGCAACACAGACGGTGTAGTTTCCAGGGTGGCTAGTCACTGCGCACACCCGAGGCAGCTTTGGCACCCTTCCCCGGTTAGCAGGGGAAAGGAAGAGGCGTTAGGCCCAGCTGAAGACTGCCCTCAGCTGCAGCTCCTTTCTCCCCGAGTCTGAGTGCCAGGCCTTCCTGTCACACAGCTTCCGGAGAGCAATTCAGTTTCATGTGAAGACATTTTCCCAGGGCAGCGAGCTAGCTCAGCTGCTAAAGGCACTTGCTGCCAAGCCCAAAGCCCTAGAATGCACATGGTGGAAAGACAGAACTGGCTCCTGCAAGTTGTCCTCCAAATGCACACACTGTCATATGAACACCCCACCCCAATGCACACACACACACACACACACACACACACACACACACACACAGGTATGCACACCCACGCATGGACACACATGCGTCTGCACACACACATACACACTAAATGAATAAAATGAATGAACAAGTCAATCAAATAAAAGATTTTGCAATGAAGTCACTTTCCTGTTCTACGCTAATAGACTTAGAAACAAACCTTCCTTTCTTTAAAAGTTATTATTATTATTATTATTATTATTATTATTATTGCTACCACTACTATTAGTGCGCATGTGCCATGGTGCACACATGGAGGTCAGAGGACAACCTGCAGAAGACGGTTCTCCCTGCCACTGTGTGTTAGGTTCTGGAGGTCATGCTCAGGTCATCACGCTTGGTGGCACATACCTTTACCCACACAGCCATCTCCTTAGCCTGCTTTTCTGTTTCAGAAATCAGGACTCGAACCTCCACAGGTCATTAGCTAAGAGCTACTCATGGCTGTTTTATTCAAGAGAAGAAGCAAGTATAAGAAATTTACCTGTTCTGTTTCTTTTCCGTTCCCAACAGTGCCTGGGCTGGCTAGTGGAGAGTGAGGACGCCGGGCTGCCCCTGGGGTGTCTGGGCCATGTCACCCCAAAGATGCCTTATTTTCCTCACCTGTTCAAAGCTGGCTCTAGCCTCTGCTGGAGCTGCTGAGGCCGGAACAGGAGGAGGTCTGGCCGGGCCAGATGTCTGCAGCCCAGGGCAAATGGGAATTGTGAGCACGCATTGCTTTTTAACAATGGTAAAGGTTACATAAGAAAATATAGCTGTGCCTCTTGCAGTCCGGGTCCCAGCTTTTCTGTAGAAGTGATTTTGAACAATGTCAGAAGTTGCATAAGGCCCCTCCCGGCACCTGCCACGGGCTGGGTTCTGGCTTTCGAGAGCTTGCCTGCAGCAGCGGCTCTGCAGCAGAGGAAGGAACACCCTTCCCACAGGCCGCCTTGGTGCCAGGGCTGAGTGACTCAGCTCATGGCAGGGGTGTGGGTGGGAAACCACTTAGGTGGCACCAGGGAACGTGACAGCTTTGCTCCCGTAGAGTTTGGTAAAGAAAGGGTGGGTGGGTGGGGTCCTGCTCCCCACTGTTTGGTGAGCCAGGCTTGGGAAGACTGTTTCATCAGCTGAACTCCTCGAAGGGAAAGCGGCTAGATGCCAAGCTTGGGGAAGGTGGCTGTCCTAGTTTGCTTTCTATTACTGTAATAAACATCACGACCAAAAGCAATGTTGGGAGGAGAGGGTTCATTTCATTCGATGACTTAAAGTCGGTTCATCAAGGAGGGAAGTCAAGGCAGGGTCTTGAGGCAGGAATTGAAGCAGAGACCATACGGAATGCTTCTTACAAGCTTGTTCCCTTTGGCTCAGCTTTTTTCTAATGCCACCAGGACTACCTGTCCAGGGGTGGTACCACCCAGGATGGGATGGCCGCTACCCCATCAATCATTAATCAAGAGAATGCTTGGGCTGGAGTGATGGTTCAGCAGTTAAGAGCACAGACTGCTCTTCCAGAGGACCCAAGTTCAATTCCCAACACTCCCATGGCAACTCACGACCATTTAACTCCTGGATCGGACACCCTCACACAGACATACATGCAGGCAAAAACACCAATGCACATCAAATAAAAAGAAATAATTAAAAAATGGAAAATTATGCACAAACTTGCCTCTAGGCCAATATAATACTTTCTTAAATTCAGGTTCCCTCCTCCTAGATGACTCTAGTTGTGTCAAGTAGAAAAAAAAAAAAAAGAACTAAGCGGCGCAATAGCCTTGTTGGTCTTTTCACTAAAGTGTGCTCTGCTCATTCTGAGGGGGCTCCTGTCCGTTCCTTCCTGCAGCCAGGTCCCAACACCAATAGCCTACAGGGCATCCATCCCAGCCAGGCAGGCTGTCGCTGTGCAGCCAATGAAACAGGGCCCCGTGTGTGCTTTTCACATACAGTCAAGGATGCCCTTGCACCTCTGAGCCACCCTGCTTCCATCCAAATAATCCTGAAGTGAGAGGCATGGAACAGCATACTAATTTACATAGTGCTGGAAATCAATCCCAGGGCTTTTCAGAAAGCTAGACAAATACTCTACCAACTAAATCACACTCCAGCCCAGCCCAGCCCAGCCCAGCTCGGCTCAGCTCAGCCCAGTCCAGTCCAGCACACTGTTTTTGTTGTTGTTGTTTGTTTTGTTTTGTTTTATTTCGTTTCATCCCATCCTTAGAACAATCCAGACTTAGCCCCACTTTATAGATGAATAAGCTGAGGCAGAGGTTGCTAAGGTTACACAGCAGAACTGGGATCTCAGCCCATTCTAAAATGGGTCGGGAAGACCTTCCGTGGGGCCTGGGGACACATCTGAACATGTACACTCAGGCGGTTGCTGGCGTTGCTCACAGCTCGGGGCTGAGGAGCTCGCGAGGAACAACTGCCATCGTTGACGGAAGTTCTGAGTGTGGCCCGTCTCCTTTGCGGGTGGTCCCGTGAAGCAGGCATCAACATCCCAGCCCACAGGAGAGGGAGGAGAGGGTGGAGGCCGAGCTCATCTGACCCTGTGACCTTCAGCTCCTGTCTGTGCAATGGGGACATATTCGGATCTCACCCTCAGATGACGTCAGGGTTAAATGAGGGAACACAAGGGAAGTATTTTAGAGGCTGCAAAATGCCACCAGCGTACTGAGGAGTGTTATTACGGACTAAAATAGCTTGGTGGGGACGAGCAGGGGAGGCTCTGGATTCCATCCTAGATGTCTGCAGAGTGCTTAGGCACTGTCTCCCCAGAACCTGAACCTTCAGAAAGCCAGGGCCAGGTTTTGTCTGCCTCAGTTTCCCCTGTGCCTAGCTCCACGAATGACCTAAGCCCCTCCTCCAATATTTAGCTGAATTATTTTAGATTAATTTAGGACCAAAAAAAAAAAAAGTATAAAGGGAAAAATAATGGGACCAGGGGCTGCCAGTGGCCTAATGGGTGGGTGATTTTTCTCACTGGAGAAACCTGAGAAAGGCAAGGCCATTTTTAAGGGTACTGATAAATGGGGGCATATAGTCACACTAGTGCTCCTTATGCCTGACACCTATTGAGTAGGTGGAACTGAGGCTGTGAGAGATGTTTAGAGCTGGGATGAGCCTTGGGCTCCTTGTCCTGTGTAGGCTTGCTCAGGAAAGGGGAACTGCTACTCCAGCTTGGGTGTGGCTTCTTGCAAGTACCCTGGAGAAGAAATTGGGCATTTATCAAGATAAGGAAAACTTTCCGCTGGGCAAATATCAACACTTCTGGGACTGTTACTAAGGGCTTGAGCAGTTGCTAGGCTGCAGGCTGACCTCATGAAGGGCCATTGTTTGGTGCTCAATAAGCAGCCTTGAGTGACATTCCCCAGTTCCCAGATCCCAGGGGCCCCTGGGGTTCTGTGAAAAGAGGCAAGAGATTATAATTTAGCAGAGTGGTTGATGGAACCCTGTTCCTCCATTCCTGGGGTACTGTGGGGGTGGGGCATAGCTTTTCAGAGCAAAGTACATCAAGATTTGAGTACCAGCCAGAGGGTGAATGCTATGGCCACTGAGTGCCCTGGGAATAAAGAATTTACCCAAAGCCCAGCACCTGGCCTTTCGTAAGCCCCTTGGATACAAGTCACCTCACCACTTTCAAAGTGGTCAGGAGAGGTGATGGTGATAATGACCTTTTCACTTCACATTGAGGGATGTTGATGTCCACAGGGACCAGCCTGCTCAAGGCCTGAAGTCATTCTTGATTTCTGGGTGTGGCGTGCAGAAGTGAAGCCATTCCGAGATGCTCATAGGCAAATCCCACGATCAGGCACCTACTACACCCAATCAGAGCTGACCTCCGTGGTCATGGAGCCTGCACAGGTGGAAATGGGGAGAGGGATGCTTAGGTAGGTCTTGAGTAGTCCAAGCCCGTGTGTAGAGGCTTGGTTCCCGGGGGCACTATTGGATAGTGAGAACTTTAAGAGGTTGGGGCTGACTGGGATGCTTTAGGTGAATGGGAGTGAACTTTTGAGGGGGTCATGAGACCCTCATCTTTCCCTTTTTGCTTCTGGCTGGGAGTTGAGCTGCTTTTCCCTGCCAACATTGTACCCTTGAACTTCCCCACCTCCACCCCTGGGTCCCAAGGAAATGAGACACCTCGGTTATGCTAGACCATCTGAGAATGTGAGCCAAAGTAACCCATTTCTCTCCCAGGTGTTTGGCTAGTGGATTCTGGTGAGCATGCTCTGAGGTGTACAGGGGCCCTGGGAGCTGAAAATGGCTTCTCTCCAGTTTCTACAAGAAGCAGCTCCGTCCTGATGGTGGCTTGCAATAACTTGTGACCTGGACCCACTGAGGCTGAGCCACTTGGCTTGTGGTCACTTCCTTCGGCTACTACGGGAAATGGATGTGCAATGGTCAGAAGTGTGTAAACTACCACCTTTCAGATCCTAGAACTAAAGGAACAGGAGTCTGGGAGACAAAGCCAGTGTCTCAAAGCCTTAAAGCAAGGGACACAGACTGGAAAAGACCTTTGGGGTTGGGGTTGCAGGGAGGTGGCCATTGTACCAGACTGCTAAGATGACCTTCCTGCCTGCAAAAGAGGTGGGGGAGGGCTTCAAGGTCACTTCTCCGTCCATCCTTCTTCACCCAGCCTCATCAGTCCCAGGCCCTGACCTGGCTTCTCTCAAGGGCAATGCAGGAAGAGGCCCATTGCACGGCAAGCAGGAAGGTCTGTGCTCTACTTCCAAGCAGCCCTGGGCCATGGCCTTGGACTTGCTTTCCTTGCCAAGTGGTGAGGACAACAGCATGGGAGCACAAGGTACTCCAACCTTGTCTCCCATTTCCCTAAGCCAGTCCAGAGCCTGTCTTCTGCCTCAGTTTCCTCTGCTCCCAAGGGCTTTGTGCCTAGGAGGCCTTGCCATAAGGAAGATGCATGGTGAGTGCCTGCTGAGGGGGCCGAAGGACACCCATCTACTGTGCCTCATTCCTCCTGAACAGGGTGGCTCCTTGAAGGCTCAGACCTAGTTCTATCTCCTTTAGGCAGCCTGCAGCTGACCGTGCAAGGTTTGGGGACAGACGTTGAATGACTTATGTATCAGACAACACCCTCAGGAGGGGATGTGTGATGTTAATATCTATCAACTCGGTAGGATCTAGAATGATCTAAGAGACATACCACTTCTGGGAAAGCCTGTGAGGTGTTTCCAGAGAGGCTCATCAGAGGAGGGAAGACCCACCCAGAGCATGGGTAGCACCATTGCCTGGGCTGAGGAGAAAGTGAGCTGCACGCCAGCACTCACTCATTCTCCCTGCTTCCTGGCTGTGGATGCAATGAGACTAGCCACCTGCCTGCTGCCGCGCCTTCCCGCCATGGTGGACTGCATCCTGGAACTGTGAGCCCTAAGAAACCCTTTTCTAGGTTTCTTACATTGGGTATTTTACTATAGCAACAAGACAAAGAAACCAATACAGGCACAGGATGACAGAGCTGTGTGGGAGCAGCCAGCGCAGTCTCTGTGTTAGAGGAGGGAATAGGACATAATCTCTGAGTGTGGCTTTTCAGGGCAGACCGGGGTACATCACATGATCAAGGAAGAAGGTTCCAGGGGAAGAAGCAGTAAGTGCAAAACCCTTCAGGCTTCACTGTACCCAGGCATGATCGAGAGACCACAGGGAGCATATAGTAGTTGCTCAGACAAATATGATGAGCTGAAACATTGTACTGTGTCACTTCATAAAATATGTATTGGCGCCCCTACTGATTTTTTTCTTTCCTTTTTTACTAACAAGCATTTCTCATTCACTGACCCTCCCCCACAGAGGAGGCTCTGTGACCCTTCCAGAGAGAGTACGATTGCCCTATCCCCATTGCAGAGGAACAAAACTGAGGCCCAAAGAGGTTGCAGTGCTTTGCCTGGGGTCACGCAGCTGGAGGAGGCAAGGTCTGAATGAAGAACTGGGTAACATTTTAGGCCGTGCTCTTTTTTGCCAGGGCTCTAGGCTGCGGAGTTGCTCGTGTGTCCAATTTGACTCCTGCTGTCCCCTCATGAATCACGGGCAGTTTTCAGCAATGATGGGTTCACTCCAGCCCTGGCTATTCCTAGCAGCCTCTTTGCCTAGGTCTGTGTTCTGAGGAGCGGAGTGAGCGTGGGACTAAGGCTTAGTGTGGCCACTGTGGGTTCCATGAAGGGCTCTAACAGGCCCAGGCATGGCGAGTGTGACTCTGGCAGGTCTTGCCCTTGTGGGAAGGGCATATGTCACAGAGGACTATTCTAGAGTGTTACATCTGTTGGCCTTTTTCATCTTGGGGAGAGGCATATCAGGACTAGAACCCCGAGCAGAGTGAGTCTGCTATCTCTGTTGTTCTGGTATGGTGAGTGGGCCATTCTGGGGGGAGGTAGAAGGTGTGGAGGAAAGACCAGGCAGATGGGATTGCTGGAGCTGAGCCCCATCTTGACGGCAGACGGGAGTGACTGAGAGATACTGGTTAAAGACGAGACAGTGTTAGGAAGGACAGGATAGGATCCCAGTGAGTTGTCGAAGAGATGGGGTACCGTGGGCTCTTGTGGGTGCCTGCGGGCCCGAGCCAGTTTTTGGCTCCTCCTTCAGGGCAGGGCACTCTGCCTGCACAGCTCTCATGTGCTGATCCCAATTGTGGCTCCTAGGATAAAACTGAGCCCCTCGCTATGACCAAACAAAACTCAACAGTCCCCAGCCAGTGGCCAGTTTGTGGATGGGCACATGGCCTGTGAGTCACAGCAGCTGGAAGCTCTGCTGGAACCGCAGAGAGCTGATAGCTTGCCTCTCTTATGGTTGTTGTGGTTGCACTAGGGAGGAGAAATTCTGAGGCTGTGGGAGGCACCTTAGTCTGCCTGCACAGGAGGGAGAGGGAAAAGTAGATGTTGATGACATTGCTTCATCCCTGGATCCAGCCATGCTTGAAGTCCACCCCAGCAAGGTCTAGTCATTCAGGCCATTCAATTCCCTTTTGCATTTAAGCCAGACAGAGTTACTTGGACAGATAGAGAGCCTGGCTTGAGGAACTCAGAGTCTTCTTGGGTCAACAACAGAAATGGGAATAGAACTCAGGGTCGGGGGAGAATGGTTGTTAAGGGGAGAGGATAGACAAACAGGAAAGGAAGGTAGAAGAAGGCAGGGGGGAGAGGGGGAAGAGAAGAGCATAGAATGGGTACCTAAGGAGAGTAGCAGAAGGTGGCCCCGCACATTGCAGGAGTGAGGACAGCTGCTCCTGTCACCTCCTCTGCTATTTATAACCCAGGGGCCCTCAGCCCCACGTCACACCTGTTAATCTCTGCCCTTTAGACACAGATTTGTTTTACAACATGTTCCAGATAAGATGATCTTCCTCACTGGGAAGCGCTGCCCGCTCCCCTGGCTTCTTTAGTTTCGTAGTGCAGAGTCCCAGGGTGAATGACATTCACTTGGGTCTGTGTGATGTTCTCTTAGATGCAGCAGAAACAGATGACAACTTGTACCTTACCAGAGAACCCAGCAAGGGGTAGTGGCAGGAGACAGGGGAGGACCTCCAGCATCAGTCTGCATAGGTAGCTTCAGCATAGAGAGAGACACTCAAGGTTACAAAGGCTGTGGTGCTGGGTTCGAATCTTGACAGTTAAGGTGTCTAGGGCTGGGGATGTGGTTCATTTGTAGGATGCTTGCCTAGCATTCACAAAGCCCTAGGTTCAATCCCAGGACCACACACACCAGTTGTGATGGCAACATGTTTGTGATCGTAGCACTTAGAGGGTCAGAGGCAGGGGGATCAGAGATTGAAGGTCACAGAGCATTCGACGCCAGCTTAGGCTAGAGACTCTTGTTTGTGGGCTTTTAAAATAAAAGGAATAAAGGAACGTTCAAGGGAACCTGAAGTCCCTGAAGGAGTCGGGGGATGGGTACCCACATCTTCGCAGGGAACAAGGCTTGCATCCTGGGTGTTCACTTCCCAGAGAGTTCTGTTTAGGCCTGTGGCAGGCAGCGCACACTCTTGAGCTGCTCAACAAGGTTCCTTTCAAGTTTCCGCACTGAGCAATTTGGTTTCCTTTTTGGGAGGAGTCAAGTGGCTCCAGTGTTCAGGAGAACCACGCTGGCCTCACGCAGTCTTTGATGAGGGTGCGTTTAACTCCAACTCCCCAAACCCGAGTAGCTGGCTGAGACCCTTTCAAATACAGAAGGCAATTAAATTTTCACAAAAAGAAGTAGGCGCTCCTGGGATAATGAGATGGGAGCGGCTCAAAGGCAGCTGCTGGGCTGCAGAGAGACCAGTGAAAACCAGAGAACCACAGGACAGTGGACACCATCAATAATGAGGTGTCACTGCCAATCACGATGGAGCCCTTGGGAGCCAGTGCTCTGCAAAAGCAATATATGTCCCTAGATATGTCAGGATGGCTGGGAAGAGATTCACAGGACTGGACTCAGGGGTGGGAGGGACAGAGCGGGGCAGGTGGTTGAGAAAAGGCACACATGCCACCTGGGTCAGCTCAGTGTGGGTCGGGTTCTGTCAAAGAACATTCCAAGGGTTTCCTTGGTCCCAGCTATGGACCCCCTACCTAGTCAGGACCTCTTTGTTTTTCTCATTATGAACGTGGTTCCGGGAGCCTGCTGGGTGCCTCGCTTGGCCCCATGCTGTAGTCTCTGAGGGCATATTTTGTGGTCCATTGTCCCATGCCCCAGCTCATCATCCCACACCCAGGCTCTTCAGCACACACTGCTACCCATTGCTCATTAGCAGGTCCTGTGGATGAGTCACTTGACATTAACCCTGTCTCTTCTCCTCCACCATCACTACTATCTCTGGCTTGAAGGAGATGGCACCTTTGACCCTTGACCCTTCATTGAAACTTTGTCCCACTGTGCCTCTTTAACAGGGATGATGCCATTCCAAATTCATGTGTCTCCTGCCATCTCCAAAGCCCTCACAGTACTACCTCCTGTGTGGTGTATGGGACTCTGCCAGACACACGATTCTTTCCTACCCCAGGGCCTTTACAAACACAGTTCTTTCTGCTTGCAGTGCTTGTGATCCCTCTGATCAACATGTCATTGTTGCAAGAAGACCTTCCCCAACCTCCCAGGGAACTGTTCCATGATGTTTGCACAGTGCTCTGTGCCTGACTTCACTGGTAACAGACACATATCTGTATGGTAGCTTAATTCTCATCTCTACACTAGCCCCAGGGCTCCTAGGAAAAGAGTTGTGTGTGTGTGTGTGTGTGTGTGTGTGTGTGTGTGCGCGCGCGCGGCTACATCTTCCTGTCCTAATGCTATACCACTTCACATTTAGGAAGCCCTCGATAGACTCAATGAGTGACAAGGAGAAAGGAGGGATCTAGGAATGCCTAATCAGAGGGGGCAGGGGGTAGCCGTGTTCTAAGGATTTTGTGTTAGCACAGCCTGTGATTCCCTGGTACCCCACCATTCATCTGCCAGTCCTGACACGTGGGTTTCATTCTCACTTTGCAGGTGGAGAAACAGTCTCAAAGTTGAACTGGTTTACTCAAGGCCTCACTGCTTGGAGTAGCAGAGCTATGCTTTAAGCCCAGTCCAGGGCTAAATTGCTACATTAGAGCAACTGCTAAGTTGTAAACAAGCCTGAATGTCTACAATTGGGAACTAAGTTACATAGTCTCCATTCAAGTATTCCGTAATAAAAACGATGTTGACGGTCCCTTGCAACTGTGCCTGTGTTTGATCACCTTGGTTTCCTTCTTTGCTTTGGCAGCTAGGAAACTTAGAACCAAACTTAAAGCAGCCATGCTGTGATTCAGCTTCCTCACTCTGATCTCATGCGTCATTGCTCTTGGTATCTTCATATCAACTGTAAAGAGTCTTTCATGCCAGGCTTCCATCAGTGGCATGGCCAAGTGCTGGCAGTTTGGGGTCAGCCTTGTACAGTCTAGAAACCAGGGCCTCCTTGCATCTGGCCACCCAGAAGCTTTGAAAACCTAGGCTCTGCTCACTCCCTCCATCAGCTACAGAGTTAGATAGGGAGGAACTCGGGCCACTTCTCTTGAGCACTCAGTATCACACAGCCCGAGCTTCCCTAAAAGGACATGAAGTAAACCAGGCCACTGTGTCAACCATCCTGCTTAGATAATGACATTGAACTTCTGCAAACAACTCTCCACGGGCATCCTCCTTTTGCAAAAGAGGAAAGTGGACCTTAGAGAGGCTAAGCCACTTGTCCGATGACACACAGCTCTTCTAGGTTTAGAAGCAAGTTGGATCCTGCTTTAACATCTACCTGTGGGGCCCAGTTCCAACCATCATTCCTCCAGCAAGGTAACCCAACATAGACCAGACTGGCCTACTGATGTCGGATATCGACTGGTCTTTTTGTGCTCCCTGGACATGGGAGATGTGGTGAGGTGGGGCGCATGTACGTGTGCATGCATGAATGCTCACACACATGCACTCACATGCAAGCATCCCCATTGACAGACATGAGCATGGCTGCCACATGGAGAGAGAAAGCCTGCTCGTGGTGGCTCCTCCTAGGAGCCCGAGGACTGCCAGCCTATGGTTTTTATCATGAGAGCTGAATGAATATGTTTGCCGAAATCATGTCTCCTGGAGTGTGGGGCAGCTATCAGCATGGGCAGGGCTGATGTGGTGACATCTCGGGTACCATGGGCAATGCTGTTGCTGTAGTTTTGGAAACGGTTCCAGTTAGTGAAACTCTCAGCAGCACTGAACATAGCTCTCCACTGACCTCCCTGACCCCCACACTCCTGGAAACCTCAGGATTTATCGGTGGGTTAGGATGCCCAGGCTCTGGGCTCAGCTTCATGCAAACAGGATTCTTGCTGATGACCACAGTCCAGGAAGTGTTCCATATGGTTACTGTGTGGCCTCTCTGAGACATGCCAGGCAGTCCTAAAAAACCTCTAGCTACTGTGACAATCCAGATGGCCTGCCAATGCTCATATCAACCCTCTCCATGCAGATGTCCCTCCTGGTACCAGCTAGTCTGTCCCCATACAACCTGAAAAAAAAATCAAGGACCTTATTACAGTCATGGCCAGTCAAAGCCTTTCAAATAACCAAAGGCATTTTGGAGTTCAGAGACAGTAATGGATGGTAGGTCTGTGGCCACGAATCCTAAAAGCACAGCCTCCCGTGTGTGACCGCAAGAAATCTCCTGGCCTCTTTGAGCTCCATTGCTGACACTACCAAGCAGGAAGAATGTCTTCTGAGTCAGAGGTGGTCGAGCAAACTGGCATTGCTAACTTTGACTTTGGTTCATGCTGAGAGGAGAGGCTTAGAAGCAGGAGAGGATACAGGACCCTGCCTCAGTCTCAGGAACCTGGAGGTCCCGCTCATCAGCTGTGTGACTTTGGGCAGGCACACAGCCTTCCCAGGCGAGTCTGCTCACCTGTCAGCTGCCGATGAATGCAGGGTTGCCACCCAGGACAGTGTTGAGGCTGGCGAACAAGTGCTTCACGGAGAAGCCACAGCGGAGGGGACCCTGATAAAGTGCCGGCTGTTCAGTTGGCTTTTGGGTCTGTTAATTAACAATTAGGGAACAAGAGGTGTGGTGCTGGGCTTGAGGACCTGGGTGTGAAGAAAGCAAGCCATGGGAGACACAACCTCTCAGGGGCTGAAATATAAAAGACCTAGTCTGATGCCAGCACTGTGGAGGTACACAGGACAGGAGTGGGTGGCTGTTTGGTTCCTGCTGAGCATCAGGAAAGGAACAATTGCTTTGTAGGGCTGATGATAAAGCCTGGGCAGGGTGAAGGAGTGGCAGGCATGCTCTGTGGGCCAGGGCCAGAGTGGTCTCTATGCCTCAGGAAGTGGGGGCAATTCGGGCAGACTGGGGCTTCCCCATGTCCTGACTCAGGAGCCCAGTGACCCACTTCCCAGCACCAGGTAGCCACCCTTTTTTTGCCCACCCTGCAATGACTGTGTACCTATGAGGATTTCCTAGGCCTCAGCACCTGGCAGGAATGAGAGGAGGGGTGACCGAGGTATGAATATCCCCACACCTGACCTTCAAGGACAGAAGCGGCTCTTTTCAGGAGACTCCACAGAAAACCTCATGTCTCTAACATGGAAAGGGACTGGGCCTCAGGGGTAGAAGCTGAAGAGGGACCTCACATCCCATACCTCAGCTCTAACTCCTAGATGTTTGGGGCTCCTTTGAAAAGTAAGTTGCTGGCGTTGTGGCCTTGTTTGGATTGGCAATCATGGGGGACTTCCCTGAGAAGATCTGTCATCTCCTCTGTCACTGTGCAAACAACGGTTCCTCTGACTTGTTGTTTGCCATTCCTGTGTGTCCCCTCCTTAGCTAGCTGGTTATTACAAAGCCTCAATTTTCCACTTTCCCCACCTGGCTTTTGTTTGAACAAGAGGTAGAAAAATTCAAACCTTCCCACTGCTATCAACTGGAAAACAAAAACAAAAGCATCACACACACACACACACACACACACACACACACGCACGCACACACACAACTGGAATGTAAACTTGAGCTCACAGAGGGTGTCCCTAGGACAGAGTTGCAGATGGGGTTCAGGCAGGGGAGATCAAGGAGGAACACAAAGTCTTTATTTTTTACTTTTCGAGACTGGATTTCTCTGTGTAGCCCTTCCTGCCCTGGACTCACTTTGTAGAACAGGCTGGCCTCCAACCCACAGATATTTGCCTGCCTTTGCCTCCTTGACTGCTGGGATTGCTAAGGGTGTGCTCCATTATGCCCAGCTGGGAACACAAAGTGTTAACTGGAGCCATTCAGAGTGCTGGAGCCCCAGAAGGGCCTGAGTTCAATACAGAAAGGGTGCTGGTAGAGGGCCTGGGTCTCCAGAATTGCAGTGACCTGCCAGGGCAGCGAGGTCTCTAAGGCTGACCAACCCAGGGCCACGGAAGATAGTTACACATGCCTGCATGAGTGGGTGCTACTTCCCATTCACAGCCCTGGATAGCTGCACAGCCAGAGGACTGGGGAGAGTTTCTAGGAGCAGGAAGGAAGGTAGTGAAATGGGGTGCTAAGTTGGGTGACTTTAATGGTATCTGTGAACAGAAGATGAATGCTTAAATGTGGTCTCCCGCCTTGGCACATACCCCAGACGTTGGGAGTCAAAACCTTTTCTGTCTCTCTGATGGCATAGAGTCAAGAGACGGAAATGTCTATATTTCCCTCCCTCAGACATGGCACAGGAGCTGGTAGGTTCCAGGTAGTGATTTTGAACAATGAGTTTCCGCCAGGATCCTTCTACCATGAAGGCTGAGACCTTCAGTATGGGTAAGCAGCCCCGAGCTTGACTCCCAGTGTAAGGCCTGGGGGCTGTTTACAGTTACTCTAAGAATGCCCTCCTGAGGGGGTCAGTCAGAGTTTAGCTTTCACGCAGAGAAAGTCCACTTGTCAGGGATAGACTGGAAGATACGGCAGGAGGGCTGCTTGTAGCCCCACCTCCCCTGGCTGCCACTCCAATTGTGTCTGCAGCTGGGTCAACTGTGCACCACAGACTTAGAGGCTCACAGCTCTGGAAGCTCAGGGTAGGCCTCACTGAGCCAGAGTTGCATAACAGAGGGATCACAGCTTCGTGCAACTCTTGGGTAACCTACTAGCTGGCCTTTCCCACACTGTCTGCCCTCCTGGCTTATGTCCCCTCCCCTCTGTCTGCAGAGCTCGAGAGGCAACACCTTCCTGAACTCCTTGTTTAAGGTCCCAGCTCCTGGGCGCACAGTAGGAGAAGCTTCTCACTGAAGAGGTGGCTCCTCCCCCCCCCCCCCACATCAGCTTCCTCATCCTTCATCATACTGTGAAATCCCCCTTGTCACCTGGGTTCATGGGTTCCCAGCAGTAGAGTGCTGACTTTGGAAGCTGTTGGTCTACATCCTCCACGTTGTTTCCTCTGCTCCTGTTTTCTCTTCTGTGAAATGGGGACAGCCAGGTCCCTCCAAGTCTTGGAGTGAGGACTAACTTGGGGTGCTTATCACAAACACATATTCACTCACTTTTCCATTCCCGTGTTAAAACAGCATGACCAAGAAAATTCATAGAATAGTTTATTCGGGCTTATGGTTCCAGAGTGTTAGAGCCCACGATGGTGGAGTGACAGCACCGTGGCAGAGGCAGGAAGCTCAGAGCTAACATCTTGAACCTCAAGCAGGAAGTGCAGAGTGCACACTGGGGATGTCGGGAAGCTTTGAAACCTCAAGGGCCAGCTTCAGCCATGTATTTCCTCCAGTATGGCCACACCTCCTCCATCTAGCCAAACAGTACCACCAACTAGGAACCAAGTGTTCAAATGCCTGAGACTATGAGAGGGACATTCTCATTCAAACCATCACACATAGGGTTTCAGGCCATGCCTGGACTCAGGAGCTAAGTGAGCATTTGTAAGAAAATCCCCAGGAGACAAAGGTGGCACTCTCAAGTCACATCATTCCCATGGCCATGATGAATGCCTGGCCCACTGGTTTAAAAAACAAAACAAAACAAAACAAAACAAAACAAAACAAAACAAAACATACTCACAGCATGCTGTGCTGGGCCACCACAGGGCTGAGTTGTTGCTCCTGACACAATGAAGTCATTACGATTGCCTTTACTGGTTTTCCACAATTAAGGGTGCGTTTAGAACAAAGGCTCCTCACTTTCTTTGGCTAAATGAGCCAGATGCATGACTCGCTTCTTAGCCGAGTGACATGGAGTGCTGAGCAGTGAGTTGGAATGGACTGGCCCCTGCTAGAGCCTGGAGGCAGGAGCTTCTGGCTTCTGCCTTAAACATGACCTCAGCCCCTCCATTGTCATTGTGACCCAAGCTTGAGTGGCCTTGCTGCCACCATGGAGAGAGACACACTTTGTCCCCAAGCCCTGATTCCCAGCCTATCACCAAGAGAACTCTCGCCATAACTAGAGCTTGTGCAGAGAGCTTGGCTTAACTCTACCTTCTGTACCAATGAGTTGGCCTTCTTGGTCTCCACATGTCCCACCCCTACCCCCAAGGTCGAGATAAAAAGAAGGAGGCCTCTCCACATTTTTGTTATACTAAGAGCCCACACTGGACTTGGGTGCTGGGGAGAGGAAGGGGTTCTAGAAGTTTCCTTGTGCTATGGTCATTTCAGCATATCTGTTTTTGTAAGGATGGGCTATCTGTGGGCCAGTGACACTGCTTGGGTCTCCAGCTCCTCCAGGTGGGCAGACATTGGAGATTGCCCTTGTGATGTCCAGGATGGGTCCTTCGGCAGGGATGCTGGGGCCGGTGAGGGCACAGTGTGTGGAGCCCTGGGGTACTGTGCCTTGCCAAGTCTGCAGTGGCAGATGTCTTGGAATCGGGTCTTCTGCCCTGAGGGCAGATGCCTGAGGGGTGGTGGGAACAAGGCAGGGACAAGGCAGGCATAGGGCAGACAGGTTGGCAAGAGCCCAACCCTGTCAGGGAAAGCACCAGAGAGGCTCAGGACCTCAGCATCACAGAATGCCAAGCTGAAGTTCTGGGGAGTTCTATCGTGTAAGAATGGTAGATACCACTGCAGTGGGAAGGGGCTCTGGGAAATTTTGCTCTGTCTTAATTATGCACCCCAGATAGGATGCACTTCCTCACAAAGGAAGCCAGCATGGCTGCGCTCCTCAGCACGTGGTAGCACCTTGTGACTTCTTGTAGCGTCTCAGATAACACTTTCAAGCGGTCTTTGGGGGCTGGAATTACTGTCCCCCAACCATGAGGTTCTAGAGGACTGTAAAACTGACACATGTTCTGGTATTTTCCCAGAGTCTACTAGGTGACTGCAGCTCTTCTCTTCAGAGCTGCTGTCTCTTGCTTTGTGACATGCCTTTCCTGATGGAATGAGGGTACCAGCTTGAATCTAGATCTCAGCTGGTCAGGCAGGGGCAAAGTCCATGCTTCAGGCTCACCATGAGAACTTCCACAGTGAGCCTGCTACCCTAGGCAGAGGCTTGGAGATGAAGGAGGCCAGCCTGGGTGGGTCAGTCCCAGGTACCTGCAGCCTTGTCAGCAGAGGACTGCAGAAGAAGCTGGGTGTGGTGGCTCACGCCAGTCATCCTAGCACTTGGGGGTTCGCATTATGAATAACCCTTCTAGTAGTAAACCTCTTAGCCCAAAGGACAATCTGCCTCAGTGTCCTCCTTGAACTTCAGGCTCAAGTACTGACTTCCGTACTTAGCAATGGCCTAAGTATGAAATTTCAAGTTACGTGTCTTTAACCATAATTTTTTATAAAAAGGCCACTCCACATGAAGAGCTTGGTAAATGTTAGCAGTGACTAGGAGGCTAGCAGTGTGGGGCTCCCCATATGCTTTGCTACAAGAAGTTCCTGTTTATGGGTAAAGGGGTGGACTGTGCTGCCTGCTCCGCCCACTTCTTAGAGGGAGGGATGCTTGTTCATACTGGTGGGCAGAAGGGTAAGAGAATTATGTCTGAGTTAGAGGTCTTTGGGAAGTGTCAATCCCCTCTCTCCCTGTGGGAAACTGAGGCCTCAAAGAGGCAATACAAGATCACCTTGTAATCTGGCAGTTGATTTAAAAGGTAGAATGTGGATCCTGGCTCCTGACTGCAAGCACTTTCTATTCTACCACAGGCAGACACGCATATTTCAATCATGGTTGGTGGAGGCTAGACCCCAGCAGGCATATAAAGATGGCTTTGGGCACTCTGAACACATTTCAAGCCATGCAACCAGCATTCACACACACACACACACACACACACACACACACACACACACACACGGCAGGTCCTGCCTGTGGGTTTCTTTGACACAATGAAATCAACTCCCACCCTACTTCCTTCTCCTTTTTAAAAATTAAGTCAAATACATTGCTGCGCGGAATCTTTAGTTTGGGGTAGGGTTAATTAAAAGAAAAAAAATACATATTAAAAGGCCAATTTGATTACTGCTGCACATCAGTGAGGCCATGAATAATTGATTGAACATCTATGTTAATTGCTTCCTGAATTCGTGATTTTGCTGCTGAATATCGAAGAGCGATTTTGAAATTAGTAGTGATTTCCTTGCACCTGCATGGCCCAGCCTGGCTTGCCACTGAAAGAATAACGTCCCATGGGGGGGTTCAGAAGCCACCTCTGCTCCTCGTCTATACCCCTGACAGCTGGCTTCCTTGGCCAGAGACCCCCCTTTGGCCAGGGTCTCTCAGGGTGTTCTGTTAAACTCTCCAGGAGCTTACTGGAATACATGCTCTCTTCTTTTACCCATACTCTGGCCTGGCAGGTCTGGGTGCCTGGCTCTACACTCCCAAGATGAACACTTGCTACTTCGTGGGTTTCAGTTCATTGTGAAACGGCTGGGATGGGTTCCCATCCTAGGCAGACTGTTCCTCTGAACTGTTCTAGAGCACAGGTCACCTAAACGAATCCATGATTCCCTCCGTTCACATTGTGAAGCTAGCAAAGGTAGCCTTTGCCTGGCCCTTTGCTCGAAGTGACTCCTCCCCAAACAGCCACCAAGAGCCACATTTGCTGGCTCTACTTCTGAACCCTACTGAGGGTTCTTTCTGTGACTTTCAAATGTTTCTTTCCAAGAGCTTTTTGCGTTCTCACAAGGGGCCTCTTACTGCTCTGCCGTTTCCTGGATGTAGCAGCGCTCTGAGATATTAGCTAATTACTCTGGCATTTAGAACTTATAGTTTGCACCTTGCATGGGCTCTGTTTTCTCCCAGCTTCTTTTTTCGTCTGCTTTGGTCCCCGTGTCCCTCAGACAAGGGCACAGCCGTCTCCTCAGCCTGCATGACACCTGGCTTGGAGCTTTGCAGGATCTTGGCACCATTGGCTGCTAGGCTTCCACTGAATGGTTTGCAGCTCTGCCATGGGTGGCCCTGGAAGTGACCATGGGTGTTTCTTTGGGCCTTTTTAGGGATCTTCTTGATTCCATCCTTCCCCCTGCCCAGAGCGCACTGAGTCAGCTTTCCTCATGATGACTTCTCCTGAACTCTCTCCACCTCAATCTACCTACTTTGAATAGTGCAAAGCTTATGGTTCATTTAAAAGTAAACATGAATGAGCAGGAAAAGTAGATCACCAGGGATGAGAGAGGATAGGCCTAGGGGGTGGTCTGAGGAGGAAAGGGGCTCAGGTGGGATTCTCAGGCTCCTCTGGCTCTGGGACTGTAGGGTGGGGAGAGCCAGCTCAGGATTAGACCATATTCAGTCCTCTCCGCCACAAGCTTCCCAGTCTAGAGTCTGGGTTTTGGAATCACATGTACTGAATTCTAGACAAGTCTGAGAATGTGATGTCACCCTACCCTGGGGGGTGCATTATCCCTAACAAGCAGGAGGGTGTGTTTTCTGCACATTGTGTTTTCATCTCACGGCCGAAGTGGAAGCTTCACGCAGCCTTACTTCTCCCACACCGCTGGCAGGCCCAAGCCTCAGATGGGGCCTGTGGGTTGTCTGTGCCCCCAGCTTAAGCCTGGTGGCTATAGCCAGGCCTTAAGCCCAGGTCTGCAGATCGTGTCTAGGCCTCTAGTGGGACCCAAGGCCTTGCACTACTCTCTTAGTGTCAGACAAAGGAGGAATGGCAGGGCAGGGAAATACTCAGTCTAGATTCCTCCCCCAGGTTCCGCCTTCCCAGCTGCTGGGCCGAGGGTGGCGCTAGGCTGAGAAGCCTTTAGATGGGGCCAGGCTGGTGGAAGTGGGTCCCCGAGGGGGCATCTTTGTAGTTACACCCACTCCTGGCCCCACTCGTGTTTCCTCTGCTTCTTTCCCCGCAGCCACGCGACCCAGCTTTGCCTCTTGCTCCTGCCATTGGAGTTATGGCCTCCACTGGCAGCCCCTTGGACTTGATAGCCCCTAAGCCTGTGAGCCCCAAAATACCTTTTTCACTTTACATGTGGATGTGTGTTCAGTGTGCACAGGCGAGCTGTCTCCCTAGTTCTGCCCCCTACTTTGCCGAGTCTTTTTTTTTTCATTTGTTTATTCTTGCGACAGGATGTAGCCCAGGTTGGCCTCAAAATCACCCTGCAGCCTAGGATGACGTTGAGTTCTCTTCTTCCTGAGTGCTGGGATTACACGTGTGTGTGCCACCATACTGAGTGAGCTGGTACCTTCTCTCCCTCAGTTTCTTGCAGGCACTGGTCAGGATGACACAAACACGGGCACTGCTCATATTGGGAGGGAGCCCTGGGAACTGGGCGTCCTGTATGACCACAGGTCAGCAGCAGCCATGTCTGCTGGGAGCCTTACTGGAATCTGGGACTCCAGACACTGCTCACAAGGCTGGTGTTTATAGAACAGACCCATATGAGAATCAGATGCATAGAACAGTGGCTGAGGTGCTCAGGATGGCAGAGGGTGGGTAGGTGAAGTAACAATCCCACTGTCCTGACACAGAAAGCCCAGGGGCCCTGGACAATAGCCTGCTTCTTTTCTCTGGGTCGTAAGTAGAGACAAGACTCTGGGGGAGGGGGACAGGAGGGAGCTCCTAGTGTAACAACGGGGCAGGGTGGAGAGCAGATCACAGATATTAATTTCTGGTGTCCCTTGTCTCAGCCTAAATCCCCTAGGCACAGCTAAAGGGTCCAGGGCTAGAAAAGCCTGAGGCTGGGCCATAGCCAGGCCTGTGTCCCTAGAATGCTGGTGTCTCTTTACTCCCCTGACCTCAGAACAGGCTGTTTCCCTGTGGAGCTTTCGCAGGCTTGGGCTCTCTGGGAGGGCTGTGGTTGTTCAGTGTCTGTGCTGACAGCCCACAAAAGAATAATAGCCTGTCCTGGCAGGCCCAAGGACATGTGCTGAGGGAAGGGCAGGGCAGGCCTGTGAGTCTGGGCCTCCGCTGGGATTACTGAGCCATAGGGGATGGTATTCTGAACTGAGAGCTTCATTCTCAGATGACACTCATGGGGGTTCCTTGCATTCTGATCTCTGTTTCCTCCATTGTTATGACAGTTCCGGGATCCAGAATTCCTAGGTCTGAGCCTATGCTGTCACGAGAAGCTGTGTGATCTAGGGTGAAAGGCATAGCCTCTCTGAGCCTGCGAAATGAACAAATGCTATCACACACCTGTCAGCGTGGCTAAGCTGAAACTGACCCATTGAGACAAGCCTTAGGAGGAGATGGAGCTACAAATGGCCCAGGAATCCTGCCGCAAGAAAGAACAAGGAAAAATAGGTCCACACCAAGACTTGCACACAGGAAGGCGTTGGAAAAAAAACCACAGAGTGCTTCCCTGACAGGCGGGCGCCTGGGGTATTGCCAACCCCTCCACTTTTGATCAGGCTCCCCTAGATGATAGGGTCTCTGCTTGCTTCCTGTGACCCCAGCACACACAACACAGGACGTGGCACACTGCATTGCTTGGGAAATGTGTGTCACAGGAGGGAGTCGCTGATTCTGTGCAGAATTCAGGGTCATTAAGGAAAGGATGATCTGAAGGATGCTTCTTCTCGGGTCCTTTCCTATAACATTCTGGCTACCCTCCCCTGGCCCCCATCTTCTCATCCTGAGCCCTGCCCCCCATGGCTACACCTCCTCAGCCTCTCTGTCTCTCTCCCTGTCCTTGGTCCACATTCTTTCTCCCTGTTCCCACTTCCCACTCTCATCTCCTTGTTCCCTGTCCCTCTGCTCTCTCTGTCCATGTCCCCCTCTCTCCCCTCTTCTCATCCTCTGCTCCATGTTGTAGGCCAGAAAGACCAGGCTGAGAACTTTCTCTTTTCTAATCTCTCTTAACATTTCAAAGACACTAAAACCCTAGGCCACTCCATGGGTCACACACAAGGCCTAGAGAGCCAGCTGCCCACAGCCTTTCCAGACAAAGTTTGCATGGTCTCAATATGTATGTTCTTCACATGTGCTTTTGTATTCGTGCTTCCAGCGTTTATCTAAAACACTCACCATCCTGACCTTCCACAGGAAAAGCTTCCTGGCTTCTGTTTCACACTGAATGTGAATTGAGACCCCTCCCCACCCTCCTGTGGAGAACCTCACAGGAGTTCTGTAAGTGCAGTTGCACCCATGTCGTGGGTGTGGACGAGGAGGCTCTGAGGTGCTAGGGTTGCCCAATGCCAGGTTACCAGCAGCCGGCGGAAGGTGAGCACAGCAGTGCAGCTGGCAGCAGCTATGACACAGGGGACATCTTGTGAGTGGGGTAAATGGGGCTCCCTGGCCAGGTGGAATCTGAGGTGAGCCCCTGAGAAACAGGGAGATAGCCAGCTGGGTGGGCGGGGACTGGGGAGTTGGGATGATGGTGCCTGGGCATGGGGGCGGGGCAGGAGTGAGAGCCATCTGTGATGGCTGCCCACAACTGGGGACCCGGAAACTGCGGGCGGATGCTCTGAAAATGGCGTTTGTGTGTCACAAAAGGCTGCCAATGAGGATGCGCATGGGAGATTCTTTGGAATCAAAAAATTTCCACAAAGGACCAATGCTACATATTAGGTGGGGGAAATGTGGGCAGGGTTGATTGAACAGGGTCTCAGCGGTGACCAAAATGCCACTAAAACTTCCGTCTAAGGGCTCCAGGCCTCAGAGTTTGGCCAAGCCATTGAACTCTTGGCCCTGGATTTCCTGAACTCTGAAATGGGGAAAGTGCGCAGGGCTGTGTGCTGGAAGGGCTTTGGTATTTGCAGAACAGGCAAGGAGCAATTCTGGGGAGGGGTTCCGCTGGGTAAATACAAACGACCTCAGCAAATATCAGCTACCAACTTTTTCACCTCGAATGATTCACGCGTTGCTTGGAATTCTCTGGGTGCACGATGTGGTTAATTTAAACACTGCGGCGGCAGGCGAACCTGAACGGCATCTCAATGCGCACAGACCTTATTTTTAACAAGACATACTTTGGCACTTTGCAAGAACATTTAAAAATACCTTCTCCGTTCTGAGGCAGCAGTGTGCCGTCCAGGGGGAGGAATCCTCAGTTTGAGGTCACTGTTTTCCCTGGAACCTGGACTTGGGAGTGTGTTGACCAGAGCTGTTGCAGAAGCTACTGTGAGCTGCCAGAGCCAGGAAGCAGGCAGACTGCAGGTGTGGACCCAGAGCCAGGACTGACAGCCAGCACTCCGTCTGGTCCTTTTCAAAGAGGGGTCTCGGGGACGGATTGGGCACCTCTGTCAGCCGCCACACAAGGGCACCTGTTTCTGGCCCGTGCTGTAAACAAAGGGGAAGGGTGCTGGAAGTAGGGCCATTTTTCCCAGGGTACATGTCCCAGCAGGGAGACAAGGAACATGGAGATGATTGAGCTAGCTGCATATTCTGAGATCACTGCTCAGTTTTTATGTACTCTGCAGAAAAGAATACAAGTGGGACAGAGGGCTGTGCCTTTGAGGTGGACAGGGGAGGAGCAACCCTTGACTTGACGGAGGAATGGGGTACGTGAGACAGCCATACAGATTCGGGGAGCATGTTGGGGATGGGAGGAATAGGAACTGCAAAATTTTGGAAGGGGTGGAGCCTGCTGACTTAGGGAAGGGCCTGCGGTGCAGTGTGATAGACAAAGACGAGGCTAAGATGCAGTAAGAGAAAGACTCAGGGACGGCACCCTGGATGTGATGGCACTATCCGCGCACCATTTCACGGGAATGGTGCTCCCCAGGCTGCTGGAGCTGGTGTCCAGCCCTGGAGCAGTGCTCAGCTTGCGGCAGGTACTTAGCAAGTATTTAATGATTATGTACACAATGCCCAGCAGCTGCACCTTCTTAGCAGTCTCTGGGGACCCTGGCTACTACAGCTGGCACTATAAGGGTGGGTGGAGTCAGGGTCCTCATTCCAAGCACTGCCTCCAAGCAAGCTCACTTCTTCCTAAAGCACCTTCCTTCCTCCCCGTGGCTCTCTTTCATTTACTCTCAAAACCCAGTTGGCTGAACCTTGAGCTGAAGAGAACACAGTGTGACAAAGACACTCAAGGCCCTTGCAAGGAGTCTTACTCCTTGCCCCAACATAACTGGGGGGAGGGTTGCATTTGGGGTCATGCTTCAAGTAGCAGTGGCTGATGGCTGAGCATTAAAGAAGAGATAAAAAAGCAAAACAAAACAAAACAAACAAACAAAAATACCCCGCCCTCTAATGAAGGGTTTCTCTCGGAACTTTCCACGACATTCAGCCAGGAGCCTGGTGAGCCCTTGACCTTCCTAGCAATAGATCTAAATGAATCTATAGAAAATCCAGCGCCTGTCCCCACCACCCCAAGCCCTACTTTCCCAGGCCCAGTTTAGTTGTTCATGGTGAGAATACTGGCATTGGAGGTGCCCTCTCTATACCCCAAATTTCACTCTGGCATTTGTCATCCCAAGTGGCTGACTCTAAGTGGTGTATCTTCTTGACAGTAGCAATTTAAGCCTGTGCTTTAGTTCGCTCAAGGTGCTTCTTAACACCCACACGATGGGAAAAGAAATGAGGCCTGATTAATAGACAAGGAAAGTGAGGCCTAGGGCACTCTAGGGAGGGGACCACCTGAAGGAAAAAAGCATAGAGTTATATGGGACTAGAGGACACTGCACAGGGCAGGGACTCAGATCACCAGTAAGGCCTTGCCAGACACAGGCTGGAGACCACAGTGCCACCTTGCCCAAAGACAACCCCACAGGAAGCTCAAATCTGCCACTGCTGGCTGTATGCCTGCTGCCTGCTAGGCCCTGGGAACACTGTGGCAAGACAGACAGATGCAGCTACTGTCCTCTGCAAGGGGTAATGTGAGCAGGTAGTGGCTAGGAAGCCAAAGGACCCAGCCAGTCACTGAGCTCTCAGCGGGGGCTACTGTCTCTAGACACATGGCATTTGCCGGAAGCCGAGAGTCACATGCTTGGCACTTCCACATCTCTGGTGAGCCTTTTAATGGCCTTATCTCTCTGTACCCACTCCATGCTGTGACTTCCCCAAAGTGACAGGATTTCCCCCTCTCCACTTTTGCAAATAGCCGCCATTTGCACCACTACTCAGGAAGTCTCTCATTCTCTACTCCCTCAGCCTCTGCTTCCAAGCTGCCAATGAGTCTTGTTGGTGTTGTCCCCAAGCAGATTTTTTAATCCAAACTCTAGGAGGCCTAGTTTGCCAATGTCTCCCATTCCCCTGGGCTTGCACACTTGTCTGGCTCTGGCCTGGCCCCCAGTGGAGCCGCTCTCTGGCCAGGCATGCTAATGGCCTGCCTTCAGCATCCTCTTCGGTGTCTTTTCTGCCCCCTTTAACTGAGTGACCTGCCTTCTTTCTGTGTCTTGAATGGGCAGCCTCGCTCCTGCTGTAGGGTTTTTATGCCTGCTGCTCCCTCACCCAGAACAAGCCCCATGTATCTCTTCCTCTTGTGCGTCAGAGCTTGGCCGGCCCTCTTCCCACCCCACCTGATGCCATTGTCCCCCACCCACCTTCCAGTCTCTGACCCTCACAGTGCTCTACCATATCTGGTTTTTTATGTGGGTGCTGGGATCAGAGCTCTGGTATTCATGCTTGCACAAACCCCTTTCTAACTCTCTCAGCCATCTCCCCAACCCTCTTCCATCCTTCTCTCCTCTGCTGCCTCTGGGTCTCTTACTGTTAAATGTCTCCAACTGCCTAGTTCTGTACTTGGTGCACTGGCGAGCAACCAGTCAACCCTGGTGAAGTGAGTGAGTACCATATTGTGTATGAGCATGGAGATATTTTCCATGTGCATTTTGATATCTTCCTGACATTGTTATGATTTGCTTCCCATAGTTTAAGGCTTTGTTATATAATAGCAGGATGTCTACAAGATTTGTTTTATTTTATTTCGTGGTATATGGGTGCTTGCCTGAATTTATATGTACTATGTGGTGCATACGCCAAAAGGGGATGTTGGGGCCCCTGGAACTGGAGTTACAGACCACTGTAAGTTGCCATGTGGGTGCTGAGACTCAAACCCTGGTCCTCAGGAAGAGCAGCCAATGCTCTTAACCATGGAGCCATCTTTCCAGCCCCAGTACAGAGCATTTAAAACAGCGCTATTGGCATAATCAGAGAAGACTAGGAGCCGCATCAACCACTACTGTGTCAAGATGGCACCCAGGCCCAACCCCTCCAGACCTCACAAATGTATCTGTCAATCATTCATTGGACTATCACTGGCCATGCACTCACTGTCTTCCAGCCACCATGCTTAGCACAGGTTCTTACTGAGACACTAGGATGGAGTAGATTTCTTGGTCCCTCACTGTGCCTGAAAACACTTAGGAGTCAATGCTGACAGGTTCAGGGGATGACTTATTGAACACCAGCTATGCAAGCCTGAGGCTCTGAGGTTGACCTATAGAATCCATGTGAAAAGAGTCAAGCATGGTGGCACATGCTTGTAACCCCATTACCAGGGGTGTTGGGGGCAGGTGCATCCTTGGGGCTCATTGGCCAGCTAGCCTAGTTAACTTTGTGTGGTCCAGGCCAGTGAGAGAGCTTGTCTCTAAAAAAACCAGAATACACCTCAATTGAAAAATGGCAACTGAGGTTTCCTTTGGCTTCCTCACATATATGTACACACACACACACACACACACACACACCAGTGTTGAGACTGTACTGCCCAAGACATTGGTGCTGAGCACCAGACTCAGGAACAAGATGCTCCCTGAGGTAAAACACACAAATTGGAGGCTCATGAGAAAAAGGGGACCACAAGCTATTTGACGTGCAGAGATACTGGTTTGGGTGTGGCTGGCTGGCCTGAGATACTCACCTTAGCATACACAAAGGCTTGCCTCACTCATTCTGTGTTCTTCTGTTCTAGGTATCCAGAGCCCATGGCTCCATTCCTTTCCCTTCTGAGTATAGGAATTTGAGGAACAGATGCTTCTGGTGTTTCTCCTGCCACACCTGGGGCCTCAGACCTCTGAGAACAGCTGTCTGGCTGGACTCTCGACCATGGCCATGGACACTGAGGCCCGTGAGCGTCATCCTCATAAAGAGCATGTATATGTGCCTGCCGCTGCATTATATCCTCCTGTGCTTATTAATCCACGCAGGTGGAAAATGAGATCGCCATCCCCATATTTAGGTAAGTAGATAGAGGCTTTGGGGGCCAGATCTTAAACTCGGGTCTGAGTTATTTCCAATGCCATTCTCTTATATACTCATGCTCCCTCCCAGCTCTGGTGGCCACAGTCAGTTCTTCAGCCATGGCCCTGAAGCCACAAGGCTCCTGTACTCTGTCTCCTCCAAGAATCAGGACCGATCAGGACCCTGGAGAGCGGCCGAATACTGATTGACTCAGGGACGCTGACCTCAGCACTCTCTGAGCAGGGTTCTCTTTCTTCAGCAGAAGAGCTGGAATCTTCTGCTATCCTGGGCCTTTAGCTGCCTGGCATTGCTAAGTAGCTGGGGAGCTTCTTGGAAAAGGGGCGAGCTGGAGACCCTCAAGCTGGGAGGCAGAGTGTTGGATACTAACGCAGAAGCTGAGGCACTTAAGAGTGACTTTCTGGGGCTGGAAGGACGGTCAGAGGCTAAGAGATTTGGCAGCTTTTACAGAGGACCCTGGTTCAATTCCCAGCACCCACATGGTGGCTGTCAACTGTAACTCTAGCTGCAGGGGCTCCAATGCCCTCTTCTGCCCTCTGCAGGTACTGCCTGCACCTGGCATGCATGGGTAGGCAAAAAACCCATACGCATTAAATAATTTTTTGAAAAAAAAAAAAAAAAGAATGATTCCATTTTACTTGTTTATTTATTTGCTTTATGTATGTGTGTGCATGTGGATGTATGTTCATGTGGGTGCACATGGTGGGTGTATGTATGTGTGTGTGTGTGTGTGGTGTATGTAGAGGCCACCTAAAGAGGTGTCATTCTTCAGGAGATATCCACCTTGTTTTCTGAGACAAAGTCTCTTACTGGGATCTGAAACCCGCCAAGTAGGCTGGGCTGGTTTGCCGGTGAGCCTGAGGAATCCACTTGTCTCTCCCCCCGCCCCCGTGTTGGGATTACAAACATGTGTCCACACCTGGGTTGCTCCATGGCTCCTGTAGACCAAACTCAGGTCCTCCTGCTTGTGTGATGAGCACTTTATCAACTTAGTCATCTCCCCATCGGGCCTGCCTGTCTCCCTCCCTCATTTCCTCCTTCCCTCTCTTCCTCCCCCCTTCTTTCTAATCATTATCTCTGGGCCTCTATTCCCTGGGTTTGATGAAGGTTCTTATTAGCCTTGGTAGAGAGCTCTCACCAGAGTCACCTGGGCTCATGGCTGACACGGTTTGTCTGAATACACAATGCCTTCCCGTGTCTTGCTCCAACCTCGAAAGACTTTGAGTACAGACAAAGAAAGGGCTCAAAAGGAATAGATGGTCCATCCAAGGTCACATAGGTAAAGCATCTCAGAGCTAAAACTCCAACCCAGGTTATCATCACGTCAAGTCTCTAAAGTGCATTTGAAGAGACACTGTCACTTTCTGTAGGGACCCCATACTTAGTAAAACTGTCTACCTGGTGTGAGGGAATTTTCCTTTGGGAGAAAAAGCACTCAACACAACCATAATGTATCATGTATCCCTACGTCAGTTGTTGGTCTCCAGGACAACAGTCTGCTTAGCAAAATAAGAGCCCATGTCTTCCTAGAGCTGGCGAGGCTCCTTGTAGATGGGCCCTGGTCTAGACTCTGTCTTAGCCCCCTCTGCTGTCCCTTTTCAGCACCAATCTCAGGACAAAGTCTGGCAGCTGGGTTTGTTCTTTAAGCTCCTTAGAGTGGGCTTATTGTCCCCTCCAGCTCTGCCTCCACCATCCTGGTCTCTAGGCCTTCCTCAAGGCTCCTGCCACTCCTCAGTGCTGCCCTCACCCTTCCTCCCTCTCCTCCTATCTATTTCCCCCAGGGAAATTCTGGCTTACCCTCCTCGTGATGTCCCCATGCTAAGGAGCTCTGCTCCATGCCTGAAACCCCCTCAGCCCTCCCATGACAGCTGGGTCTCACTGGGCTGTGGTTTCATGTCTATCCTCCTGGGGATCAGGGATCTGGCATGCTGGTGTCACCCCTGTGCCCTCGGCACTATCCATTCTGGGGTCCTCCGTAGCCAAACATCATCACTCAGGGAGGCTCTGAGCACTGGGCAAGCTCTCAAATCAGAATTAGCATGAAGTTTGTTTGTTCTTCCCTGGTGTTGAGAGTGGAACTCAGGTTTTTGTCATAAGCTAGGCATGCATTGTGCCACTGAGCCATGCCTCCAGTCAGGTCACACTTTAGCTGGAGTCTCTGTCACAAATACTAGAAGAGTATTTATCCCACCTTGTCTGGGGACATGATCTTTGACAAGCAAAGGTGAATAAGGAAGATGGAGTCTGTGTCCTCAAGTGATGTATGTCACACACGGGAGACTGGAGGTCTGTTAGAGTCCAGGTAGTTACAGAAGATTATTTTAGAGTCATGTGCACAATACAGCTTTGGGTGGGAGGGAACATTGTGGATTTCAAAGGGCTTCTCACAGAGGGGAGGTACAGGTATCTCAAAGTCACAGACTCCAGGGCAAGGTGAGACTGGTAAAGAGGGCCTCTGGGTTCTGAGACCTGTCTGCTCTGCTTGGCTAAGTGGTGTTTGGGTTTGGTACAGGGAAGCAGGGAGTGGATGGCAAAGAAGATGGTCCCAGAGAGCAGAGGGGACAAGGCCATGGGGCTCCACAGATGCCTGGCTTGGGAGTAGAGAAGCCATCCCCAGTATGGCTGCCACTTGAGGGTTAGTGAAGTGTCAGGAGAAACATCTCCCTCCTGGCCCCCAGGTGTAACTTCCTGGGCTCTGGGTTCCCTCATGCTCTGCAGGACATAGTCGCTCACTCTCTTCAAATCAGAGGGCCAGGATAGCATGCTCAGCCCCAGCACTGCAGAGTCAATTAAAATGGAATCAAAGCAGGCACTCCGGATCAAGGGTGAAACAAAAGGCCCTTTCACAGTGGGGACTGGCTCCCTTTCCAGCCTTGCAGCGGATTTATTCCCAAGCCTCTGTGGTTTCAAACTCCCAGGTTGGTTCAGGGCAGATTGGATTCCCCATCAGACAGGTCTGTTGCTGTCCCCTTCCTCCTGCCCTGGCCTCACGAGCTCTGGATATAGGAAACCCCATCTTCTTCCCCTCTGTGTGAAGACACAGGGTTAGGGTGGGAGCTGAGATAATGATCTGGGGTGACCATGGGGTGCAGAGTTAGGTAAGATGCCGTGTACCTGGCTGAGAAGTCCCAGGAGAGAGGTGGGACAGTCGTGAATCTGAGGACCCCAGACCTCCACCCTGCACTCAAGCAGTTCCTCCAGACTCCAGGCCTGCAGAGGCTCAGAGACGCCCTGAAGGAGTTGGTACCAATCCCACAGCGAACCCGTCAATGCAAGTCCCTTCGTGGGTACTGTGCACCCACTGTGCACCAGGCATGGCACTGAGAAACCCCTCGGCCAGACTGATCTCTAGCCCATGCTCTGATGCTAAGGTTGCACAAAGAACAAGGACTCTGAGAGGAGGCCTAACGGAGGAAGATGGAGCCTGAGAGCTCTGCCTGCCCCCCACCTACTGTGAGACCTTCCCCTCACCCTGTCACCTGGAGGTCACTGCAGCCCTGGCTAACAATGACATTGAACCCGAGGCCTTCAAAATCCTCTCAATAAAATGTCTACTTTGTCCTTCAGAACAAATCTGGCCACTTATCTAGCTTTCCTTTAGGGCCACGGCCGATCGAAGCCCAGTGGGAAGGTCCCCTCACAGGTGAGGAGGGACATTTGCAAGTGGCAGCTGCCCACACAGCTCACAGCAGGACAATCTAGAAGCCCACAGTCATCTGGGTCTCTGAGCCTGGAGATTGGGGGTGGGGCAGGGGCAGGTGGGCGGAGCCACCCAGCTGCCTCCAGCTACATTCTCCTCTCCTAGAGCAGGGAACTGCAGAATTTCTCCCCGGCTAAGCCTGCTCATGGGCATGTAACTCATTAATATGGGATTAAAGGGATTCCAGGCTCAGGTGCTGCTCCTTAAAGTACCCAGGGCTAACCTGAGGTCAAGTCTTACAGGCAGGCAGAGAGGCACTGGGGTGAAGGAATCCTCTAACACCCCTTCTTTCCCACCACCTCTAAGGGTCTGGGTCTGTCTCCTGCTCCCAGCAAGGGAAGAATCAGAGGCATTCTCAATTCTTGGGTACCGAAGGGGACCTGTTTCAGAATCAAGCTCACTGCTGTCTTCCTTCAGTTCTCTGGAGGAATTATAAGGCTGCTGCTGGCCATGCTTTCAGAATTAGAGCCTAATTCTGCACCAAGGGTGCTGAGAGGTGACTTGGGGGTACTCTCATATTTCTGCAACTGCCTTTACAACCCCCCTCCAACCAGCTTCTTGCTCCTTGGCACATACAGGCCTCACTGAGATACTGACCCATAGTGTGGGACCTGATTCTAGGAGAAAAAGGGGCTCTGGGGACAGGTACCTCTGGCACTGACTGGTCTTCCTCTAGAAGCCAGAGGTAGAGCAGGCGGTGGGTGGAGCTGACTCCCAGCATTCTCTTTTCCTCTTTAGCCTTGGTTTTTGCTTCTCTTTGTGATTCACAATATTACACTCTACTAAGAAGCATCATGAAGAGCTAAAGAGATGGTAGGCTTGGAAGTGGATGCCAGCACTTGGGAGGCCAAGGTAGGAGGATCACCATGAGTGAGTTTGAGACCAGCCTGGATCTTGCCTCAAAAGACCAGCAAACAAGAGCAAACAACAGATCAAAAAACAACAACAACAACTAATAGAATCGAGTAACATGGAAAAACCGATGAAAACAAAACACCAGGCTGTGCTGGCAGTGCAGCTCAGCGGCAACGCACTGAGCACAGTGTGTGGGGCCGGGCTTCACCCTCTGGACTGCAGAAATGAAAACACGAATAACTAACTGGGAACCAGTGTGGGAGGTCTGCAGATTCGGCAGCACTTGGGGGAACTGGTACCTTCTGTGAGTGACTGGCAAGGATGTCACCTATGTGCTGGTGGCAGAGCTGGGAGGCACTATGCTGCTTTCCTCCCATGCTCTGTAGACTGTAGGGCTGGCCTTCTTCCTGAACTCATCTCCACTGTCCCCACCTCCCTTCAGCTACTTATGCTCTGTTTCAAGCTCAAGGTGTAGAGATCCGCCTCAGTGAGGCCCACCGTAAGATACGATGCAAAGAGCTGCACTGGTCAGCCATCAGGGTCTCTGCCCTCTTGTTGAGTCACTCTCCACAGTAGCTCCCCTTCTCTGGACCCATATCGTTCTTCAGTAATGAAGTGACAGGGGGCTGGGATATAGATCAATCTGTAGAATGATTGCTTAGCATGCACGAAGCCCTGGGGTCGATCCTTGGCACTTTATAGATAGTGCAAGGTGGCATGCCTCTAAAAGCCAGATGTCAGGGGCACCTTGGGCAACATTAGCACAGGCTGCTCTTTCTAAGGGAGAAATCCTGGGTTCAAATCCAGTCTCTGCCGCTCTTCAGCTTTCCAAGCCTCAGTTTCTTCTTCCATGAAACTGAGGTTGATGGACCTGCTTCTATAGCGAATGTTGTATGAAAGAGATATGATGAAACTTCCTGGCCCATGTTTAACATGTGTCTTGTGGAGCCCGGAGTACATACTTGCACACACTATTTTCAGTATCTTCTCTTCAACTCCTCCCACCTCACATGTGACCCTGGTCTTGCATGTGGAAGAGAGAGGAAGACCAGACTCCTGGGCAGAGGCTGGTGTAGCCACAGCCTAGTTGTGTGACTGTGACAAGGGGTTTTACCTCTCTGATCGCCTGTGTGAGTGCTGAATAGGCTGGTAGCGGAGAAGCCAACAGAATTCCACAGTGGGATGGGGACATTTGTTTGCTTTATATCACTGGGGATCCCCACAAATCTAGCATCTCAGGCCCTCATACTGTAACCCCAACCCTAGGTCTTTCCCAAAGCCAAATGGAAGCCCTGCCACTCTGGGAAAAGGGACAGAGGTGCCTGAGACATGCTAGGCCAGCCAGTCTTAGGCGAGTCTCCTGCCCACCTGTTAGCTTGCCAGGAGCTCTGGCACCTGTTGGGACCCGAGGCCACTCTCACTGAGTGATGCCTGACACAGGCCCTATGCTGCCAGACTGCCTGGTTACCACCTGGAGATGCCTGCCACTGGACATGGTGGCCATGGCCACAACCACTCCTTTACTCTTCATGCCCTGGCAGTGATGTGGGATGCCATCGTACTGTGGCCGGTGGCTGATGCCAGCGTACCCTGGCAAGTACATGTGGATAGGCTAGAGACCTGGATACAGGCAGGTGACAACCTTACATTGACTTAGCAAGCCTAGGGGTACGCCATGAAGTCCATGAGAATAAGGCAGCATGGGGGCTTATTCCAAGATAATTGCCTTTTAGAGGCTGTACCAAGCCTCCCCAACTGCACACCCCAACCTGTTTCTCCTCCAAGGTCACCACTATTCTGGAGGAGCCCCTAACTAATCAGAGCCCCACTGTCCACTGAGACCACGCAGACTCTTTCATTCCACTCACCACTGACCACCTTGTCATCCTCACTTGCCTGTCCCTTCACCTCTTGACCCTGCTGCTCCAGCCCCTCATGAAGGTGGAGTTGCAGGTTTCCCTCTAGGGAGGGGTCCACCCCCTCTGTCTTTATCCCCTTCCATAGCAGTTTCTGTGACCCACAGGCTAAGCACACAAGTTAATTGCCGTAAAATCTGCCTGAGTGTCCACGAGGATCAAGCCCAAACATCTGTCGTCAGAGACCCTTAGTGAGGCCTTGTTGGTCATCCTGAAGCCCGCTTAGGTCTGTCTACCTGGCCTGTCTCCAAACACTGCCACATTCTCTATGTCCAAGTATTTTCATGTTACATCCACAATATCTTGGCTTTCTACTGTTCCCCACTAACAAACTCCTACACATCCTTCACGACTAAACTGAAATGGCCCCTTCTCTGTAAATCTCCAGCGCTCTGAAACCTACCTGGCCTCTGGGCAGACCCTCTTCTATCACACTTCCCACATGGCACTACAGTTGTCTTAAGTAGCCATTCTCCTGACAAGACCAGGGGGCTACTCTGGGCACAGGCTGTGTGCCGATCTTTCTTGAATCCCATGATATATTGCAGAAAGCCTGGTATTTCTTAGCACCTTAGTACACACCTGGCAAAGAATGAGGGAAGGAACGCAGGGCTTTCAGGGAAGCCCTATTATGGCCTCACCTTGGGCACAAGCCAAGAACAACCTTCCTTCCCCAGAACTCGGGCACCTTGTGTTTGGGTAGAGCCAAGTCCTGGGCTGCTTCGCAGAATCGTCAGGAACAGACAATTTCCCCCTTCAGTCCCAACAGCAGGAGCCCTCACCCCTAAGCCTTATCAGCAATTTCTCAGGAAGTCTTAGAGCCTGACCTCCGAACCACTCACTTACCCTCCACAGTGTGCCCCAGGTGAGCACTGCCAGGCCAGTCAACAAACCCTGCCTACAGCCCCAGCCCAGGGGTCCACAGGGCCTAGAGCTGTGAGCTCTGGCTGCTGGTGGCAGAGGCACTCAGAGCTGCTGCAGATCCTGCAGCCGCCCCCACCTGGGACTGCGGCTGTGGCAGCAGCCAGGAGCCTTGCCTGCCGCCCTACATCCATCAGTCAGGCTCCATCTGCCTCCTGCAGTCTCTGTGGTGGCCAGACTGCCGTGGAGCTTTCCAAGAGCTCGAGGAGGAGAAGCTAATAAAGACCCTCAAAGAGACCCCACATCACCACTAGCCAAAGTGCGGCTGGAGGAGGTGGGATTTGCTGGCAGACCCCAAAGGCAGCCCCTCCTCCAAACAGGTCATGGGTTTTGTTTGTTTTTTTATGGGGTGGCACACACCTCGCCATGACCTTGGTGTCTTCTGGTGGGTGGCTCGGGACCCTAAGAGGCCAGAAGACTCTGTAGCAGCTTTCACTAATTTGCAGGTGACTGGATGTTTAGCCTGACAGGAAAGGATCGCATCCTGTGTGATGTCTCAGCTCCCATCACTGGACCACCTCATGGTCTGAACATTGATTATTGGGCTCGCCATGGTTCTTGACAAACTGAGAACTCAGTCAGCTACTCTGACTCAATCTTTCAATATCTACCTTTTCTTTCTAGGACTCTTATACATACACAGTAATGAAAAAAAGGTGTGTTTGCATGTGTGTATATACATACATGCACACACACACACTATATACCGTGTGTGTACATGTGCGTGTGTATGTGGTTCCACTCCAACATTAGACACTATTTGTCAATCATGCTCCCTGAGCCTTCAGATCTGGCACTAGCACTTCCAAAACCTCCATTCACTTGGCTCATTTGGGGGCATTTCCAGGACCTTTGGGGTCTTTCCTGTGTTTGATGTCAAGGGATTCCCAAAGTGAGGCAAACATGTTGCTCTGAACACCCGGACCTAATTTCTTCTTTCTGCATGGCCTTGGCATTTGAAGAACTGCCCCTATAGCTCTCAGGTGATGGTGGCAAGAGGGGATCGTGTCTCCAGATTGCTGAGCTCCCCACTTGCAGCCCACGGCATTGCCAGACTCAGCACAAAATTTGAACCCCTCAAAGCATGTGCACACAGAGGTGACCGACTATTGTGCCCTGGTCCTTCTAGATTCTTCTCCTTACCCACTGCTTGACTCCTGATCTGTGACAAAAGCACTATATGTTCACTGTGTGAGGAGAGGAAAAAGGTTGGTCATGAACTTCCGGGTACGGCAACTGGCTTGACATGTTCCCCCACTGAGAATGCCCCAGGTCTTGCTCACTCTGAACATTCCATGGGGCTAGAATTCTTAGCAGGTTTCCTAAAGAAAGGCCTAGCTTCAGTACTCCCAAATCCCCATTGCCTGGGACCTCATTCTAATATATTTTTTTCTTCTTCTCTTAACTGTCTGTCCTGGCTAGCTTTAATTGTCAACTGTAAAAAGAGAACCTCAACTGGGAAATTGCCTGGACTGGCTGATGGGCATGTCATGGGGGAGTGTCTTAATTGTTAATTGATGTGAGAGGGCCCAGCCCACTGTGGGTGGGACCATGCTCTAGGCAGGTGGTTCTGAGCTAGAAAGCTAGCTGAGCATGAGCCAGCAAGCAAGCCAGTAAGCATTATTCCTCCATGGTTTCAACTTCATGCTCCTGCTTGAGTTCCTGCTCTGACTTCCTATGGTCTAGAAGTGTAAGCCAAATAAACCTTTCTTCCCTAAGTTGCTTTTGGTCATACTGTTGTGTCTGTCACAGCTACTAGAACACTCATTCCCTTCACTGCTCTTTCTATGCTTTCATGATGTAGGAAAAGATTTGAAAAAGAAATAAGGGCTGCTAGGAGGAACCTTGGGCTGCTCTCCCTGTCCCTCTCCAGGCCTTAGCTTTTCCTCTGGGTGGCATGGGAGCCTGGTACCCTGTCCATGTCATATTTGTGTTTGGCCTAGCTGACTGTGTCTCCTTCCAGAAGACACCCTAACCAATATCTCAGGACTTGGAACCCATTACTAGTAGGACCACTCTTTGCAACCACCAGCCTGGCCACAACAGCACCCACCTGAATCCTGCTGAGGACACAGTCCCATCAGGTTCCTATTCTCTGTCTGCTTCATCAACCATTCTCACCTTGGTCCCTTCTCCTCTTCTAAAGCTACTCTGCTCAAAGTTACTGTGGCCCCATCTAGCTATGTCCAGGAGCCATGCTTGGCCCTTCCATACAGTGCTTGGTTGAAAATCTCCCCAGCTGCCCATTTTCTCCCAACCACTTGCTTTTGGGCACCCCAAGCATGGCCATCAGCTCCTTTCTCTACTCAGATGTATTCACTCCCAGAGAAGTAGCACCCAGGGCATGTTTCTGCTCTTGGTTTGTCCCTGGGCTCTAACTCTTCCCTGTACCTGCTCCCCAACCCCGATATGTAATGTCTCACTGAAGTGCAGAAGCTCCCATATCCCCACCTGTCCCTCTACCACCCCCTGCCAAACTCAGACCCTCCATTTAAGGCCTCTGTGGCTCTTAGACAATGCCCCAGGCATTCACCCTGCCACCCAGAAAGGAGACAAACTTGTCTCTGTCCCTTAAGGTCCTGAATTTTTGCAAGTGATAAGAATGTCCTTGCTCTCACAAGCCTCATAGGTAACAGGTGGGTTTATGCTGAGTGATGTGAGACTTATGATAGGAACTGAATATAGAAAGACACATGTGGGCAGATGTAAGTTTAGAGTGGGCAGGGAGGGATGGTCATGGAGTTCCATCTCAGGGCTTGTGCTTTGTAACATCTTAATGCAAACTCAGGACAGGAGGACTCTGTACGGTCCCAGCTCCAGAGTACATCCATGTCCCAGGATGGGTAGGGGTTGGACTTTATGGGCAAGGGCCTGGGCCATGCCTTCAGCAGACATCTAGAACTCACCCTGTGTGTGGGTCAGTACCTGAGTGGCCTGACTTCTCTCAGATAACTACAATACTGTATGAGAACCCTCCCCTGTGTCCTGTGAGACATTCCACCAAATTATCTTGCCAAAAGGGTAGGGGACCCTGAATTAATCCCAAGTGAAGTAGCCTCGGGATTCTACCAAGTCTCACTGGGAGCTTAATAAACCTTGAACTCGGGGAATCTACATTGGCTCTTGGGGGACAGTCCTAGAATGGAAGCACAGGATATCAGTTGGTATCAGAGTACCCCAAGATACACTTGTCACCCTGGTTCTCTCATCTCTTATACCATATATCACAGCATGCTTTATCAGCGAGACCTTATAGGAAGCATGAAACATGGCTACTTCCACCTTCCCTACCCTGGTCCTGCCACCATTCTTCATGGGCTTGTCAGAAACAACCTGTTTTCTGGTCTCCTACGTCCACCCTGAGCCTACAATATACACTATACACAGCCCTGGGGTGGATGTCTTCCCTAGAGCCCCTTGTAGCCCATCCTGGGTCCTCATCATGCTTCATTTTGGTCCCAAAGGCAAGGAAGCCCACCTGCACACTCTATATAAAACAATCCCTCCCCCCATCCTGCCCCCACCACGTGTTCTCACTGCCTGCATTCTTCAGGATGGTCTCTGGCATTTGACACACATGAGTTCATTTGCTCATGGCCTGTCTCCCTGCAGGAGAGAGCCTGCTCCATGAGGGTACGGCCAACCAATGGCTGGTGCAACTTGAGACCCCTGCCATAGGAGGAAGCCCACCCCTGACATGCTGCTGATACTCTGCTACGCTTGCAGACAGGAGCCTAGCAAACTTGTCATCAGAGAGGCTTCACCCTGCAACTGATGGAAACAGGTGCAGAGACCCACAGTCAATAGGTGGAGCTTGGGAAATCCTGTGGAAATGGGGGAGGAAGGGTTATAGGAGCCAGAGGGGTCAAAGACACAACACAAAAAACCCTACAGAATCAACTAGCCTAGACCCACAGGCTCACAGAGAATGAACCACCAAACAGAGAGCATGAATGAGGCTGACCTAGGCCCTCTGCACATATGTAAGAGTTGTGTAGCTTGGTCTTCATGTTGGACTCATAACAGTGGGAGCAGGGGGCTGTCTCTGACTCTGTTGCCTGCCTTTGGGACCCTTTTCCCTAGCTGGGATGATCTTCTATCCTCAATAAGGGAAGATGTACCTTGTCTTACTGTAATTTGATATGCCAAAGGCTAGTTGGTAACCATGGAAAGCCTCCTACTTTCTGAAGAGAAAGGGAGGAAAAGTGGATGGAGGGGAAGTGTGTGTGTGTGTGTGTGTGTGTAGGACACACTGCAGTTGACTGTAAAGTAAGTAAATAATTTTAAGAATGTTTCATACCAGAGCCAAATTATCTCGGGCTACTTTTAGTTTCCCTTGAAAGCCTTTCGTTGGCCACACCTCTGTCTGACCTAACAACCTAGTGGCTACCAAAATCTTATAACGTATTCTTAGCTGACCATTAACTTCTACCAATATAAAAAAACTATGATCAGATAACACCAGAAACCTGTAGCAGACCTTGCCCTGATTTGCTGTGACATACCTCTGGCCCCCACCAAAGTACTTTGTAAACTCTTTGATTTATGACATTTTTGTTCTATAAGCAATAAAACACAATCATGTAACAACAACAAAAAGCCTGCTCCCTGAGGTAAGGGACCTCCCCGAGAGCCTGTGCCTTCCACACAGCCCTGAGTGTCAAGGTTAGATCAATGCCTTTCCTCGATGCAGCTAGCAAAGGTGACTCATAACCTGTTGCTCACAAACACAGTAAGAATAACACTTTATTTTCTAACCACTTTCTAATAAAGATTTATTCACAGAGACACGGAAGGAACCCCGGAAGGCGGTTTCTAGCAGTCTGTGCTAAAGCAGAGAATGCCTTGTGAGTAGGTGACACACTGAGGCTGTGGCATTGCCCCACACAGGCCATGCTGGAAAAGCCACCGAGGGGTTCAAGGTGGAATCAGTCCACTACGCCACCCCAAGTGCAGGATCGAAAGGTCGCTATTAACAGGAGGGTTGAGCATGTTTCCTTCATAAAGTATACGGCCTTAGATGTTTTCTTAGAGCAACAGAGAATGACTAATACAACTGATCCATTCTTTCTTTCTACCATTGGTTTTATAATCACTTTTGAGTTGGCACGGAGGGAAAAAAATACTTTTAAGGTCTGGTTTTTAACACTCAGATGCCGCTGGAAGTGTTTAATGTCTTTCAGATCAGTGTTTCTTACCTCAGAGTGCTTCGGAATTTCGGAAGAGAATGATTTGTACACAGTGAATGGATTCACTGCCGCTCTCAGATACCTGTCTCTGGTGACAGGCCTAGTTGGGGATAGTTGGTCATGTTGCTGCCTCTGGTCTTGCTAGGTAGGTCGAGGTCAGCCAGGTGCTAGATTAGCTGGGGGTCCACGTCATATCTCACAAGAGTTTCTCAGAGTGGACAATGAACAGGACAATGAACGGCCTCTCCATCCATACTCATCTCCCTCTTGCCCTTGCTCCAAACTCAGGGTGGCTTTGCCAAAATAAGTGGACACAATCACCACGACAGGGCACCTCTGCTGCAGACTGAATGCTTCCCTTGATTTACTTGCTGAAGCAAACCCAAGTCTCTTCTCCCCAGAACCCACCTACGTGCGGGAGATCTCTCACCTAAGATGAAATTAAATTAGTTTTTCTCTTTACTGTGCTTCTGGCTTTGAAACTTTGCTCTGTTCCTCAGCTATCCCAGGATGGCAAGTCTCTGGTCATGCTGGGCAGGGCACTCAGTCACATGATCAGTGGGGGAACCGTGACCCTCTGGAGCATGTATGCTGTGCTGCAAACTATGATGCTCAGTGAGTGAGGTGCACTTGTGATTTCTCAGTATTGGTGTTTCCATCAGGCGAGTCATTCAGGACGGAGGAACCTTTTGTAAATCATCCCATTTAGAGACAGAGGGATATGAATTAAAACAAGGTGGTGAGTGTGGACCCTCATCCCATCCAAGAGGTCCTTACAAGAAGAAAGCCAGACACCAACCTCACCAAGAAAGACCCTGGGAAGGGCAGCAGTCCAGGGTCCACAGAGGGAGCTAAACTTGCCACGCCTTGGACTTACACTCCCGGCCTCTGGAATTACAGGAAAATAAAGTCCTTCTGCTTAAGCTGCTCCTTCCCTGGCATAGCCCAACATACTCACACTCCCCAAGCCAGTGCCCTCAGAGTCACAGCTCCAGTAGTGGAATGGAGACCACAGGAATGTACTGGCTTTGGTGTGAGTGGCTTGAGGGATGATAGATGAGTGGTTAGGAGCTCTGGCAGCTCTTCCAGAAGACCCTAGCTCTTTTCCCAGCACCCATAAAGCAGCTTACAACTGTCTGTAGCTCCCATTTCAGGGTACCTGATGTCCTCTTCTGGTTTTGCAGGAATTCCACACACATGGTACATATATATGCAGGCAAAACACTCATATACATGAAATAAAATAAATGCATTTTTAAAAAAGAGGTTTTGAGAAAACAAACACTTCAGAAGGCAAAGTATCAGACTAACCATTTACTTCATACAACAAATTGTAAAATTTCCACTGGCTCATATAGGCGGGACAGACACCTGGCTAAACTCTAACTGTTCTGTGAATATGCACATTCTGGACAAATCACCATGTGAAACTGAGGAATTACCCAGAAAGAACAACAAAAACAAAAAATAACGAACCCCCTATTCCCCTTGCAAATCTGTACATTGGTTTCTTCAGTTCCCTTTCCACCCTCCCTCCCTTCCTCTCCCTGCCTTCCCCTCTCTCCCTCCTCTTTGGCTCTTCTGCCTAACCTCTTGTGTTCTTTCCCATATATGTACAGAAACATCATTTTGGCAAACTGCCTTTTCCCTTAACTCTGAAATATGAAGGTGTTCCCCACATTATTAAAGGTTCTTCTCAAGCAGTTTTCAATGGCTGCCTTCCAGAACCTTCTGCATCTGCAGGTGCTCTGTCAAGGCTGCAATCTGCCCCACTTGGGCATGCACTTGTTTCTATTTTTAACTAATATAAACACGCCCTGATAAACATCCTCCTGAATGCATCTTTGTACACGTCTCAGGCAGCTTCCTCAGGGCGGGCTTCCTGGAAGTGGGATTACTAGTTAGGGATTGCTGACATTATGAAAGAGGAAGTGCTAACGCTTTCTAGTCATTATGGTGTTTTGCAGGGCGAGGGTGTAACTGTTTCCTGGGGTCGGTTTTAAACATTTTCCAAAGATAAAAGGGGAAAGGAAGAGAAACCTGGGTCATCCACACCCATTGTCAGCACAAGAAAATGGCTCCCAATAACTGTCTGAAATGAAGGTGACTTTTAAATAAGAACCCCGGAAGGGGACAGGAAAGGACAAGAGGTAATAGGACAGAAGGAAAGGGGTGGCCTGGGTGTGTTTTTCTGATACCGAGGAGTGGGGAGCCTTTTTGTAGATAGAAAGGGAGAAGCCTGAGTGTCTGTTATTTGGCTCTGCATGGCTGGAAAGACTCACAGCAGAGCCTTCTATGGGGGCAGAATCCATAGAAGGCTCTCAGACCATCATGGAGCCAGCTCTTTCTTCTTACTCACAAGCATGACAAGGCTCTGGTATGCTAGGCTGGAGGATGGGGGCTGCCAATATCTGTGGAGGTTAAGGCCCCTGGTGAGGACTTGGGATGGACCACATGCCCACTTGCTATTTTCTCTCCGGGGTTACAAACACTCAGGACCTCCCTACCATGAGGACAACTGAGTGACATCTAGAGTCACATGCACTGATTGGACATGTCACATGGACAAGGTGGGAGGGAAACAACCCCCCAGCATACTCCTGGAGAGAAGGGGGTGAAGTTAGGAGGCACTTTCTATCTCCTACACATCCCAGGATGATGATGTGTGGGCCTGGGGTCCAGTCATTCTTCCTGGCTGTGGCCTGGCCTTGGGGCTGTTCATCTGTCTCCTCCCACCTTGTCCTTAGATTTCACCCCCTCACAAGAAGAAGCCACCAAGTCAGGGGCCCCTTACTTAGATGCATGCCTTATCCTAAGCCTAAGCCTGAGCACCAAACCAGGTTCTGTCAGTGTCCAGGGAGCAAACATGACCTGTTCAGGTGACCACCAAATCTCACCTGCCAGAGCTACAGAGTCCAGCTCCACTCTCACCTGCCAGGGCTACAGAGCCCAGCTAGCAGGACCCTAGCCCCTTCTGGTGCTGATTTAGTCAGACCATTTTTACAGCAAATGGTCCGCTTCATGGACCAGTGCAGACAGCATTTGAAAAGAAACACAAGCCTTGCATATGTCGTTTACATGGATTGTGGCCCACAGAGGCCATTCTTGCCCATTCTGCCATGTCTAAGAGCCAAGGATGATTAGATGGAACTTTCTAGGCTTCTTCCCCATTCCCCACAGCCTGTGCCCCCAGAGGACTGATTTAGGGCCCACTAGTCAGCCAGGCAGCAGGAGAAAGCTGTCCTCCTAATCGAATACCCTCCAGCTACCATCCCTTCCCTTTGGTAGGAGAGCCAGCTCCACACACACACCTACCAGGCCAGGGAGAAGCAGCTGCATTCCCAAGGCGGCCCCCAGGCACAGGCACTGTGTCTCTAAACCTTCGTAAACAAGTGCCTTGGAGCTTCAGACGCCTTTCGAGAGGATGAATGGCCCAGGCTAGCCCACAGAGCTCTCATCTTGCATAGGACAGAGGCCAAAAAAAAAGGGGGGGGCTAGCCCAGAGCAGCCGGGGCTTTCAGGGACTTTCCTCAACAGGCTCCTAAGTCCTTGATGAGCATGCTCCATGCACAGTGCTTTGCTTTCTCAAGTTCCCGAACCCCGTTCCCCCCATCCTTGCCTTATAACACCCCATCGATGTGCTGACCTCAGTGTGATAATAATGAGATGGGTCTGATATAGTCAAAAGATACTAACGCTGTGAATGACTGACCAGATGGCCACATGTCCACGCAAGCATGCTGTTCTTTGAGAGGCACTTCCCAGGGCCCCTAGAACTCCAGGCAAAGCGGAGAATCAGAAAACCAGCCCAAACTGGAGAGTTCACATTCCCTTCTCAGATTACTTCTCTCTACACAGGGTCTGGGAAAGGATCGGGGTATCTGGGTCCCAGGCTACACACACAGGGGTTTGCAGTTCACCATCGATGCCGTCATCAGCGCTGGCATACGCACACAGGTGCAAGCCACTCACACTCACCTGTCTCCTCGCCTGCTGCTAGTCCACACTCCGAGGCTGGTGAACCCTGCAGGAAGACAAACCGGAAAGGCGCATCAGGGAGCCTGGCAGCCAGGGGTTCGTTCAGGTCTTAATTTTTAAATTTAAATAGAAAAAAGTTAACATTATCTATTTTGTCTTAGCTAGAGTTTCTGTTATTGTATAAAACATAAAACATCATGACCAAAAGCACGTTGGGCAGGAGAGGGTTTATTTCAGCTCACAACTCTCACCAACTTTATTTCTCTCACAGCGTTATCACTGATGGAAGTCAGGGCAGAAACTCGAGGTACAAATCTGGAGGCAGGAAGTGAGGCAGAGGCCATGGAGAGGTGCCGATGACTGGCTTGTTCCTCACGGCTTGGTTAGCCTGTATGCAGTCCTGGCCCGCCTGGCTGGGGTGGCACCACCCCCAGTGGGCTGGGCCCACCCACATCAATCAATATTAATTGATAAAACACAAATCTGACAGAGGCATTTTCTCCACTGAGGTTCCTTTTCCCAGGTGACTGTAGCTTGTGTGGAGTTGAGAAAATAATGAACCAGGGTCATGATGCCTGTGTGTAGGCTAGCACGTGCCACCGTGCACATTTGGAGGTTCGAGGGAGGTGGTTCCCTCCTTTTCCGGGGCATAGATCTAGCTAGATCTGGCAACTCAGGTTTCAGTTTGGGAGGTGAAGTGTGAGAAGGATCGGTGGTGACATGATGCAGATAGGCTACTCTGGGGGCTGAGGAACTGAGCCAATCGGGGTCCTGGGGTCATCATGTCATCCAGAGAGGGCTGAGTAGAGGAGCTGCTGGCACAGGTGTAGCCAGGGGTCAGCTTGGCACGCAACACAGGTTGGGGATTCCCTTCCTGGTGGCCCTGGATCGGAAGGGGTGGGAGGAGGGTTCCATACTGAGGTCCAGGGTACATGGTGAGAACATACATCTGCTGTCACACCAGGGTCAGGTCCCAGGTGATCCCAAGAGAAGGAGCAGACTGTAGACTTTAGAGTCTTTCCACCCATACCCTTACTCTAGTCTTTCTAGAGCTTTCTATTGGCCAGACCTCATAGGAAGACAACAGGGACGGAGTCTGTGAAATAGCTTACCCAGGACACTTTCAGGCATATGGCAGGGCTAAGAGAGGGCAAGGAACAGATCCTGATGGGCAAATACCAGACATCTGGTCTTGTGCACCTGTATTCCTGCATCTTTATTTCCTGCTTTCCACAGAGCCCACTCTCTCCACACCCTTCAGACGGCAAGTCAGGGGTATCCAAATCCTATGGTCCCTGAAGCTGGGTTCTACCCTATGACTATGGATCAGCACTGGCCACGGTGGCCCTCTTATCTCTGCTTGGTGGCCTCAGCCTGCATCATTGGCTCTGTTCTTCATCCCCACCCCACCCCCGAAGTCCTGCCCTGCAATCTTTCCTGCTATCTCACTGCCTGTTCCTTGCATGGCACCCCTTCTTGTTCCTCTCAGACCTGAGCCAGCCATCCCTTTCCTGGAAAAGCAACCTGGCCTGGGTTCACAGAGAACTAGGTTCAGAGTCATGGGTATGTAAGGCCTCTGGTGGGTAGGGCAATCATGGGCCAGAGCAGGCAGTCCATGTGTCCTCCCTAGATCTCTTCTGAGCAAAAGACTACCAGAAATGACCTGCCAGGCCTCCAGGACCTAACACCAGAGAAAAGCCAAATGTTTCCCAAGCCTTGAATTTCACAGCTGGGGAAACTGAGCCCAAGGGTAAAGACTGAAGTGGTCAGAAGGTGCCAGAACCAAGGATTTGTTTGCCTGCAGGCTGTCTCTCCCTCCTGGCTTCAGCCCACTGTGGACTGACTTTTTTTTTGTTCCAAAGCCATTGCCCCAGCAAGGCTGTGCTCAACCGCTAGGCTGAGCCCTAGCCTCTCTTGATTCTCAGGTAAATGCTGTCGATCTCATAATACAAAGGGGGGAGTCCCAGTGAAGCCGTGGAGCATGTGCAGACAGGGCAGGTTAGCCCTGGGACAACATAGCCACAGCCACAGTCAGCAGGCAGCTGGTGGCGCCAAGCCTGTCCTGAATGGGGCGGGTGGGGTGGGGGAGTCCTCACCTGTGGTACCCAGCTGAGATCCACCCACAGAACTGCTAACCGCAAGATCATTGTGATGCTTCCTGACGCTGGCTCTCTACAGACAGGCTGTAGAGATTCATGGGGTGCGCTGTGGTAATTCAGTACTGGAATATAACGTGTGCTGGTCTGGTGGGGTCACTGCCATACCCATCAGCTTAGGTATTCATCATTTCTGTGTTACGAACTCTCACCATCCCCTCTGCTATTTATATCAAAATATTTACCATGTGTTGCCAGCCAGTCAGCTTTCAGTAGCCATTGGGAGATGCTCTTACCCACGGATGTGCCCGTCAAGATCCTGTATCCTTCCCCCATCCCCCTCAGGGTCTGGTAACTAATATCCTATTCTATTCTGCTGGATTAACTTTTCAAAGCTCAGAATGAACAGCGTTTGTTTCTCTGTGTGTGATTTTTCACTCAACTTAATGTTCTCCTGTTGCATCCACTTTACCATCAGTGATGGAAATCTCATACTTTTTTATGGCTGAGTAATATTCTACCCACATATTCCTTTTCTGATCCTCTCCAAGCAGAAAGCATCAAACTGGCCACTTGTCCCACCCACTGCCCTTTCTGGCTTTACTACCAAAGGCTTTACTGCCACCCGAGGTCCTGCACTCATGGGGATAGGAATGTTGTCCCCAGGTTGTAGGCAGCCAGCTCTGGTTTACTGTGTGCCCCATCCCCTGCTCCCAGCAAGGACTGGGATGAAAGATTGATGAGTTATCTGCCTTGGCTGGTGAATTTTTCATTATGGAGGAAAGGAGACCCTGTCCCTCAGTCCAGGATGGAAGTTCTTGGGTGTCATCTCGGCTAAGGTTTTGTCCTTGCTGACCATGGCCACATTTTTCTCCTTATGAATAATGACAAAGGCTGGGAGGGGAGCTTTCTGTTGGGACCCACTCTCCCACCTTCTAGTATGGAAGATTCTGGAATCACCCAAGGGATGATCCGAGGATGGAGTTAAGTCCCAGGATGGGGAAGCAGGAATGGAGCCAGAGCTTGTCACAGGTGTCAATCAGCTTATACTTTATGCCCCTTTGAACTGCAGGTGAACCCCTATTATCAACCCGATCCCCTTACACTCAGCCAGCTGGCGGGAGGGAGAGGAGGAGAGCAGCCTTGGAGAACAGGTGCAGTCCTTGACCCTAGCCTGTGGGGTCCAGGCCTCGGGGCAGCAGTGATGCCGCAGAGAAGGAGGGCCCCTGTGGTATCAGCCAGAATGCAGGGGAACCAATGTCACAAGTCACCAGAAAGAGAAAACAGGGCAGGGCTGGGAGCCTTGTTTCTGAGGGAGCTTCCTTTTCCCAGACACAGGTGCACCGAGGCAGAGGTGGCATTGCTAAATCTGTGAGATTGGAAGACCAGAGGCTGCATGGAAGGTACTGATGGCCTGTGCATGAGATTTAACCCTTTCCACCCTGCAGCAGCTACAAGGGATCCCAGAGGGGGTAAGGGAAGAGTGGGGTAAAGGCCAAAGTCACTGAAGAGCAGCAACCTGGACTCTGGGTACGTGAAGGAGGAAGGCAATGTGATGCCAATCAGGAGCCTTCTTGGAAAGAGGGGCCCCGAGGATACACTGGAAAGTATGATCAACCTTTGCAAGTCTACAGGGACTAATCTAGGGGGAACCCTGAGGTCCCCTCTGGGTAGACAGGGAGGTGATGTGGTTCCAGCGTGCAACTCGATTTCTTCTGGGCATTGACCCCTATTCACTGGATCTCCAGCAGGACTTTTTCCTCCTCCAGGATTGCTTCAGCCCATGTGGGACCCATTTCTTCACATGCTAGTAGCACCTAAGACCCAACCCATATACCTGCAACAACCAGTTTCCAGGAGCCCTGGGTCCTCATCTCAGGGCTGCCCTCTGCTTCTGGTAGGATGCTGGGAAAATGGCAGCCTGTCTCCGGCTTGAGTGTCCCTGCTTGTGATCTGAGGTTTGGTCTACATACATGTCTCCAGAATGAGATCTGGGGAACACTAGTCTTTAGCACTCTCTAAATCTGATGTCACAAGTAGAAGCATGCGATGAACTGTCTCATACTGGGCACCTGAGCCCCTTTTGTTAATTTCACAAGAGAACAAATACTTCAAAGCTCTGACAAGTCCTGTCTGATGGATGCCAACTTTGGTTGGCCCAACTGAGCCTTTCCCATTCCTACTTGATCTCAGGATCTCTTCTGGAGTCTCCTAGCATTCCACAGGGCACTCCAAGGAGAGGCGGCTCCACTGATGTCTCAGGCACCTTGCCCACTCTGCCAATAAGAATCCAGGGTGTGGAATTTCACCCTCTCTAGGTAACCTCTTCACAATGTCCCTGTTTCATTTCTGGCTAAGATGTGTGAATGCCCCCTCCTGGCTCCCATTCTTTCCACTCTCCCCAAATCTCTGCATTGCCCTGGCAGGTATGTTTTCTCTACAGCAGCAGGCCATGTGCTCCTAAGGAGGAACTACTGGGGGGATGATACTTCAACATGATTAGAACATGTGACTAGGGCCTCAGTGGCCTCGGTGGCTGCTACAGCCTAGACAGCTCACAGTGCTCTCCCAGCCTTGAGAGTCTAACATCAACCCTGATTGGACAGAAGGATGGAGGATGAATTGAGATGTGTGCCATTCTGCAGCTGTCCAGCTCTGGCCTGTCTGCCCCACCTTCCCTAGCTGGGTAAGAAACAGGGCAGGGACAACCCTCCTCTTGGCTGGCACCTAGCAGGAGCCAAGGCCACAGGAGAAAGTGGGCCTCTTTGTGTCTGAACAGAGCTGTGACAGCTCTCAGATCCCAAATACCCTTCTGAAATCTGAGTCCATCATGGGGCTTTTTTTTTTCTTTTTTCTTTTTTCTTTTTTTCAGATAAGAGACAAAATTGATACTACCTCTGCTGCTCCAGAGAAGGGTGAGGGGACATGCAGCCCAGCCCAGGCCTGGGGCTTCTGGTTTCTCAGACATGTGTTCCTAGAGGAGGAAGGGTTCTGCCTGGGTCACTGGGCAGAGGCATGGCTAAGCAAGGCATCCCTTTCTGCTTAGACTTGGCCCGTACCATGAGGCATTCAGAAGGCAACATCTGGGAGCCTGATACTTTCACAGGCTTTGGGGACTACGGGTATCATGGCCAGGGTCAAAGTCTTTGGGAAGGAGGGCTACACCTGATACCCCACAAGGCTTTGGTTCCGCTTTCTGTATTGGCTTTCCTCGGAGGTCAGGGCCTGATGCACACCCACCAGGTTGGGTTACAGAATCCATTCCACTTCCTGACCATAGCCTCCTGGAGGTCTCAGTGGGGCCAGATCAAGTGTATCCACGGGGCTCAGAAGACAGTGGCTGGGGTGGTAGTCAGGGCTCCCTCTAAGGTAGGAGTGTCCCCGTGTCACTAGGGACCTTCATTGATGACCCGTCTCCACTGTCCCCTAGTGGCAGGTGGTGTACTGCAGGAATTTAAGAAGGGGTCAGCTTAGTATGGGTGGTTGACCCACTGGCCAGCTCCTTGGGGATCACTTTGAAGCAGGGAGTGTAGCCTCCTACAGACAGGAAGTGCTGTCCAACCAGAACTAAAGAACCACTAGCTGCCAGCCTCCTTAAGTTGTTTGTTTTTGAGTCAGAGCCTCATATAGCCTAGGCTGGCCTCTAATTCACTTTGCAGCTGAGTAACTTTTAACTCTGATCCTCCTGCCTCCACCTCCAAAATCCTGGGATTACAGGCTCTTCTTCAAATTTCTTAATTGCTATTTTCTATTTATGATGACTGCTTTGTCCATTTATGGTAGCAATAAGGTTTCATTCTAAACTAAGATTATTTTGGTAACAATAACAACAAACTAAGCTTATCTTAATAAAGCCAGGCAGGAGTTTCAGTGTAGGCACTCTGATTGGCAGCAGTACAGGGAGGGCTGTGAAGGACTGGGCTCTAGGAATCTAGAGATTCCACAGATCACACAGGTACACTAAAATGCCCATACAGGAGTCAGGACTTAAGAGTAGCCAGTGTTCAATTTGCAGCAAAAGCTAGGCCAGAGCTCTCAAGGGTGGTGACTGCACATTTCTTCTGATTGGTTGTCTCTTTGTCAGGCCAACAGCAGACCCTTATGTTAATCAACCATCTCAACAGGGGGGAAATGCAGCTTCTGGTCCTGTGCTGCCAGGGCCCTGCAAGCTCCGAGGGGTCTGCAAATGATCCTGTTCATCTCACAGGAAGCCAGTCACAGAGTCAGCACTCAGCGACAACCACAAAAGGGCATGGCTGAATACCTGAATTGAAGACAGATATATGACAGAGAGGAAAGGGGGCAGGTGGGTGGATGGATGGATGGATGGATGGATGGAGGGCTGAGTGGGGGGAGATAGACAGGGAAAGAGATAGATGGGTAGATGAGTAGATGGATGGAGAAAGAAGGGAGGAATGAGTGGCTGGATAAGTGAATGAGTGAATATATGAATGGACAGATTATGAATGGATGAGTGCCTGGAAGGATGGATGGATGATAGATAATGGACAGATGATGGATGGATAGATAGGTGGAAGGATGGATAGACGGATAAATGGATGGATGACTAAATGAATAAGTAGATGGGTGAATGAGTGGATGGATGGATGGATGAATGGATGGATGGATGGACAGATGATGGATGAGAGTGGATGGGAGGATTGACAGGTGATAGATGGATGATTAGATTGGAAGAATGGATGGTAGATGGAGACAGATGGAGAGATAAGGTGATGGACAGATGATATAAACAGATGAGTGGATATACGTGTGAATAACGACAACATTTCTGGTTATTTAGGATCACTTGCCCCACTTCACCTCACCATGTATGTTTCCATTCTGTACAGAACCCTTGAACAAAGCTCTCTGAGACCAGATAATTTTTGATGACATTTCTGATTCCTTGGCAGACAGGCAGACACAGCATCTTCTCCTACCTCATTCACTAGGGAGCCATGAGACCAGGATGGACATTGTAGTCAGAGAGCCCAGGGCCTTGGTTTTTTCATTTTGATACCCATTCTGTGACCCAGTGATGGATCTCAGTTTCCCCATGTCTAACATAGGACAGTGGGCCAATACATCTCATTCTCAGTGTTGTAGTGATGCTGGGCCAGTAGACTGGCAGCTCTATGTAGAGAGCCCCTTCTGTAGGGGTGTGCAAAGGCCCTGGAGATGGCCCAGCCTGGGCTTCTGCTTCCTCTTTTGGACCCAGTACTTATAAAGGGAAAGAGGCAGGGAGACTGATGAAGCCAGATGTTTGGATCCTTGCGACACCGTCCACTTACTGCAAACAGCAGTGTGGAGGTGACAGACAAACAGAATGAGAATACAAGTCAGAGGCAGCAGGGAGGTGCCCAGAGCCCAGGTGCTGGGTCAGTCAATTCAGGGTTCTAGTTCAGCCCCAACTGTTGCTGGCTCTGTGTTCTGACTGTTCCTCCAAGCTCGTAGCCTCCAACAGACAAAGCTCCGCTTTTATGACAGCTTCTAAGGTTATGACAGGGCCAGTAGATCTTACCTTTCTAAAAACTGCACAGGAGGGCTCGTTAGGATTCTCCTCAGGGTACAGCAGGGGCAAATGTCTTCTGACCTGTGAAGTGTTTGCTGACTGCCTCCAATATGCTGAGCCCATCTCATGCTCTGGGGACACAGTGGTATTACATGGCCCCAGAGTCTGACCTTACAGAGGTCACCAGATAGAGGTTACATAAGGAAGAGGCAAAGTAGGAGCTACATTTGGGGTCCATTTTTTTTGGGGGGGCTGGTAACAGTAGGGAAATGACAAAGTATGGCTCAAGTATGGATAGGTGGAGCAGGAAAAGGTGCTGAGAAAAGATGAGTGGGGCCAGGGTCAGTCCTGTTACGTGCAGAGGCTTGGGGAAGCCTTGGGGTATCCATAGAGTTTATTAGAGGACTTGAGCAGAGCCAAAATTGAGGGATCATGGGGGATCTGTCAAGAATAGAGATGTGAGCAGGGACCTGCACCAAAAGGACTGCACAGGGTGGGCCTTGGGCTCTATCCTGAAAAAGATGGGGAGCCATGAGAGGGAGGAAGGTAGAAAAGGGGGATCCTGGCTTTAGCAGCATGGGTGAGTGGACACAGAAAAACAATGTGAGGTGACCGTGCCGCTGGACAACAGGATGCACTGGTGGCCACAGAAGGACAGCAGTTAGGAGTGACTATCACCCAGGTGGCTATTCTGAAGAAGTGAGGCCTGGAAGTCATCTAAGTACCCACCCTAGGCCTCACCTCTCTGTAACTTTTGTGGCAGCTGAGGAGGGGCACATTCATGGAACAAGATGATGACATTGACAGTCCTGGGAAAAGACCTGATAGGCTGCCTCCTCCCTTCATGGCCCTTGTGAAAGTAACTGCCAAAATGTGAAAATCACAACTGCACTCTTTTCTGATACTCCACACCCCAACCAGGGTCTCATGTAGCCAGGGCTGGCTTCAAACTCACCATGTAATAGAGATTGGCCTTAAACTCCTGATCCTCCTGTCTCCACCTCCCAAGTGCGCCCATTACTAGGAAACTCACTTAAAAACTGAGCTGCCATGGGCTACCTCTGTGCAGGAGTTCTAGGGGTTCTAGGTTATCTCCATGTAGGTTATCATCTAGGGATGATAGGTATACATAGCTCGCCTAATTCCTTTTAGAAACACAAACATATTTAAGGGCAGCCTGGTCTATAATCGAGCATTTCAGGCCAGCCAGAGCTGCAGTGTGTTGGCATATTTTTAAAAATCTATTTTATTGGATTCTTATACCCGTGCCTCCATTCCAACTCTTAATCCACCCTAATCTCTCTCAAACTCTTAACACTAGGTAGGAGAGAAAGGAGGTTAGAAGGGAAAGAAGGTGTAGACCTCTATAAGGCTACTTTCTCCTGATTAGGAATGTAGAGTTCCTTGAGGCAAGTTAGATTCTCCAGCAGTTCAACAAGCTAGCAAACCAGCAAACTGGCAAAACAGCAATCCAGCAATAGCAAACACAACAGAAAACAGTAGCAGGACAAACCAGCAGCAGAGGATGTAGCAGCATGGGAGCAGACGCTGCCACAGGACTTCTTGGGGTCCCCCCCCGTTTATACCCTCACCAGAGTACCCAGAATTAGACTATCTGCAGCTGGCAAAGATCAAACCCCTGCTAGTCCAGGAGGCAAATCATTGAAGCAGCCTCTTATCCCACACCTGGGATTAAAACAAAAACATACTCACACAACATAACTACTTTTTTTTTTTTTTTAAGAAATCAAAACTCTCACTACAGTTGAGTGAAGCCCCCATCACAAAACCAAAAGAAAAAGCAACCAAACCGAAACAACAGAACAGTAACCATAGAAACTCTCCTGGTACTCTGAGTTCTCTGCTTCAAGGAAGCTCTATCCTCTGAAGTCACTGGGAACAAAGTTGAGAGCTTGGGACCATTGTTCTCAGGAAAACACAGGGTTAGACCCCTTAAATGCCACTGAAGAGAACATTATCTCACACCCTTTGCTGTTTAAATGCCTGTTATTTGCTGGTGACGTTGGTTCTCAAGTCCTGGTGCTTTTGAGAGTTGGTGAAACCTTTAGAAGCTAGAGTCAGGTGAAGGAAAACCTGGAAGGGGGTGTTGGGTCCCTGGCTCATCCTTACCATCTTTTTTTATGGTTTACCTGTTATGAAGTAAACAGCCCTCTTGTGTCCCTTGCCCCCTTTCTCTCCCACCATGATGGTGAGCTACCATGGCCATAAAGCAGTCAGTCACTGAAGCCTCTGAAGCTATGATCTAAAGCAAACCTGGTTTTGTTTTGTTGGTTTTTGAGACAGGGTTTCTTATGTAGCCCTGGCTGGCCTGGAATTCACTATGTGGGCCAGACTAGCCTTGAACTCACAGATCTCTATCTGCCTCTGCCTGCCCAGTGCTGGGAATATAACAGTGTGCCACCACACTCAGCCAAAACTTTGTGAATCTCTTTTTATCTCCTCAATTTTTATTTGTGTGGATGGGCACTGTGCACACGAGTGCAGTACTCCTGGAGGCCAGAAGAGGGTGCCAGACCCCCTGAATCTGGAGTTACAGGAGGTTCTGAGCTACACAGTGTAGGTGCTGAGGGCCAAACTCAGGTCTTCTGCAAGAGCAGTGAGCATTCTTAACTGTTGAGCCGTCTCTTCCATTTAAAGTAAACCCATTGTGGTAGTGTCATTTCTGTTGCCATGATAAACTGCCATGACCAAAACAACTTAAGGAAGAGTTAATTTTGCCTTACAGTTCCAGTGGTCTAGATGTCCACGATGATGAGTAAGACATGGGGGCAGGAGCAGGAAGCTGAGAACTCACATCTCGACCACACACAGGAAGCCCAGAGCTCAAACTGGAAGTGGGACAAGGCTATAAACTCAAAGCCTTCTCAGGGTGGTTTCCCTCCTAAAACTTCTGTCACCTCTCCAAAAGCCTACCACCAACCAGGGACCAAATGTTCAAACACATAAGCCTATCAGGGACCCTTTTCGTTCAATATAAATGTGGCAGACATTTTATTGCAGGCATAGCGAACATATTCATTGGAACTGAACTCACAGCAGCAGGCACTTGTAACATCTGCATAAACACAGCCCACTGACCCCACAAGGAAACACTCTGTTTCCTTGAGCCACTGAACCCAGCACTCTCAGGACTTTGGGTGGGAGCCATCGTCAACAGCCATACCCCTGTCATGAAGCACAGGACGAGAAAACTGGGGCCTTGGATAGACCCTCAGAAGCACACTTGTTCACAGCATGAGAGCTGACCCCAGAAGGCAGAGTGGGACCCTGTTCAGCTTCAGGCTGGAGGATGGGGTGATGGCTCCAGAATCCCCAAAAGTGTCTTGGGTCCTATTCCTGCTTGTCAGGTGACACATTTTCCACTCTGCCTGTGTCCTCAGGTAGTCGGGAGAGCACCATGCCACTGCCTGGCATGGCAAACCACACACATCAGGAGGGCCAGTTTGAAATTTCAGATTCTGGGAAGCCTGGATGACTGTCCTAGCAGGCACGTGCAGACACCGCCCCTCTTCCCGTGGGCTTCCATGAGGCAATCCAGTTCAGGGATGGGTTCGTTACAGACGTTCTGTGAGTGTCTTAAGAGCCTATAGGATACCCTGCCCATCCCACCATTTACATCATGTCACCTTCCCAGTCCCTTCCCTACGTTATTTTCAGAGAGTTGGTTGCAAGTTGAGAACCCTACAGCTCAGAAGTGGGGACCCAAGACACTTCTGGGACTTCTGGAGCTCCCCCCCCCCTGCCCCCAGCCTTATCTGGACAAGCTCTTTCTAAAAGCTGTTACCACGCACATCAACTTTCTTCAAGCTCTGTTTATTTTCCACCTCCTGCCAAGCAGGCAGCTCAGCTCCCGAACTCTATTAATCCCTGGCTCCGATTCATTGAAACAAAATGTTGCCAAGCAGCAATCCTTGTTACAACCCACATGGGTGGGGGCGGGATGCACGGGCAGAGGGTGCTCAGCTCAGCGCCTCACTGTAAACATACCCAAGTCAGCTTGCCAATGCAGGCCCGGCCAGAGGGAATGCCACTGGATGCCACCAGGTGCCCAGCGAGACTCCACCCCAGGGACAGACCAGGCATCCTCACAGCTGCATGTGAGAGGCTCTGCTGTGCACTGGTTTGAGCCAGTCTCTTGAATGTTCATTGGCAGCACTTGAGGGCCTTAATGGTAACAGGTTCTCAAGCCTATTGAACTTCCAAGGCCGGGTTTCCTCAGCTCAGGGTCCATCACTGCTGTGAAGATTGTGTGGTTTGTTGAGAACTGAGAAGCACTGCCCCACTTCGTGTCTCTGCCATCGGTTGGCAGGTGGGAGGTCAGCCCACTGCAGAGGTGAAGGAAAGCCCGCTGCGATTGGATCTATGCCTTCCTCATCTCCTCTTCCTCTGAGCGCCTGAGTTCCAAACGGAACTGGTGCTTCAGAGTAAATGGAGCAGAAAAGCACGGCAAAGGTGGTTCTGAGCAGAGACAGGTCCCGGCTTGCTTTGCAGCAAGCTGCATGTCTGGCGGGGGTGGCAAGGAACCCCACCCCCACCCCCCGCCTCCTCCGTCCCTCAGCTTCCTCAAATGGCTTTCCAGCTCAGGGTGGTAGCAGGGATCAAACCAGTCTGTATCTGCCAACTGCTTAGCAGGGGGCCTGGCTCCTGCTGGACACTGCTTTGTGTTCCTTCAAATCTTTTAAGAGTTAAAGCGGGGATCAGGCATCGCGAGGTATTTGTAGAACCCGATGCTATTCTGTTCTTTCTGTTCCTTGACTGGCTGAGCTACTCTCTGATCTGTTTTCATTAACTTATTATGAACAATCCAGCAGCAGGTAGACACAGACTGTAGGTTTTCATTATTGGCCCATTTTGCTGATGAGGACTCTCAAGGACTCTCAAGAGCTGAAGGGATCTGTCCCAGGTTACACAGCTGGCAAGGAGAGCGAGGACGCACATCCTGTTCTGCCCAAGGCTAAGAGCTCTTCACTCCTCTGCAACCCGTCTAATTGTCAATACCTCAGCACCTCCCACTTAGGGAAGGTCCTGGAGATTCAGGCTTTGGAAAAGGTAGACACTAAGAAAGGCTGCTTTGGGCACAGAGAGGACCTAAGGCTCAGGTTGCCCCACAGACAGGTGAGTCTGAGCTGGGGGCACCATGCATGGCATGCTCTGCCACCTCCAGAAGGTGTCAGGAGTACCTCTTCCTGTTTAGCAAGGAGCTGAAACTTCACAGGGGTCACAGCCAGGAGTGAGTTTTACCCTCAGTGTCTGGAAAGTGCTGAAACAATGATATCCTATATATGTATGAGTGTTTTACCTACATGTATGATCGTGCACCATGTGTGTGCCTGGTGTCCATAGAGGTCAAAGGAGGGTATCCCTTGGAACTGGAGTTCTAGGCCACTATGAGCAGCCATATGGGTGCTGGGAACCGAACCCAGGTCCTATGGAAGAGCTGTCAGTGCTCTTAACCACTGAGCTATTTTGCTATCTTCTTGTAGTTTCCTTGCTGACAGATGATGGGTCAGGAGGACTCTCACAGCAGGAGGAGTGCCCTATGATTCTCTCATAAGAAGAGAGGGAACCCAGAGCTGAATGAGCGGGGAGGACTGGGCTGAGCCAGCAACAGACAGGTGCCAGGCCTTGGATGGCCTCTATCTGCTCAGAAGCTTCTGGAAGATTCTCTGTACCTCAGGGGCAGTAGGCGGGCCCCACAGCACAATCTCCTGTGCACACGTTTTTGTTTTTGTTAGGCTGGAGGGTTTTGAATGTATAAAAAATGCACAGAAAACTGCAGATTTCTGTATTTTCTTTAAGACAGGGATGCCTGGCCCTTGCATCCACATCTTCATGGGTCAGACACAGACTGGCACTAAGAGTGGCTGGTCTCCTAGAGGGGCTACAGCCTCCACTACTCCCCTTTGTCACATATGTCACCAATCTGGGCTGCATTTGCCCCTGGGGCAGGTCTCTATACTCTGAGGTGCTGAAGGGCTCACTGCACATTTTCTCTCTCCCTGCTTGGAAGCTCGGCTGGAACAGAGGCCCACCCTTGTTCACCCTGGTACCTAGGCCTGGCATGTGGCATATTTGTAAACCTTTTTTTTTTTTTGAGGCATAGCCCAGGTTGGCCTCGAACTTGCTGGGTTGACCTTGTGCTTCCTGCCTCTCCTGCCTCTGTTTTTGAGCACTGGGCTGGCGGGTACACAATACCCTCATCTCCTCCGTTTCACCTCCATTGTCTGCTTTTATTTCTTGTGTGCTCACTGAGCACTCTCCTGTTGGGCTGGGCTATATAAGCTGTTGAAGAGCTGCTCCAAGGCAAAGCCAACTGATATAGTGTGTGACATCAGCACAGGATAAGGGGCCAGGCTGTCTGGATTTGGGTTCTGGCCTGTCACAGAGGAATGTGGGGCACCAACTAGCCCTCTTGCCCCAGGTCTTCCTCAGCTTTCATGTGTGGAGAGAGGATTAATCAGTTGTGTGGGGCCCTGCAAGCAATCCAATAACCCTGCCCTATATGGGCTTCGCTGAGCAGGTCCTGGCTCGGTCTCCAGTGTCACTGGGTCCCTGTGTTGTGACAGCTTGGTAGATTCCCTGCTCACCTTCTCTGTCCTCCAGTACCTTCTTCCTCTGTGCTGAGTGGTGGGGATAGGGTAGGGTATCTGAGGGCCATGGCATGCAGGGTCACCCTGTGACTCTTGACCACAATCCAAGGGTCAGAACTGCAAAATGTCACCAAAGGGGCTAGTCTGGACCAATGACTCAAGCAAGTGGAACTGTTGCTCAGTTACTTTCTCACTGTGTGACCTTGGATGAGTGGCTTAACCTCTCTGAGCTTCTGTTTCCTCAGCTCTGAAACAGAAATGCTCACAGCTGCCTTCCAGGACCACCAGGGGACTGATCACACACTGATGTTATCCCACTGCCAGCAGGCTTCCAGGTCAAGCTGCAGCCACCGATGACTGCAGCCATGAATCCCTCCGAACTCGATGACCCCTGCCCCCGGCCCCCGGCTTGACCTATTTCTCTTACCCAGGTCTCATCCTGCTGAAATCACGCTATGAACAGTCCCTTCTCCAAAGTCAATGAGCCCTCATTTGTAAACAAACACGAGCCAGGGAGTCACTATCAGTGTGGTAGGAATTTGTTCAAAATCAGGTACATTCTTCTCTGATGGTAAGATGTGGGGATAAGAGAGTTTTGTTGTTCTTTTGCTTTTTTTTTTTCCTTCTTATTCATTGCTGGGATATGAATCCAGGGCCTAACACGTGCCATAAAAGGCACTCTCTCATTGACGAACATCCCTACCCCATGATTACATTATATTTTGAAAGGTCTCCCTAAGTTTTCCAGGCCTTGAACTTGCTCTGTAGCTCAGGAAACGTTTGACCTTACAATCCTGCCTTAGCCTCTTGAGCCACTGAGCCTGAAGGGCTTCTGCCACAAGGATGGTGGCGGGCAAATTTGTCTCCCCCACAATGTGCAGGTGTAACCTCTGTTACAGCAGACACAGTGTTCCTGAGTGTCACTCAAGGCCACTGTCCTGGTCTGGGCAGGGATGTTCTTCACTGGCTCATGTGTTCAAGACTCAGACCCCAGATGTTGGGATCCAGAGGGTTCTACCCTGATCAGTGGATTAAGATTAAGCCACTGCCAGAGCCATAATCCAATAGCTTTCCTGGGAAACACAGAATGTGTTGAGGGGCTTGGTTGGAGGAAATAGGACAGTGGGGTGCATTGTGGGAACTTTATCTGTCCTGGACTCTTCTGTATATGCTCTCTCTGTTTTCTGGCCACCACGAGGTGAGCAGCTGTGTTCAATGACACCCTCTCTGCTATGTGACACCATCTCATAGGTCCACCGCAATGGAGCCAAATGGAGACCTCTGAAACGGGAACCGAAACAAAGCTTTCCTTCTTCCAAAGGAGCTCCCTCAGGGCAGGAGTGTTGGCTCAGCAGTCAGGAGTGCTGTTTCTGTAGAGGACCTGCGTTTGGTTCCCAGCACCCACTTCTAGTGGCACAAAACTACCTGTAATTCTAGTGCCAGAGGATCCTCGGCTCTGGCCTCCGTGGATACCTGCACTCTTGTGTACACACCACACACAGATGCATAATAAAGATTATAAAAATAAATCTTTATTTTTTAAAAAGATGCTCCCTCAGGCATTTTGCCATGGTGATAAGAAGCTATCCCACGTAGCCATTGAGGCCACATGACCAGTTTCCAGCCAAGTCTTCACTGGTTGGCGGTGGCTGCCCAGGGAGACATTGACTCCCATGCTACCTGTCACAGCATAGCATCTCAAGGTGCTCCCACCCACCTCAGCCTGGGTGTCATCTGAGAGGTGGCCAACAAACTCTTGCCTTCAAAACATGGCGCTCAAGGCCTCTCACAGGCATCCCAAACCATCTACAACACACTGGGGAGAGCAGTCTTCCTGGTACCAAGACAAGGACAGATCTTCCCTAGCCTAATGGGTACATAGTTCTTGGGGTGGGGGGCACTGGACAGGAAACCTTTTCCCCAAGCTGGGAGCCCAATACAGGCCATCATTACTGCTTTCATATGGTGACTTGTTCCCTCTGAAGAAGAGGAGAATACAGAGGCTCCCTGTACCCCGATAGTATGCCTTATTGTCAGTTGGCAGGTCTTCAGCCTATGCCTCTGTCCACTGCTGGCATGCCAGCCTCTCTAGTCATCCTGACAATAACCGGCGAAGGACATTCTGGGGTTAGGAAAGTGGGAGTGAGGGGACAGATTAGTACAGAAGCCCCACCCCATATGAACCGGAGGCTCTATGTGCTGAGGGTCAGAATCTAACATTAAGGCTAACATTAGCAAGGCTAATGTTGTGTACAGCTAGCTCTGTGCTCCATCATGTGGTTTGGGGCCTTGCATTGGAAGTCCCCTTGCAGAAGGGACTGGTCCTGTCTGGGGGATACAGCCTTTTTGCAGCACGCAAGGGTCTCAGAGTTGATGCTCTTGTGACTTTGGTGGCAGCAGGAGTCGAGTAGGTGGCTGGAATGATGGGTCCTGTGGTCTAGGTTGTAGGGAGTGGTCAGTGGGGACCATGAGGGCATGGGAAGTACCTAGTCAGCCTAGACTATCTGGCTTCTACTTCTCATGAGAGTGGGAAACCCTGTGGCCTGTGCTGTCTTCCTGCCAGCAAAGGATGGTATCTGCTCTGGTTTTAAGCCTTGGGTAGAAACCCCCCACTGTATTCATGAAAACATTCATCCACAAAAATGAGCTTGAGGACTCCAAAGTAGATTCTATAATCATTGCATGCCTAATCACACCAGCCTGAACCCGTGCCACTAAGGACAGCCTGAGGACACCCAGGGTATATGACCGCCTCGCACACAGCTCACTGCAGGAGGAGGGGGATGCTCCATTTTGCCTGAAGCTAAGAGCTCTGTTGTGTGCCCTGCTCCCCACCCTGCCAAGTCTGGTCTGGCCTTGGTGAGCTTTCCAGGTAGCATTATCCCTACAGATGCCCCTCCTCCCAGTCCTACTCCTGTCCTTACAGCATGGCATCACTGGTCATGTTCATCAGTCCTGCCAGCTTTACAATGGTCAGGCAGGCAGCCACTGCAAAAGATGCCCTGAGCTTTCATGGGTATCCTGGCCACAGCTTAGTGATTTTTTTTTTCACTGAAGGTTTGATTGGGTGTAGCCACAAGCATGGCTCCCAGGCTTTCCTTTGCAGCCTTACAGGGAGGGTGAGAAGGAGCAGGGGAGCCTTGACCATCACCAATGAGACGAAAACATGCGTTCTGTCTCTCAGTAACCAGGGAGCATATGTCTCTGAATTTTGAAGATGGAAATAAAGGGTCAGGGAAGAGACTAGTCCATGTTTGCAGCCTACACCTGCCTCCCAGCCTCACACTTAGCTCCTGAAACTCGGTAGCCCTCACTCAAGCTCTCCCTGACTAAGGAAGTCAGGGACCTGCACACAGGAACATGAGATGACAATAAGGGAGCCCAGGCAGTGCCTAGGAGCCATCCAGCTTCTCATCTCAGGACTGGTGGAGAAGGGTTGGCTTCAGACCTCAACCAACTTCATAGATGTGGAACCTGGAGGACTCAGCTCACTACAGCTAAGGAGCTCAGCTGTTCAAGGCCATAAGATACTGAAAAAAAAATAAAAAACAAAACAAAACTGCTATCATCAAAAGACAAAGTTAGTTCATTGATTTCCTTATTTAAACAACTCAAGGAATTTCCATGCCACAAAAAACAAACAAACAAACAAAACAAAAACACTAAGGATGGGCAAAACACATGAAATGAAAGTTAGACAGCAGCACCCTGAGCATTAAAAGATATGGTCACTGGAAACAGAAATGACAATGCCAGTGCCTAAGATAGAATACTAGAGGTGGCAGTGGCTGAGGTAGAAGGAACCACCTAGTCCTCTAGACACCTTTAGTGAGTCACTTCAGAGCTGTCAGGGCCTATATGCAAGAAAATAACAGAGCCTGGGGTAAGAACCAGTGATGGTGTTGGACAGAACAGAGTTTGACAGACATGCAGATGGGAATATTGCTCATTGCCACCAGCCAGACTAGAACAGTTCAAGCTTCATGGGACATTGACTCAAGTGTGGCTGCCTGTCAGTGTCCACAGGGATTGGCTCCTGGACCTCTGCAGAGGTGAGAGGTCAAGGGTATGCAGACCCCTTTTATAAAATGCTGAGGTATTTGAGATATTTTCAGAGATCCTGTGTAATCTCCTCCTGTGCCTCAAATTGTCTCTATACTTAGAACACCTAATTGTTAGTGTTATATTTGGCTAGGGTTCTAGCTTCGCTTCCGTTGTTGTGATAAGATGTCCTGACAAAAAGCAAACTAGTGGAGAAAGGGGTGACTTGGTTTACAATTCCAGATCATAGTCCACTGTGGGAGGAGGACCTTGAAGCAGCTAGTCACATGTCACATCCTTAGTCAAGGGCAGAGAGATGTGAATACATGCAGTCCTATCTCTCTCTCTCTCTCTCTCTCTTTCCCTCTCTCTCTCTTTAACTCAGCTAGCTTTCTCTTCTAGCTTTCTCCTCTGCTACTCTGTGAAGAATACTCTATGTAGGGAATGCTGCCACCCATAATGGGCAATCAAGATAATCCCTCCACCCCAGACATGTTCCTAGGTCAAGCTACAGTAGATGATTTCTCAATGAGATTCTTCCCAAGGAAATTCTAGGTGGTTTTGACAGCTAAAACCAGTTCCCCTAAAGTCAACAAAGCTAGAAATAGTCTCTCTCACACTTATGTGTTGACTTTTAGTCACCGGTGCAGAACACATATATGGACTCTGGAACAGTGATTGGATTGTGGGAGATCTAACCTCACTAATTCTTTAATCCATCGATGGACTCATAATCTGATGACATTGCTGAGGGATGGAAGAAAATGGCTGTAGAGCCCTAGTTGGAGGTAGAATGTCTCTCCTGTTCCCTCCTCTCACTGTGCTATCAAGTGAGAATCTTTGTCATATTCACCCTGTCACTCTGAACCCAAGGCAGTAGGTCCAATGGGATATGGACTGATCCTTCTCAAACTGTGAGTCAAAATAAGTCCTTCATCCTGATTACCTTAGCTGTTTTGTCAGTCGAGAAAAGCCAAATAGGGAAATCAGTACCAAGAGTAGGGATGTAACTGTGATTACCCAGTAGTGTGGCCCAGAAGCCTTTGGGTTGGTTTACAGAAGGAGTTTAGAAAGCTATGGAGAAGATGGCTAGAAAGTTACTTAGGCTTAAGGGGTGATTTAAGATCTTAGAAAACCAGAATGCTGGCAGGAATTCAGTTAAGAGCTTAAGAGGTTTCAGATGAAAATGGGAATCAATTGACTAGAACCCGCTCCTGTTACACTTTGCCCATGTCCTGATATTTTGTAGGAAGCTGAGTTTAAAGGCAACATACTAACCTGGTGGAAGAAATTTCAAGGATTGGGAATGATTGCTGTTGGCTGAGTTTGGCCAGATTTATAGTGGGAATCAGGAGCAAAAAGCAGAGAAGGAGGCTTTAAAATCTTGGTCTTTGCCAGAAAGGAAGAGTGTTTAAATTAGGTCTAAGGAAAGTGTGGCTGCTGGAGAGATCAAAACCATTGAAAAGGTGCCAAGTCCTGCATACCAGGACAAAACTGGAGAGATACCATGAGGCTGCTTAAGAAGTCAACAAGACCCTACCCACTACAGGCTCAGGAATGTCAATGGATAAGGTCCTTTGAAAGGCTGCTTTGAGAAGAGAGCATACAGCACCCCACTCTTACAATTCATGCCATTATTTTCCCAGAATTCATTTCTCAGTACTCAGCTGCCTAAGCACTCAGCGACTGCTGCAGAAAGCCTGGTTACTGTTCACTCTGGCAGTGGGCCCTGGAGTCACTACACGAATTCTGACTCTGTGGGTATGCAGAGTACAAGACTTACAGGGTGGTGGGGGATTCCACCAAGGTTTCAGGAAGTCTAAGAGGCTAAGCAGTGTGTGGCAAGGTCGGGGTGTGAGCAGGGAGCTCCTGAGAGGGCAATTCATGAAGCTGCAACAGCGATGCTGAAGATGGATGGAGACCCAGGATGCAGAGAAGTCTGGGAAGTTGCAACAGTTTTCTGCCGAGGAAAGCCACAGGAAACAACCACAGCCATCCCAGAGAGGCTGTATGGGCTGCAGCTGGTGGAGCCACAGAGGTAGGGCTTTTCAAGCCTTCGAAGTTTACACCATACCGATATGAATCCCCGAGACCATACACAGAGCCACAGCATTTAATGTTAGTCTGGTTTGGTTTCAGTTTTACTCTTGTTTGGTCCTTTCGTGAGATTCTCAATCCTCCCTTCTAGAATAGAAAAAGCAACTCTCTGCATTATATCTTGGAACGTATGTAATTTATTTAAAATATTTAAATATTTATTTACTTTATTTTATATGTGTGATTGTTTTTCCTGCCCATGTGTAGGTATACCATGTGCATGCCTAGTGCCTGTAAAGTCCGAAGAGGGTTGTGGGATCACCTGCAACTGGAGTTATGGGTGGTGGGTTGTGGGGGGCTGGAAACCAAACCCTGCTCTTCTGTAAGAGCAGTCAAGCTGGGTATGATAGTGCAAACCTTTAATCCCGACACTCGGGAGGCATAGACAGCCAGATCTGAGTCCGAGGCCAGCCTATTCTACATAAAGAATTATAGGACAGCCAGGACTACATAGGAGGGTTCTCTCTCTCAAAAAAAAAATTAAAAATTAAAAAAGAGAGCAGTATGTGCTCTTAACTGCTGAGCCATCTTTCCAGCCCCTTAAAACTTAGGCTTGACTGTTGCAGAGACTCCCAGCTGAGAGTCGGCCACGAGTCTCAGGGGACTTATGGACTTAGGCTTCTAGGGAAAGCTGGAACTGTTCAGACTTTGGTGGAGGAGGGGAAAAAATGCACTTTGTATTAGGAGGTGGCCAGGAGCCTTTGGGGCCAGGGATGGAATGCTGTGGCTTGGATATCCTAAAAGGCTCATGTCCTGATAATGGTGCTGAGAGCAATGTGGGCCCATCTCATGGGGTTTCTGGGGAGGAGAGGGTAACAAATATTAATAAGTGGCCTGGAGACCATTCTTGTGATATTTTAGCAAAGATCGTGGCTGCTTTTTGCCCTTGTCCTAAAAATCCACTGGAGGCTAAGTTGAAGCATTTGGATTAATGACCTTGGCAGAGGAGATTTCAACACAACCTAGTATTGACTGTGCCACATGGTTATTATTGATCACTCTTATGAAGATCTATGAGGGAAAGGAGCAAGCTGAGCAAGAAAAAGTGCAAAATGTGCAATCTGAGGAAAAAAGAGCACCAGGAAATGTTCTGTGGGAGCCAAGTCCTGTGTTCAAGGAGATTAAAAAGTTTAAAGAAAAGCCTGATGCTAAATGGGATAAAGGGAGTGGCAAGTTCAGGGCAAGACATCACCCAGCTAAGTTTCCAAGTTGTAGAAAGGAATCAAAGGAAAGATTAACTAGTGAAGGAAACAGGCACCAGCAGAAAGCTGATGCAGCCTCAGTAAGCAGAAGAACTTGGTAGCTTCGGCCAACTGGCTTTATCGAGGAACCTACAAGAAAGGGGTCCTGTTGCCATGGTTCCTATTTCTTCCTCTTTGGTTGGCTGCAGCCAGGTGCAAGAGCCCTTTTGTTTCTGAACATATCCTAGCTCCTTGTGTGACAGAAATGCAGTGTGGAATGGGTGTGGTGGCTCCCCCTTTCTGCTGTTTGTGACATCATGGTACTCACAGCGTAGTTCATGTGTTTCCCAGGATGACCTGCGACTCTTGGCAGGAAACCCTGCTGCAGCTCTATGAAACACAGAACTCTGCTAGGTTGGCAGAAGACACAGGTGTTGCTCAGTAGTGGGGGGGGGAGACCGTTGCCATGACCTCCTGATGGTCCCAAACCTGAGGATGCTGAAGCCCCTTATACAAAATTGTACAGACCTTCAACGGTCTATACAGTCTACACAGTCTACACAGTCCTGTTACAGACAGTACTTTTACTATTATATGTGCACCTACATGCTCATAGATGTTTTCATATGGAAAGTGAATACACAGGAATATGGAGGACAGAGGTCAACATTGGATATCTTCCCTTACTGCTTCCCACACTCTTTTTGGAGATAGGGTTTTTCTCTGAACCTGGAACTCACTGACTTGGATAGACGGTCTGGACAGCAAGCCTTAAGTACTGCCTTCCTCCCCAGCGCTAGGATTATAGACACACACTGCCACACCTGGCTTTTCATGTGACTATTAGATAGATCTAAACTCAGGTGCCCTTTGCACAGCAAGCCGAGCGGTCCCCCTTCAGCCCTCTGCCACGTACTTCTAAATAATCACTGATTTTTCTTACAATTTTTTATAAGAGTCACTTATAATTTTCACATACTATGCAAATTCCAGATAAATAGTGGTAATGCTTAGGAAGTTGGGACAAGAGGGGAGTCTGTTTATGCTGAGAACAGTCATGGTTTCCATTCAAATATTTTTTCCCTTGGGCTGTGAAGATGGTCAGTGGGTAAAGGAACTTTTCATCAAGCCTGAAGAACTGAGTTCAATTCCCATGACCCATGTGGAGGAAGAGACTGATTCCTACCAGTTGTCCCTGGCCTTTACACACATGCTGTGGCATGGACACACACACACACACACACACAAATAAAATACAAGAAATATTACAAATATTACAACCTAGTAGATTTGGTTGGAGCAGCAGATTCAGAGTGATGCCACCCACACCTTCTTCATGGTGACCAGGACCCTCAACAGCTGGCCCTTCCTACAGACAACACCAAATTGCATCCCTTTGGTGCTCTGGCTTTAGGAACAAGATGAGAGTAGAGCGGCTGGTGTCTGAGAGTGTTGACACTTAGGATCTGGGCAAATTGCCTACTTAGGGACAACGACAACCCATCTGAAATCAATAGGCTTCGGAAGATGGCTGGTGGCTTTGGACCTTTCCCACTGTAGTGGGGCTACCCAAGAAGACACGGAGGTCACAGTGGTCCTGGCATCTGAGTTGCTTTGCTCCTTAAATGCTACCTACCTGAAACTCCTTTGTGTCTTCTTATTTCATCTCAAATCCATCATCCTGGAGATGTACTCGAAGTCCTTTCACCCTCCCTCCAAGGTCAGCCTCCGTGCCTGGAGCTACAAGCCATCCCACTTCTACAGCATCCTGTCAGGTTTGCCAGCTCTTAGATTTCATCACTCAACCCAGGCATGCCATGTATCTGATCACTTCCTGAGAATGCAGGGTCCTGGGAGTGGGGAGGGGGCCCTCTGCATCTCCCAAAATACTACCCACCCAGTGGAGAGTCGGCAGTGCCCTGGCTGACTAAATCGAAGGAAGCAGATGAGTTGGATAATGAGAACAATCTGAAGAAAGGTTTCCTGACAGCCTGAAAAAGGATGAGCTGGAGAAAAAAAAGCAGCACCCACCTCATCCATCATCACTCGAGGATCAAGCTTCTGTGTGCAGAGCCCCGCTCCAGGCTGGTGAGGCACCCTGCCTACTCCCCCCCTCCTGAACTAACTGTTGAGACAACATGCACCTTGCACAATAGCGCCAGGCACGAAGCACCCTCCTGCACAACATCAGAGGCACTCGGCAGGATGTGGTTAATTGCCAGGTGAGGGAAAGCGCTAACTACAAAGGAGAATGACTCCATGCCATGGTGCAGGAAAGCGTAGGGGTCAGGGTGAGGGAGGAGCCTTCTGAGAGCAAGGATGTAGGAAGGAAAGGGATGTGGAGTGTATCTGGTCCAAGGGAAGGGTGGTACCTAAATTCCCGAGGGCAAGGATGCAGAATGTAGAAAGGTTTCACCAGGCAGACAAGGGAGAGGCCTTTGCAGCTGGGGAAATCGACTCAGGTGTGCTCAGGGCCTTTGGCGGGTGAGTGCCAGAGAGGGCACAGAGGTGAGAGGCTGGCAGGGGGGTGGCAAATGGAAGCTCTGATTCCTTTCAGTGTGTTCTCTCTCCCCCTGATCATCTACATTCAAGACTTGCTCTTTTCAGAAGTTGAGGCTCAGAGTCCAGAAGGCAAAGGATGGATGGATGGCATTGTCCCCTTCTCTGCCATGTCACATCAGCAACTATGAGGCAGCAGGGAAGATGGATGTGAAGAGGGCACCAGGTTGTCCCTAGAAGAGATGTAGGCTCAGCTAAAGTTTCAGAGGACGAGCAAAGAGCAGGCCTGGTCTCATGTGGAGTGGCCAGATGGGAAGGCAAAGAGAGGGCATGATGGGCCAGGGTAGTCATCTTTTCATGTAGTCTGAGAGGAGATGTCAGAAAGTCATTGGGGTTGAATAGAAGAGGGCCAGGTGAAAAAAAAAATAGGACTCTAGGGAACAAAAGGGCAGGAGGGAAGGGAAGCTGACTATCATGGGGAGGGCGGGCAACTTCTGTTCAGGTGCTAGGATGAAGGACAGACGGTAAGTTTACAAGCATCTCCTGTTCCAGGATGCTCAGACTTACATCCTGATGCATCCCGAAAGACGTGTGCATGGAAACCTGGAGGTGGGAGGAGGGATGTATTTGGGAGCATCTGCAAATGCAAATTGCAAGGAGAGAGCTGAAAGCAGTCTGGCTAGTGAGGATATTAATACGGGGGCTACCGGCTCAGCATGGTTTGAGAGGTCCGTCTGGTATCTGGGTGAATCGGGGGTATCCTGATACTTCTTCCAGTGTATGTGGACCAGTTGAGGAAGGGCTGTTGGTGTATGTGACAGGCACTCTCTCAGGGCATTTCATGGTCCATGTCTTGCTAGCCAGGAAGGTCACCTCTGACCTCTGCCTAGGTGGCATGTGCCAAGGCCAGGAGGTAGCTTCTGCCACAGGGCTGGGGACACATAGCTATTACCACTGCTGGGGACATTTTGTCTGAAATGTACAAGGCCTCGTCTTTGCTAGCTGTGGTGGAAGAGTTTAAGTATCTTTGCTGCAGATGATAGAGATGGTGCTGGAAGGGAAAGGAGGGTGTCCCAGCCTGGCCATGGGGGTTGGGAACATGACAGAGCTAGGATGCGATTAGTCACACTCTCCTTGCCCCCATGTAGCTGTTCATCTGCCTTCCAGGCTGTTCCCAAGAAAGTTTCCAGAATGCTTTACCAAGGGCAGGATCCCAGAACTAAGTAAGCACCTAGCAACGGCTTCCAGAATAAGTAATAACCCCAGATGCCCCTAGCTTAGCTTTGATGTGTGCTTTCTATGTGGTGGTCCTTTGTCCCCACAAGGCAGCTATGGAGGAAACTGAGGCTTGGAAGGCATCCAGACTCCCTATAGTATCCACCCGCTGCCTTCTCAGCACATCCCAATGGCATTACTTCCTTGCTTGCTTCAGACCCGTGCCTAGGCTGTTCCTGGTGCCTATCATATCCTTTGTCCCCCTTCTCTCTATAAGTATTTTCTTAGCAGGAATGGCCATTTGTGATACCTACCTTGCCCTCAGGGGGAACTTCCTGGCAATTCTGGGTGAGACAGACATCTCTTCTCTCCACACAGCATCGGCCCTGCCTCACTGAATACCTTCACGTTGGAGCCTGGAATGAACTATTCACACTGCCTGGTACCTTATTCACCTCTCACACCAGCCCTTAGGGCCAGCCTTAGTCCCAGCCCCAGTTTATGAATGAGTGTACTGGAAACACAGAGAGGGTAGATGCAGTCTACCCGAGGTCACACAGACATTGAGGGTGGGCTAAGATTTAGATCCTGGCAGCCAGATGCCGAAGTCCTGCTTGGAGTTTTCGATGAGGGTTGGTGTCTGTCAGTCTGTTTTCCTCACTGTGTCGAGTGTCTCTGGGGACAGCGTGCTTTCTGATAACTCAGTATCCAATTGGAAGCAGAGCTATAAAAGGTGTGATTATTAATTTTAATTGTCAGCTTGAGATCTAGAATTGCCTGCAAAATAGGCCTCTGGGTACGCTGGTAGGGGGTGATCTTGATTAGATTGAGAAGGGAAGACAACCTCCACCAACCCCTGTTGGTGGCACCATCCCAAGCTGAGGTCCTGGGCCCAGGCATTCATTTCTCTCTGCTTCCGGACTATGGATACAAAGTAACATCTGCCTCAAGCTCCTGCTGCTGTCCCTACCCAAGAGCTGTGAACTCTATGTAACCTTGAGCTGTGAACCATAAACTGCTTCTCTCTAGTTACTTTTGTTACAGTAATTTTTAAATAGCAACATAGAAGCAACTGATAGAAAGTTCTTGGTAAATGCTTCCTTAATGACTGAGAGACTTGAGCAGAAGTAATAGTGCCTTTTGAAGATCTTGCAGAGTAAGAGAAAGCTTCAGAGGAGATGGAGGCTGCTTGCAGGCGGCAGGTCCTAAATGAAGGGTTCCAGGGGGATGCTACTAAGATGAGAACAGGGAAGATATTTCCCAAGAGGACAGGAGCTCAGAAGAGATCCCTGGACTCTGCTTCCTGCAATGTGTATCTATCTTATGCCATCTGGGGCTGAAGTTTCTAAAAGGAAAGTGGGGAATAGGTGGCAGAAATCTTGCTGCAAGGTTTCATAGTCTCCATGGCATATTTAGAATCCCCAGGGAAGCTGGTTAAAAACAAAACAAAACAAACAAACAGACTCTGACATTCCCTGAAGATCTGAGGCCACGCAAGGAAACCTGCATTTTCACAACTTGGAAGAGGGCCTGACAAAGCCATGAAGACAGAGGAATGTGGCCACAGAGACTGTGGTGTGGTCCCCATTTATACAAAAGGATTGTAACCCACAGGGGTAGGAGTTCCAGAATAATACAAGGCTGGCTTCTTGCCATATTTACACACATCAATCCTCTTTGTGGTTAGGAGCAGCAAAGGTGGAATGACACCCATGTAGGATGGAGAGTCCACTTATATGGCCCTGCCATGTTTCATTCTCTTTCCCTCCCCTCCTTGCAACCAACTGAGGTGATGGCCTTAACCAATAGCTTCCTGTTTGCTCAAAGGATAAGTCCAAATGCATGACCTTAGCATCCAAGGTCTTTTGCCACCTAGCTCCTACCCAGTCTCTGATCCCTCCACACTTGCACCAGTCAAGGACAGTCATTTTATACAAGTACTGTCACCAGCCACTGCTAAAGGGACCTGGGAGAGAGGGGAGGGGAGCGAGGTCCCTACCTCGGATCACTCACATGGCAGAGAAAGTGAGGCCAAGAGAACAAGGAATGTGTGTGACTGGGTTGTTACAAGGATTTGAAAGGAGCATTCTATCAGGATTGTGTCCTGGGTGTGACTTTTAGGATAGCAACTGAGATCCCAAGGAGAAGACGCTAGCAGTGGGTGGCTATGGAGAAGCCACAGCAAGAGCAGAAGTCCTGGGATGAGCTTCTTTCCAGAGACTAGGTGGCAAGAAAAAGTGAAAGGAATAGAACAGAGAAGGGTAGAAGCTGGCTGGGCCAGGTCCCCTGGGTTGGATAGACATGGAACAGTATTTAGATTTTTTTTCCCCCAAGGAAGAGAGGAAGTAATGGAAGACATGGTTCTGGCTGCTTCTGAAGTATAGGACAGAGTTGGGCTTTTAAGGCCAGCCACTCTTGGTGCAAGGCTCAGCTCAGGTCAGTTGGTCCTACAGTGGGGTGCTCTAGAGAGTGTCTAGAAATGGGAGACTATCTTCTACAATTCCCGCAGGTCCGCTAGGCTGTGACCCCTATGGGAGCTTAGCCTGGGAAGGTTAGGGAAAGGGAGGGAAAAGGTAAGGGCTTGAGACAAAGCCCTTCTCAGGATTGCCCATCACAGCCTAGAGCTCCCTGGGGAGGGAATCCCTGCAGGGGCCTACACTCTGCTTACCCGGTGAGGGCCCACTCTGCACAGTGTGGGAGAACATTCTCCATCTTTGTGTATTTCTATGCTGTCCATGAAAGGCCATGGTCAAGTGAGGGAAAGCTTCTGCTTGTTTGGGGTGCTGCCATCTCCAAAGCTCATGAACTTGGGGACACCACAGCATCTTGTGAACCATAGCATGGGGCCCTTGGGGGTCAGACCCTCCTGCCCACTTCAAAGACAGGAAGTTGAGCACAAGGCCAGGAGCGGGGCATCTAGATATAAATCCAGCATTGTTTTGCCCTCTTTTCCCTATGAGGATATCACATTGCCTTTCCTGGGGGAGGGGGGGACACAGCCTATTTTCAACATAACAGCTCTGGGGTCCCCACAGAACCCCCCAAAGTAGCTCTTCCATTAGTGCAAGGCCTCTGTCCCTGGCTAGGTCTGGACCACTGAGCTAGTCCCGGAGGCCAGGCTTGGCTGTCCTGGTAACACCAGGCACCCCCAGCACTTCCATCCCCAGACTCCTTGATCATGGGACTTGGCTTGCAGGCAGGTTAAACTCTGCCGGCCCCAGCAGCTTTGCTGGAACTTAAGCACTAATCCTGGTCCAGTGCTGGGTTTTAATAAGCTTGTTCTCAGAGAGGCAATCAGACTGTAGGAAACACGTGCACGATGGCATCAGCTTCCCGTGGAAGGAGGAAGCAGCAGGGACTCTCAAGTGGTGTGGGAAACAGGTGTGGGTCTCTCTCTTCTACGCACCTCCTGATCCTTTCTCCGCCATCTCAGGAGGCAGCAGGCACATGCATGCAGATGATGGAACCAGGACCCTGAAGATGTCTGGACAGTCCCCCTGTCTAGTCTGCATCACCAGCACCCAAGCTGCCCTCACCCTCAGTCCCTCCTTTGTCCTCTGTTCCTGCTGACCACTCCCTACCCCAGCCATTTGCACCTTTTTTCTGGGCTTGATAGCCAATCTTTCGGCAACACAAATCCATCACCTCCTACACCTGCCCCTCAAACCTCCCTTTACAGTGGAGAGTGGAAAAAGAAATCCTAAATCTGGTTCCCACCCACTCTACTCAATGTCCTGACCACGCTACTGGGCTGGGCTTCAGTCCTCTGGGTCAGAGAAACCCAGAGTGGGTTCCTCGGGATAAAAGGGACCACCAGAGCTGTTTGAAGGGTCCCCTCTATCCCATTCAAGGAGAGAGAAGGCAGAAGTCAGAGAACTTTAAAGATTTGCTCTGTCTTCTTAAAAGTCCAGTTGGCCATTTCTTACAGCTCTCCTGCTGGACACAGCAATGCTGGCAGGCCCCCCTGGATCCTTGGGTGTGGGATCTCCAAAGAAATTTAGTTTTCATACATAGTGATAGCATGGGATACAAACCAAGCCGACCACCTGTGTTCGTTATGTCTGCCTAATACTATGTAAAGGGCCCGTGGGTTGCTGGGCTATAAGAATAGCAATGAAAAAGCCTGTCCATGTTTGGTAGAGGCCTCTTTTGGCTTCAGATTATATTTTGCCTGAGCTTGGTTATATCTGTGGGCACAGAACCTGCATAAGTGGGGGAGGCCTGTAGCTGGTGCTGAGTGGTGGGGGGTTCCGATGCTCCCTCTCCCACTGTACCCTCCCCAGCCAGTTCTAAATACAGAGCCTCTGGGGGAGGCAGCCAGAGGACCGCAGCTGTCATTGTCTGGAGAGCCTGAGGTCTGCACTGGACTCCTTTACCCTGCACCCCAGTGCATGCCACAGACCTCTATTTCACTCTTCCTGACAAGACTTCCCAGCCCCTTCTGGTGGTACCCCCTTTACGTAGGCTCGATGCCATTTCCTGAAGGAACCCCAAACGCCTATTCCTGGAACCTTGCACCACTCCCCCAGTCTGAGCAACCTTAGGTTGGCTGGTCACCTGGGAGAGAAGCTGAGATGCTGTTCTGATGGGAAACTCCTTTCTGACGGTGAGAGTTCTGGGCTGGGGTTCACCCTGAGCTTACAGGCCAGGCTGTCAGAAGGTCTGTCAGGAGGAAAACCTATGGTAAAGGATCCCCGCTTCTTCTGCCACAAGGGATAGATGTCTTGGTGACTTGCAGAGTCCTCCTCCGAGGAAGAGGCTGGCAGCACGTGCAAACTCAACTGCTTAGCAAGATCTTGGAGGACTCCCGAAGTCTGTGACTAGATATTTCCACAAAATAGCAAGTAACAGAAGGTAGTGAGAGAGCTGGAGGGTCTTCGTTAGACTGTAGTATTTAATTGGATGCATCCCCCCAATTTCTGTGACCCAGCAGTTGAGTATGTATCTGAGAAGGAGTTAGTGGCCTGCAGTGGGTCTGACCATCATCTGAGATACCACGCCTTCTTGGAAGATTAAAAATCACAGGCTCTGGCTCGGGAGGTGACTCAGTCAGTCCATAAAGTGCTTGAAGACTAGAATCTTCAAACATGAAGACTAGAGTCTGACCCACAGAACCCAGGAAAAAGCCAGGAGTGATGCCCCACACTATAATTCTAGTGCCGGGGAGGGGTGTCAGGGACATCTCTGGGGCTTTCTGGGCAGCCAGGCTAGACTACTTGGTGAGTTCTAGGCCAGTGAGAGACACTGTCTCAAAAAACAAAACAAAAGAAAAAAAACAAAGTGGATGGTGCCTGAGGAATGACAGTCAAGGTTGGCCTCTGGGCTCCTTACATCCCTACACCAGCCCCTTCTCTTCACACACAATAAATAAAATAAAAATCAAAGCCTCCGTTTTCTATAAGGGACCTGGGCCCCTCATGATCTGAATGCCCTGGCCCACCTGACTTCATTGTCTCTGTTTTCACCCCAGAGGCAATGGTGGGCACACCCTGCTGGTCCACGAAAGTCCCTGGCCCTGGTCCAGGCCCCAGCTGTGCCTGGAGGTGTGAAGGTAATGATGGCTCCCTGGGCTCGTGGCTAGGATCCCCAGCCGGCAGCCTGCGTCCCAGTCCCAGCCCCAGCTACTTCTTCAGCAGCAGCGGGCAGTTTGGATTAATCATTACCAGGTCATTGACATCCCTGGGAGCCACCCCTGGCAAGGACCCAGGCTGCTGTCCCCAGGCGGCAAAGGCCAGCAGATGACTGGCTGGTGAGTGGTAATCTGAGCAGGGTGTGAGGAACAAGATTATTAGGGTCATACATTTTTATTAAAGGCCACTAACAGATTTACAGGGAGCGCTGTAAAATGACACTTGTTTTTATTAGCTCAAATCCTCCCACTTGACAGAAGTCCCTGGGCTGAAGCAGAATTCCTAGGCTTCCTTGGATAAACAGAACAGCCTTTGACTATAGTTTTTATAACCCAGGGATCCACACCTGGACCCTCAGGCTTCTCAGGGACTCTGAGACCCCAGATGTCTGAACACCGGGGCTCAGACACCTGCTCCTGGATGACCTCTTTCAATAGCCTCAATTTTCTTCTCTGAAAGCCGGTATGTGATGGCTTTCCTGATGACCCTGTGAGGGTCCAAATGTGAGTGGGGATAGAAAAATGTGGAGCACAAGGGGCTTCTCTGCCAATTCTGTCACCGGGCTTCTCTTCCTCCAAGGATGTGTCAGTGATGGGACAGCTCTGGTTAGCCACATGGGAAAGGGTTAGCCTGAGCTCAGGTATCTCTGGGACTTTCTAATGTTACCAGATGGAGTGCAGCTTGGTTGGCTAAGGGGTAAGAACATTTAATCTCAGTGTTCCAGGAAGGAATAGAGGGGAAGGGTGGGAAGAAATAGGAAGAGAGGGAAAAGACGGACCTTTGCAGGTGAGAAAGAGCATATAAAACTGAGGGTGTCTGATAGAGGTCAGGCATTTTTTTTCCTGTTATCTTTCTTTATTCTTCTTCTTCTAGGAGAAGGGGTTCTGTACAAAGAGCCAATCTTAGCAGCCCAGATTTAAATCCCCTCAGAGGTATCTTTCCCTCCTCATAAGACCTTAGATGGGCCACACAGCTCCAAGTTTAGGCCATACCAAGGAAATAATAAGGCCAAGGGCCTCTTGGTCACATTCTGGTGCAGGGTGACCTTCCACAATCTGCTTGCCCTCCTTTGGAGACTCTTCCCTCTGACTTTTTAGCCTTGAGAATCATCTAAAGCCCAGGAGAAGAGCATGAACCAGAAAGAGTGGGGCTGAAAAACACAGCAGAGAAAAATGGGTCACCTATTTTGGTCCCAGATCAAGCCTGACCTGAAGCTTATGGGTTGTTTCAATATGTTGGCTCACAAGTTAAGAAGATTGCTACTTCCATTATTTGACTAGATTTTTATTATTTATTAAACTTTAGCTTATAAGATTATATGATATATATATATATTAATTGTCTAATATGACAAAACACATACATGAGTAATTTTTTAAAATTGAAAATAGAAAATATTATAGTTTTTTCTTAAATTTTTATCAGGAAAATTTCAGTCCTATAGATTTCCAAGAAGGGTTCAATGAATGCTCAAAAACTACACATTTGTCAGCTGCAGTCATTGGTTGCTCTTCCCTCTCCTCTCCCTTCCCATCCCCTTTTCTCGCTTCCCCTCCCTTCTCCTTCTTTTCCTTTGCTGCCTCCTCTTGGGTCACCTGAGACATTAGTCCCCTTACATTGGTCTACATGGACATACAAACCAACACAGCCTCCCGCCAGCCACAAGCCACTGTATCAACCTGGAAGTCCACCCCTGACACCTGACCAACTCAGCCTTCACCACCTCCTTTCTCCCTAGGATCACATGCTGTGCTAGGATATCCTGACCCATAATCCACTCAGCTAGAGTGATTCTCCAGGCTTCTCACAGTATTGCTATTTGAGGAAGGCCCTTCCTCTAGGTTTTCCTAACTGTTTGCTCATAGGCGCATTCTTCTGAAACAGTTGGAGTTGTGGAAGACAAGGTTTAGCTGCTGCGAACCTTGATGGAACTGTCATAAATACGCATGAGGTTGATCAGACTTGCCCCCGGCCTGCTGTCTCTCAGATCAGTTCAGCTCTGGCCTTGACCCTGACAGGAGTCAGGCCACCAGGCCACTTCTGGATCTGATTGACATTAAGAGGCCTTAGTGACTGTTGCCTCCTGCTACCTTTGCTTCTCTCTTGGTGCACACCCAGTGGTCATGCTTTTATACATGCTGAACTAGCGGCTACACAGCCTTCCCTTGCTGCTTCTTAGTGGAATTCTGTTCACGATTCAGGCTTTAGCACAGGCATTACTTCCTCCAAGAGGCCGTCCCCAAAGCCTAAAGTCATCTGTAACCCAGCTGCAGAGACTGGCCCTTTGTGATCGAACCATAACATGCAACTATATTTGAAATTTCAGTGGTTTCTGTATGCCCCTGTCTCTTACCTGCTTTAGGAAAGCAGAGGTTTAGGTGGTACCCTTAGCAGAGGGCCTTCCATGTTCTAAGTTCAGTGAAGGACAGAGGTGGAGGAGAGCAGAGAGAAGGGAGCGAAAGCAGAGGGAAGCAGGACCCCACCTGTGGGGTGGGAACTTGCCAAATGTAGCTTCTCTAGTCTTGCTTCTGTATCTTTTCTGGGTTTGGGTCATAACCACTCCCACTGAGGGATTCGGGTACCACTTGCCCTGAGGGATGCATGGTTGCCTCAGTGGTGGCTTCAACTCTTCCATGAGCAACACCATGACAAATGGCTGGTGTGAGATACTAGTTCACAAACAAAACAAACAAAAAACCAAAGCCACAAACAAACAAACAAACAAAAAAAAAACTGTCTTCCTTACTCATCCATTACATGCAAAGTTAAAAAAAAATGACCCCTGTGCCGTGGATTACGAGGTGAGTGACAGAACCCTAAACCCTCCTGGTGGGGATGGAACTGGCAGCCTGTGGGCACCTTCTGGCCCTAGTTGGAACAGTGAGACTACTGATGTGCTGAGGGTACATACGAAGACATCTCCAGCGAAGAGTGGGCCCCCCAACTCTTTCTAGAAAGCTATTCATAGGGAAAGAAAACCAAGTATGAAGGTCACGCACAGAGTCCACTCTCATCGGTATCACTCATAAACTCAACAGAATAAAAACCCACCTAGGTCCAAAATAAAAGCTGGTTAAATAAACTACATACAAAGTGACTCTGACCTTTGACCCTACAACATGACTCGTGTATTAGAGGGCCCGAGTCCAGAACTCTGACCCCACCAAAGGCTGGTGAGGAGGTGGGGTGACAGAAACTCTTATCCACTGCTGGTAGAAACACACTGCCCTAGAACCACAGTGGGGCGGTTTACTACAGAATTAAACATCCATGCACAAGGGAACAGAGGGATTATGTTCACACAAACCCTAGTCTGTGAGTATTTCTAGACACTCTGGCCCTAATGGCCAGAATCCTGAAGCCATTGAGACCCCTTTCAGCAGACGAGTGGACACTGTGATGTATGTAGGACAAAGGAATATTATTCCATACTGGAAAAGGATAAGCTATCAAGCCAAGCCATGAGGAGACACAGAAGAGCCTTAAATACTGGTTAGTAAGTGAAAGAAGCAAGCCTAAGGAGGCTGTAGTCTGCATGATTCCAGCTGTAAGACATTCTGGAAATGGTAAAGCTATGGCAACAGAAAGAAGATCCATGGTTGCCAGGGGCTTGGAGGAAGGGATGATGGGCGGAGTGTGAGACTTTCAAGGCAGTGATGTTCGTTCTGTTTACTACCATGGTGACAGAGATCATGACACAGCCAACCAAAGACTGTGTAATGTCAAGTGTGAGCCTTGATTTAGCACATGTGGATGACAGTGACCTGTCATGTGGCTTCAGCCATGGTGACAAATGTGCTACTCTGGCAGGTAACGCTGATGGTAGAGAATATGGGTGGTAGGCAGAGCCTATGTGTGGCCACGGTCTGTGCCTTCCCCTCAGCTTTAGAGAACTTAAAACTGCTCTAAAAAAGATAAGACAGGAGCCAGTAATATGGCTCAGTGGGTAAAGGTGCTTGCTGCCATGCTCGATGATCTGAATCTTGGAAATCCACATAGTGAAAAGAGGAAACAGACATGCACAAATTGTCATCTGGCTTCCACACTGTCTTCCATGCCATGGCACACATATAAACAGACACACATACACACACTACGAGAATAAATGTAAAAAAATTATTTCAGACGATAACACTTAAAGGGTTATCAACGGATACCTATTGGTGGGAAAATATGCATGATGTGTTGAACCTGACCCCTTTTTATCAAAATGGTGATGATCAAGAATTACAACAAAGCCACTGATGGCCCAGCACTACCCCAAGACTCAGTAGTCAGGTTCCTTCTCCCACATTCCTCCGTGGCAGATGCTAACGATTCATCCAGATGAGGAAACTGAGGCACGCAGAGGTTAGAAAACAGACCAGCATCTCAGAAAGACAAAAGCGAAACAAAACAAAATGAAAAGCTAAGCCAAGTGTGTATAGCCCTATGTCTGCCCATCATTGCTGCCAGCCAGAGGTTCCGAGGTGCCAACAGGATCCCAGAACACGGAACAGCACTTGGGAGTTTAAATGGTTTAAATTACAATGGACCCTTCACATTCATACATCCTGCATCTGTGGATTCTACCAAGTATAGATGGAAAGAATCTGGGGGGAAAACCTCTCACCTTCACAGGCTGTATAGATGTTTTTGTCACCTTTTTTTTTTTTTTTTTTTTTTTTTTTTTTTTTTTTTTTGTCAGTGCAGTGTACCGATTGAAGACCCAGTGTGGACAAGGCATTGGGGGGGGGGTGTCATAAGTCACCCAAGGATAAGGATGTGTTCAGGTCCCAGGTCAAGTCCACACTATTTCAGATAAGGGATTTGTGTATTTGTGGGTTGTGGTCTCCACAAAGTTGTGAAAACCAATCCTTCACGATGCCAAGTGAAGGGCAGATGAGAGAGGGGTGACATGAAGAATCTCCGGCTGAGGGAAGGAGCGCAGAGGGGACAGCGCTGAGGCTGTGCATGGAGGTGCTAATGGGGATGTTCACCGGGCTCTGTCATGGCTGAGGAGCGGTGGAAGGAGTGAGCACGCCCTCCTACGTTTGCACCACACCACAGTGTAGCCAGAACCTCCCAGGGCTGTGCGAGAGCATCCTCACACATCAAGTGCAGGAAGAGAGCATGCGCATGGCATGGACAGGTTTAACTGTACATGTGCCTGATGGATGGGAATAACATGTCCAGGTGGGGAAGGAAATGATGGAACAGAAAAAGATTCAGTGATTTCAATGCTTTTGTTGGTTTGGTTTTTTTGGGACAGGGTCTCATGTCGTCCAGGCTCACCTCAAACTCTCTATGCAGTGGAGGAAGACCTTGAACTTTTGATCCTTTTGTCTCCACTTCCTAAGTGCTAAGATGACAGACATACACCATCATACCCAGTTTAGATGGTACTGTACAGAGAACCCAGGGCTTCCTTCATGCCGACAAGCATTCAACCAATGGAGCCATATCCCCAGCCCATAATATGAGAATGTTAACAGCCTATTAGTCCCTGTGGGTGCTTTGTTTAGCTTATTTCTGGAACCCTAGCTTTTTTTTTTTTTTTTTTTTTTTTTTTTTTTTTTTTTTACAAGCCTGGTAAATTGTTGTTGCTCAATAGACCCTGCCATCCTTTGCAAAATCCTGACAGGAAGAGGAGCGCAGGGAACCCAGCCTTCCGGTCATGAACTGCACAAAAGTAAGACTCTCACCATTCCATCAGGGGTGCGAGAAGGGATCACGAGGGCCTGCCCTCTCTGAGGAGTGACAGGCCGTTAATGGATGCTGTGTGTGTGTGTATGTGTGTGTGTGTGTATGGGGGAAGGGGGCCATATCCTTCAGTGGTGTAGGCACTGGTAGGTTGAACCACAAAACAACAAAAGCACCATGAAAGTAGAAGGAGGACTTCATGGGAAAAATGGGTTTGTCGAGGCTGGGAGGAGGATGAAAGAAGATAATGGGGGAAATACGATCAAAGCGTATGTTATATGCGTGCATATTTAAAATTCTGGAAAACCAACATTTTTAAAAATAGGAATATCCTCATTTCTTTTTCTCAGAAAAAAAATTCTTTTTCTTAAAAAGAAAATCATGAAGAGCCTGTCACTATAGTATCCCAGTCCCAGCCACCAACCTGCTCCAGACCCTGGGAAGCTCCTCCATCTTCTTAGTAGTTCCACTTCCTCATCTGGAAAGTATTTTGGGGGCAGGGATGCAAAGCTGATCTGCTTGAGAGTCTGTGGATCTGGAGGATTCTAGAAGCCCTAGGAACTGGAATAGCTGCAGACTGTCACAAATGGTGTATTTTTATTGAGTCTTACTGGACTTTCTCCCAGGAGTGACTTTGCAGGGAGCCTGGTGGTGTGTCCCAGGTCGAAGCTCAGGGCAGGACCCAGGGGCAGGTTACCTACCTGTTGGTGCCTTGTTGCTCTCAGGCAGAGAATGAGGACTGTCAGCCATCTTTAACACACCAGACAGGGGCTGTGACCCTGTGACATCGGGGTCTCCTTGCCTGTCACCCACATCCAAGGGCAAGAGAGGGGTACTCAGTCTTCCCTCACTCACAGGCACACAGTAGAGGGGGGCAGATAGACAGGGGTGTGGGGACAGGGCTGCTCTCAGAGTCCTCGCTCCTGAGCTGGCCTCCCATAGGTTGTAGATCCCTTTGGCAGATTCCCACGCCTTACCAACCCTCCATGCCCTCCCTGAATGGCCGCATTCTCCACAGCCCCATGCTGGGGTCCTGGAAGCCTGGCCCCAGGCCATTGTCACCAGAGGCAAAAAATGATTGTGATCTCTCCACGGTGTGCTGGCCACCTCCGGGTTTCTAGGGTACGGCACGTCCCATGCCTCCCATTAATCCTCACAGTAAGCTGGGAGGCAGACGAGTGTATGCCCGCTGCATATGTGAGGTTTTACACAGGGACACGCTCGCAGGACACCTACCGGATGTAGGTGCTGTGGGGAAGGTGCAGTCATGAAAAGCAGGGCTTGGAACCACTGGGGATGTGTACTGAGCACAAGCTACCTGCAAGCTCGTTGGATGCCTGCCGTGCTGTGACCAGCAGAGCCTATATTTGGCACTGTGAGGCCCATTTATCAACCCCTCCATCTGTCTCCAGAGCCTGAAAACTGAACTCTTCTGTTCACCTTGGCTGTGGCTATGGGAATCTGCAGTTTGACAGACAGAATTGATGATGCTCAGGCACACAGAGGCAACCCAAGGAGCCTAGTAGATGAATATGTGCCAGGCAGGATGGGCAATGGGAGATGCCCGAGGCAGACAGGGATGGCTCCCTTGAGAATTAAACACAAGAACTGGGCTATAACAGATAAATAGGAGTTTGCAAGACAAGCCAACAGGTGCCTAAGTAGATGGGTATCCTGATGTCCACCCTCTCAGCAAGCCACACAGACCTCACAATGGTCACAGGCTGAGGGAGAGACCCTCAGAGGCACAGCTGCCATCTGCCTCCCAGGGTCAGCTTTTCTATCTGCTCCTCCATCAGCTCTGAAATGCCTCGACTTGCACTTCATGGCAGGCTTGGACCAGTCTTGAGATGCTGTGCCACTCATGGGAGTTTTCCAGGAGAGATTTGGCATCTCACCATTCAGACTGTCCCATCTGCCTCTGCTCTCCTGCCGTGCACATGAGGACATGGGTCCCACAGATAAGCTCCTGCCTCATCAAGATCAGACAGGATTATCATTTGGTGTAGTCTTTGGGGCAAGGAGACAGACCTGGGATCTGAAGACTATTTCTAAACAGAGAGGGCAGAGCTTTCGGGAACATATTTGAAGGACATGTTGGATGTAGGATACAATCAAGGCGACATTTGGGTCTTGGTTGTGTCATGAAAGACAGCTTGTGAGAACCAGTTCTATGGTTTGTCTTTGGGCCACCACCCAAAGGCCAATGTTTTGAACTCTTGGTCGCCAGTGTGTGGTGTGCCTTTGAGAGCTTGTGGACTGTTGGGGAGGTGGGCCTGGGTCACTAAAGGCCGCCTTTGAGGATAACACCCTGCACTGCTTCTGCTCTGCTCTCTCTGTGTCCTGGTCAACACTCCGTGAACAAGTGGCCACTTCATGCTCTCTCCACCATAAATGGAGCCTCTTCATTCTGCCTTCCCCACTGCTGGAGTCGTGAGAGCTCATGTCTGCCACAGACAGGTGACAGAGCCCACAGCCAGATTCCTCCCCTGAGCTCTGCACCGCTGATGGGACCACTTGCCCAGTGGACATGTTAAGGCCCCCCCGTCGGGCTGCTTGGAGGAGGTCAACTTTGTTTTCCAGCACAAGCAGGGATCTGACTGGAAGAAGATCATTCTCTAGAGTCAATGCAACAAGTGAGCTCCCAGGGAGCAGATGGGTCGTCAAGAGGCCCAGAACAAAACAGTTTATCTTCAAGATGGCACTGAACAAGCAGAGTGAAGCTGTGGGTTTTGCAGAAAGGACTCTTGGAAAGTAAACGCTGCTGGCATCCTGTGAGGACTCAGGAGGCTGCTCTACCTGGCTGTGAGGAGCCAGAGCTCAGAGCTCTGCTTGCAGCTTGAGAGAAGGATGTGTGTGTGTGTGTGAGTGGGGGGTGGGGGCGTGCATGCACACAGCCCTGCCGGACCAGGATGCCAAAGGGCTTACAGCCAGCCCACTCTCCACTTCCCAGAGTGCGTTGGGGCCACTTCTGTCCAGAGTGGTGGTTTGTTTTAGTGGGCTCCCAGAGTGCCCTGTAGTGTAACTTTGGGCATGCATGCACACCCCATGCCCCAATGTCGCATGACGCTGTGCAGAATTTTCAAGTCCCTCTCTAATCCTTTTCTTTAAGCCCCAATGAGAAGCTTCCCGTTCCTAAACTCCAGCTGCTTTCAGGATGCCGCGTGGAGGAGCTGCCTTCAGTTAAAGGAACTCATCTGCAGCACGGCCCTTGTCTTCCACCCCTCCATTCTGATCACACCGTTGGGGTCAAGGTCGCCCCTGACAGAGGCAGTCTCATCCCTCTCATCCTCCCTCTGTCACGACACTGAAACTCACCACAGGCCCACTGAAGTGAAGCCAGCCAACCATGACAGACACTTCCAAAACCAGGAGCTAAAATCAATCTTTTTCCATTAGGTTGATGTTTTATTTTGCTCTTTGTGGCTGTGAGAAGCACCATGACCAAAGAGGGAGGAAAGTGTTTATTTCAGTTTACAGGTTACACAGTCCATCCTTGAGGGAGGTCAGGGCAGGAACTCAAGTAGGAACAGAGGAAGCTCATGAAGGAAGCTTATTATTGGCTTGCTTCCCCTGACTTCCTCATCTACCTTTCTCACACAGCCCAGGCCTACCTGCCTAAGGATGGCACCACCCACAACAGTCTGGGTCCTCCTGCATCAATTAGCAATCAAGAAAATGCCTCACAGACTTGCTCACAGGCCAGTCTGACTGAGGCAACCCCTCCCCTCCCTTTGAGACTCCCAATACCATTGGGCTGTGTCAAGTTAACTAGGTAAAGCTAACTAGAAGAGTTGATTCTATCCAGGGTTTTTTGTTTGTTTGTCTGTTTGTTTGTTTGTTTGTTTTTTGTTTTTAGTGTGTGAGAGAGGGAGAGAGAAACTGCTTAGCACAGCAATTATCACACCCATTTCACAAATGAGGATACTGAGGCCAGAGGAGGAGCTGGGGATGTTAGAGAGGTAGGCCCATGGCTCAAAGATGCATACAGAACCCTATTCCCTTCATCTCGGGGCTGAAAAGGCACGGGTCTGGAATCAGTCCTCCTCTTGCTGCTGTGGGGAGCCACCTAGTCTTTCTGCACCCCAGCTTTCCCCCCACAGGAAGGTGGAACACCTTTCTCAAAGTGTTGCTTTGAAGGTTAAGTGAGTTACTCTTCACAGATGCTGAGAGCAGGTGGAGGAATTTGGTGATAAAAACAGGAATAAAAAGGACTACTGGGGCTTACAGAGGCCTATGGTCATCACTTGGGTGACGTTAGGAATAACCACAGTCAGTAGCTAACCCTTACTGAATGCTTCTCACAAACCAAATACTTCTTTTTTAATATATATATATCTATATATATCATTAAGTAGTAATAAATAATTACTATATTGCATTATATATTAAACATTAATTGATATTTAATAAATTCATCACATAATTAAGATAGTTCATTGAATAATTAATGTTATATGGAGACATAATTTTTATTCACATATATATATATTCATTAAATTCTCACCGTGCCTCCTGAGAAGAAGGTATTAAATGCCATTTCCATTTTGTGGGTAAGGGAATTGGGTTTGTCTCAGTTCATCACCTTCCTGCCTCTAGCCTCAGTTTTTCCAATTGTGAGTGAGGCCAGTCCATACCTACTGACCTAGTGGGTTCAGGAATACCCAGAAGATGATGTGTGAAGACAATGTACGTGGACTTGCCCCTCAAACACAGACAGAGTGTGCAAGTGGGTAGAGATGGCCATTCCTAGGAGAGGTCTGGGCCCTATGGATTCTGCCAACACACTCTCTCTCAAGCCACACCCAACAAAAGAGGCACGTCTTCCTTACAACCCTTCATCTCAGAGTCCTACCACTCAAAGAGCTAGGGATGCAGCTCAGCTGGTGGAGTCTTTGCCCAGTATGCATAAAGCTCTGGATCTGATTTCTCCATAACTACATAAGCTAGGCATGGCAGCACATGCCTGTCACCTCAACACTTGGGAGGTAGAGGCAGGGTGATCAGAGTTCCAGATCATCTCTTGGCCACATAAGGAACTTAAAGCAAGCCTAGAATACATGAAACTCTATGTAAGAGAGAGAGCGCTTTATCCGTATTAGTTCTATGGGCTGTCTCCGTGGGTTTGTGCCAAAAGATCCAGGTATCAGAGACAGAGAACCCACTCTCAGAGATGTTAACATAAAACAGCCTTTCACAGCGGGTGTCCTGTCCCTCAGTGAGTCACCTTTGGCTACCTGAGTCCAGTAATCACTTCACAAAGCCCCAACTACCAACATCCTGGGCTGTTAACCTCCCCTGGCACCAGGCTTTCTGGACAGACTCCTGGATGGATGGACATACCGGGAAGACCTGATGGGGGCACTGCCCATAGGCATCAGTGTGGCCTGCAGTTGCAAAGGGCAAAGAGAGCAGCTGTGGTCTTTTACATCACCATATTGATGTGGGGACCAACAGGTTGATTATGCTGCTGGCTGGGGATCTGGGGAGAGCAGGTTGTGACCCACATGTGTGGGTTTCCTCAATGCAACTAAAGGGTCTTGGGTCTTCTTGTGAAACAAATTCTTGAGCTGATGGGACATAACCCAGTTGTATTTTGGACGGTTCACCCCACAGGCCACCCAGAACCTCTGTCAGAAGACTGAGGCTAAGGCAGACAAAGACTTAAGCCAGAGTTAGGAAAGAGGTTTTGAGACCCACCTTTGCTCCTGTGGGGTTTTGGGGAGCACTGACATCCTTTCAGCACTCAGTTATCTCAGCCATGGCGTGGGAATGATAACGTTTACTTCATGGAACCATTGGTCTAATTAAATAAAGCAACCCTTCCCCCCCCAATACAATAACTTCATTTACTCACACTTAGAGATGTGCAAGCTCAATAAAATCAAAACAAAACAAACAGAAGAAAACACAGGGTGAGTCAAACTGACACTGTCAAATAGGAATACTTTTTAAATAAAAGGAGCTTCTAGCTTTAGTATCAGAGAAGGATACTAAATTTTAACACAGACAGAACAGGAATGAGGAGACACAAGAGAAAGGGATTCTGATCTGAGCTTCATGGAACAGTCCCCACCATTTTCCACCTTCTCTTCCTCTGCTTGGATCAGTTCTCCAGCCATGGGCCATCACCTTACTGGCCTGGCTTTGTTGCTGAGCAACCGCTAAGATGCTGTTTTTGACACATGGAGAGGCTTGTGGATTTTGATCTGTTACCCCGCTTGCCTCTGCACACACGTTCCCAGCCATGGGCTTTGTGGGCAGAACCCACAGCAGGTGTTCAATGAGGGAACAAGGCAGAGGAGGAAGAACACTCCAGATGAAGCGAAGGCAGCCAAGAAGGTCTTGCAGAGATCAAAACAGAAGGGAAAAGGTAGGCCACTCCCTGTCTTGCCCACCTCCTAGCCCCCAGAAAATTTTGTATCTAAATGGCAGGGCAGACATGAAGATACCCCAACAATAACATTGAGATCAAAGAATACTATGCCCCTGTCAACCATAAAGAGGCACTAAACTGAGATGGACACACCGGATCTCAAAAGTGGTCTCCGAGATCAAGAACACAGTATTCAACCATAGCACCCCCACTGCTGTTGCTTCCTCGGCATGTGCGCCTGCTGGATGGCCTGAGTGAGCGAGAGGCAGAGGGAGAAAGCAGATGCATTCATGGCTCTCCACATCTCCATCGTGCCCTGCAAAAGCAGCTATCCATTTCACAGAAGGGTGAACTGAGGCTCCTGCAGCTTGTCTTTGCCCTAGCCACTCACTCCCAGGAGCTCAGTGGTGGCTTGGTACTCTCTGCACTTTGGCGAGTAAAGGGTGTGAGGTTGGTGTCACTTACTGCTGGAGATAAAAAGTGGCTCTAGCAGGTACAGGGCCTGCCTGAATGACCAAATGTCCTTGGGTGCCAACATGATGTTCAAAAGGTTTGGATTTCAGAGCATTTTAGATTTGGGGCTTTTGGGTTAGAGATGCTCAATCAATAACATCTCTGCAACGATTTCCAAATTTGAAAGAAGCCCACACATCATTTGTCACACATTTTTGGATAAGGAATGCTCAAGCTGTATAAGGCACCAAACCCATTTTCAAAAAAGTGTCTGAACCACGTGTTTAAAACTCAAACCCGTAACCTCCTGTTCAGCCATTGTCTCCCTAAATACCGAAGTGAGAGCCTGGCATGCAGAAGGCCCCCGAGTATCCGCTGAGCCTTGATGGAGCTGTTTGCCCACACGTGAGGCCTGATTAGCACAGGCCAGGAGAGAGTTCCCTTCTTAAAATGTGTGCGCTTGTGTAGCATGTGTGTACATATGTAGGGGGATGAATACTGTGGGGACACGTGGTAAGGGTGCATGTAGGAGGGCTCACGTGTGTGTGGGATGCTGTCTGTGTGTGTGTGCACGCATGTGCACACACGTGCACATGGGAACCCAAAGCTGATGTCACGTGTCTTCCTTCATGGTTCTCCACTTTATTACTGAGGCGGGGTCTCTTGATAAGTCCAGAACTTGCGGATTCAGCTGCTCTAGCTGGCCAGCTTGTCCCAGAGACCCTCCCACTTCTGCTGATCATCACTGATTATGGAGGGCTGCCATGTTCATTTAGCTTTTGTGGGGGTGCTGGGGATATGAACTCGAGACCTCGCATGAGTGTGGCAAACACTTTATCCACTCAGCCATCTCCCCAGGTCCTACGGACCACAGCAATCCCTCTGCCTCTACAGGCATGCCTGCCATACCCAGTGGGAATGCATCTTTTAGAATACAAATGCCAATACAGGCAACTGGGGGAGCTGTGACCCAGCCATTTCCTGGTTGTGTGGCTTCTAGGAGTTTTTCAGCATTCTGGAACCCTGAACATTTGCAATATGTGATAGGGAATGTTCTACCTCCCCTATTTACAGAGTGGTGGTCATAGTAACTACACAGAGGGTCATTTCACAAAAGAAAGATTCCCACTTAGTGGGTCCCCAGGACTACCACAGTAGGCTTCTCTTTTTGCTGGCTTCTGACTGTGTGGCCCAGTAGCTGGGGCGGGGGAGTAAGACAGGAGGCCTGTGTGTCTAGGAGAGGACTTGAGCCCTGCAGCTGTTCCAGCTGTGGTCCTCAGAACCCAGCAGCTCCACTGTAGTACCCCCAGGGTCTCCCTCAGCCTGCTACTGTCCCCACATAAGCTCCGCTGTTCCAACGGCATCCTAGGATGGGCGAAGGTCAGGCTGCTCACAAATGGTTGCTTTCTAGACACACTGAAAATTGAACATGGGCCAAGTTCACACCCCTTGGGCTTGGTCCCCAGGGCCCTCGGAAGTCCCCAGGGTCACCACATTCGTATAGTTGGGAGCTTCCAGGAAAAACCGATAACTAAAGAATGTCTTGTTTCTCTGCTCCGGGCTTGGACACTGAGTTAGAGGATGGTGATTTCCACCCTCTTGCACCTCAAACCAGCAAGCTGGGGAAGGCAAAATCCTCAGGATCACACAATAACTCACCTCAGAATCTCTGTGCGTGGACACTGCTCAAAAATGAGAAAGACTCTCAGACTGGTGTGTGTGTGTGTGTGTGTGTGTGTGTGTGTGTGTGCATGTGTGCATGTGTGTCTGTGTTGGCTTTCTCTGTAGATAGGACCTAACATCAACTAGAGGGGTGGGATGTTTTCTATACAGACCCCTTCTTAACCTAGAGCTGCGACCATCCAATCCTTGCTTTACAGCTGAGAAAGCTGGAGCCAAGAGATGAAGTTAATAGTCAACCAAGAGAAAGACCAAGATTCGAACCCAATTCTCCCAACCCCATTTGATGTCACTGAAGTAAGACATAGATAGATATATCCTATTTTGACAGGTGGGGGGCATTGAACTCTATGTCTTTATTAATTCAAAATATGAACATCTTTATAAGACACAAAGCCTCAAGTTGGCGAGCAAACAAAACCCGGGCCAACACGATTCTGCCTCCTGCTCAAAGGGTGAGCAGAGCCACCTCAAAGATGCCGGTGCTGGGCACCACCTCGGCAGAGCACTGAAAATAGTTGCTGCCTTATTCCCTGACTCTTTCCCAGGCATCATTCATTAATTTCAGCTCTGTGGGAGCTGGGCTCGCTTGCCGCCGAGAAGTCGTCTGGCCCTGCAGCCTTTTCTGTAGCAGGCTAAAAGATGTTCACAAGGACCCAGTGAGAAACAGATAGATGAGGGAGCATGTCAAGGTCAACCACTGGCCATGTTCTCCCTGGGGGATCCAGGGATGCAATGATTCTCTTCACAACCCCTGAACATCTTCCAGTGTCATCATCTTGGCTGGCTTGGCTGACTCCTGGGATGCAAGTTCCTGAGACCTCTGAGGCCACACGGGGAAAATGTCTCTCTTTACCCACCTACAGGCTCACAAGAATCAAGTGCTCAGGATCAGCCAGAACAATGATTATTGAATGAATGAATGAGTAGATGAGTGAATAAGCTATGTTGAATCTTTTAAAAACATATTTACTTTGATATGTATGGGTGTTTTGCCTGCAAGTATGTCTGTGCGCTACATGTGTGCCTGTGGTGTGAGGGCCAGAAGACGGTATTTGACCTATGGAACTGGAGTTACAGATGCTTGTAAATCATATGTGGGTGCTGGGAATCGAACCCAGTTCCTCTGCAAGAGCCGAGAGTGTTCTTAACTGCTGAGCCATCTCTCCAGCCCCAGAGCTTATCAGAAAAGGGTAACAAGGCAGCTCAGCTGACAAAGATCTGAAGACTCGAGTTTCTTCCTAGAACCCACATGGTGGGAAGAGAACTGACTCTTCCCAAGTTATCCTCTGACCTTTACGTGCACACTACACACAAAACAAATAATTAAACAACCATCAGATAATTAAAAGATATTATTAACAACTATAAGGTCTTCTCTTCTGCGGCTGGAGAGATGGCTCAGTGGTTAAGAGCACTGTCAACTCTTCCAAAGGACCTGCACCCACAAGGCAGCTCACAACTGTCTGTAAGGCCAGTTCCAAGGGATCTGACATCCTCACGCTAATGCGCACAAAATAAAATTTTTAAAAGACCTTTCCTTCTTTCCTTGTACCTTCCTGCCCCCAAACAGGAGGAGTAGGAGTAACAGAGGTGTTGAGGGGGAAAGTAAGGCACCCCCCAGAGCACAGGTGTGGGTTTTTCACAGCAGAGTTACCAAGTTGCAGCCTTAATGTCCTTACTGGTTAAATTTTGTTACCAACCCTGTAAAGAAAATAAAGTTATGGTGTTTAATAGAGATAGTCACACTTGCTCCTCCTAGCTCAAATGCCAAGTGCTGTACGAGTGTTCTTAGGACTGAGAAGTCAACGCTTGCCCACACACACACAATCAAAGCAAACCCCTGTCTGCTCACACTAATGCTGCTCTGGGTCTGAGCATCCGCCCTGGGCTGTGAGATTGTGTGGGTGTTAGACACCACAGAAAGTGGCAGAAGCCACCCTCGCTCAAGGGCAAGACACGTGGTGGGGGAGAATGGGCTCAGCAGAAGTGGGGAGAAGTGAAGTCGCCTACCAGCCTCCAAAGGCTTCCCTGTGTATCTGGGAGTTTCTTCAAGGGTGGCTGAGTGGCTACCTCTATCTGATCCTTATTTGTGACCCTGTGACCCCAAGCAGACTCCGGCTCCCAGACATCCATCAGTGGGTGGCTGCAGACCTCCAGGAGAGGCTGGGCAGGAAACTGACCTGCAGTCCTCTTTAGTAACTTAGCATTCTTAATGCTGAGCCACCTCTCTAGCGCCAGACACAAAGTTTCTGGATCTGGGATGGGAAGTGTGCTCCTGGCAGCAAAGCTGACAGTATGTGGAACCCTGAAGGACAAGAGCAATCAAATCATGTTTCGTGGTCTTTTACAGTGGCAAACCATGTTTCTGCAAAGTGTCCATGCCAGTTATAAACTGGGTTAGTGCAGCCTACTCCAGCACGCATCTAACCATCTCCCAGTGTCTGCCTTGCTCCATTGTGGGGGCACACAGGGACAGAATGGATGATGCTTCTCATCCTGAGGAACATCCTAATGAAGAGAGCCAACTTAATGGCTGGCCAGGGACCCGGCAAAGCTTGGTCTTTCCTATAGTTCACTCTGACCCTTTGTTTGTTTTTAATCGAATCATGTGCTGGATGCCAGGTTCCCTTTCCCCATGGGGAAAAGACCTTCAGGTGAAACGCTGCTAGTGGTGAGACACAGACTGGTCCCTATCTTTCTCAGCCCTGAAGAATGTCTCAGGTGGGGGGGAGGGGTACTGGATAGAAAGAGCTCCCTCTTGTGCTACAGTCATTAGGATGCAAACACTGAGGGCAGGGATGTGCTGTGGCTGTGCTTCCTGAGCCTGGCACAGCAGCCGACACACAGTAGGTCCTCAGCAAGTGCTCATTAGGTGAATGAATGAGTTCAGGTTTTTCTCAGTGCTGCCCAAAGTCCATGAGGACTCCCGGTTCTCTGCCGCAGACACTACCCAGCGCACCTGGCGGGCCAGAGCCTGTGGGCGTTTATTTTTAACCTTTTGTTTGGCAATAATTACAGGCTCATGGGGGCTGTAAGGAAATGAACAGAGAAGACCATGCATTCTCCCCTGGCCTCTCCCAAAGTCATCACCTTGCTAAGGGTGAAACATCAAAGTCAAAATCTGGGTGTGGCCACAAGGTGATGTCACTGTTGCCCAGGCTCTTGCCCTGTGTCCCTGGAGCACACAGATGTGTAGCCTAACGCCATGTTATCATGCTACCTGTGTGTAACAACCCTCAAGGCAACCACACTAGCTTTTGAGATTCCTTCCTGCCAGTCCTTAGAGCCAAATGTTCCTCTCCCCAGTCGCCAGTAGCCCGCCCTGGCAATCTTCAAATCTATTCTCATGTCATCTGGCTAGCACTATAAAAAATGACATTTTGCAATAGGAAACAGTTTGGGGTACCTTTACTCTTTGAGATTTGTAGGTTAGTGCATGTATCAGTGGTCTGTTCCTTTTCATCACTGGGTAGTATTCTATTAAATAGGCATGCCACTGTTGTTTAACTCACATTTGGGGTTAATCCAAGTAGATATTGCCTAATTGCCCCTGTATAATAATTAGTAGTATGAAAACACATCAAAGTGCACAATCAGTGCCCGTTCTGTCTTTCTCCACCCCCTCTTTCTCACACACACACACACACACACACACACACACACACACACACTCAAAAACAAAATCCCAAACATCTGCCAGTCTAGAGAGAACAGTTGTCTTTCTTTAGATTCTTCTGGATGATACTGCGCAGCCAGAGACCTGTGTGCACAACCAAGGCTTTAATGAGGTGGCTTCTACCAACCTCTCCTGAGGCCAGAGTCAATGCTGATAGTTGTGGGGCTGAAGGCATCCACAGCCCTCAGTATTCACATCCTGTGCAGTGGGACTTTGGGACTTCTATTTCCTTTATCTTGGATGTTCGGGTAAGTGTAGCTTTCTGATGGTGAACTAAGACTTGCTGTGGTGCTAATTCTGAGTCTGGTACCTGACAGTCTGAAGTGTTCACTCCCAACTCTGCTACCACCTCACAGGTGAACTCGGGCTTGATAAGGGAGGTGGCTCTGTGTGGAGCAGAGTGGTCTCAGCTGAGGCCACCATGGCCTGGCCTGGCCCGGCCTGGCGTCAGCACACTCTTACCACACAGGAAACCACCAGGCTCTGCAGAATGGTCTTCACAGCCCCAGTGGACCGTAAAACAGTGAGGGAGCCATCTCAGACCTATAGACCACAAACTCAAAAGAAATGGACATGTATACAAGCTGGTCTGATGCATGTTAATGGCTGATCTATGTTGCTAAGCCAGGAGGGAACACCCAGGGAGGCTATCAGTATGGGTCTGCAGTTGGGTTCCAGCATATTAGACCCCCGGAGGTGCTCCCTGGATCCACCTCGGATGTGGCTACCCACTCTGCGCAAGGAGCTCCTGCAACTTCTGTCAAAAACAGTTTGCATCTTAACACAACAGTGGGTGAGACACTCAGGGCGGGAAGCAGCCTCCTCCTGGCCTCACCCTCTGTGGCTTCGTGTTTGCAGATAAAAATACCCTCTCCTCCTCTCCACTGTGGAAGCTGTCCAGGGTCAGCCACCCACACACTTCCACACGATTTCTGACTCTGGTTATAAAACCTTGGCCCCAGATATAGAACAAGAGGGAATTTCATAGGCATGTGCTCCAGCACAGCCTCCGTCATTCCTGAAAAACTTTTGGGAAATTCACTTTCAGGCTTTGAACACTGTCTTCAAAGTCCTACCTGTCCCAGACATCAAACACCTCTGAGGGGCCATGACTTTCATTCTCTTTCTCTCTTTCCCTCTCCCTTTCTCAGCAGGTGCTGCTGTTCTTGAGTCTTGCTACTATGTTTGGTTTCTGTTGGTCACCTCTGGACTCCTCTGGCTTTTCCAGCCCAGGTCATCACTGCCTAGTCTTGGCCAGAGCTCAGCTTGCTGTCTCCTGGCTGTTTTTCCATCCACTCTTATCCCTGCCCTTACATTTAGCTCCTCCAAAGATGGCCCACATACAGTCCTACACATTCCATTCTGAGCCCCTCACTCACGGCAGCCTCCCTTTTCTAGCAGACACAGCATGATTCCAGAGCAGACACTAACTCTCCTATCATAGGTAGAGACTGAAAAGTCAGCCTGGGAGGAATGGAACCAAGGTGGTGATAACGAAGGCTGAAAGGGAGACCAGGACCCTAACACATGGAGTTCCCATTGCTAAGTTTTAAAACCACGGCCTTGGATGATGACAACTATTTCATTTATTAAATCTGTAGAATGTGCTGGTCCCTGAGCACATGTTCAAGCTTCTACAGATGATGAAACTGTGGCACAGAGAAGGAAGTATCCAGTCCAGGATCACATAGCTAATGGGTACAGAAGGGATTTGAAGTGATGGTCAGTGCCAATGGCCACAGTTCTTCAGGCCCACCTTGGATCCTGCTGTAGACTCCTCTCCCATCAAACTTTTCTAGGCCTTCCTGACAGTTTCCAGGCTCCCCTTTGCCCACTCACAGTCCACCACCCACTGGTCTTGAATGGGCCCACCATGCTCATCATTTCCCACAACTTTCCAGAACAGAGCCCTATTCTAAACCAGAACTCACCTCTTCCTGGCTCTGGTCGATGGCCAAGTCACCTCATTCTCTGAGGGAGAGCTTCCTCAATGCAAGATGCCATTGTACAGACATGGGAAAGCTGAGGGGGCAGCAGGACTGCAATGGTGCCCTGAACACTGGAAGCCCTCAGGAGAAGAGAGCTCCCTCTGGCTCTGTCACCCTCACAGCCCTTCTGGTTGACCTTATCCACAGCACAGCCCTACTGTGCTGTGGTACCTGTGGGCCACCTCCCATGCCTCTGGCACCCACAGAAGTGGCTTCTTCCCAAGAGGCCCTGTCTGCTTTAGAGTCAAGCCTGGTGCCATGCACTTCAGAGGCTTTGTTATCATAGTGTCTCTGGTCAACACTATCTCTACAATCTCTGCAAACCCTGAGCTACCCTCCCCAGCTGGCAGGACATGAGCACTTCTGGTACCTGGAGACTCCTGAACATCAGAGTTAGAAAGAGCAATAGGTACTGATTTTAACCAGTCAATCAACCAACTAAGTACCAAAGCAACCGATCAGCATCCATAGTTTACTTACGTGCCCTGGCCCTGTACTAGTCTTTGAAGACCACAAGAATCCCTGTCCCCACACACTCTTAGCCAAGTGAGCGGACAGTGAAGAGTTCTGGGTACCACCCCCTCAGCAGTGTTTCTTCACTTGTGTGTTTAGAGTGTGGTCCTGTGGCTACTGACTCAGACTCTGGGCCTGCTCTGTTAATGTCTTGCCAATCCATTCTCTTTGGGTTGGCTGGTTTAGGCATGGCCATGGGACCCATTATCTGTCACTGAGACTCAAGAAGGAATTGGCTTGATAGTGTGGGGAAAAAAAGGATATGATAAAAGGATTTGACAAAAGGAGGAGATGTCCTCTGTCCTTTGTCTCCTCTGTAGAACAGGAATGGAGGAGGCGTTTCTTCCAGAGTGTCAGAAGGCTAAAAAGAGGTCACATATGAAGAAGTTTGCATGATTGCCTGTTGCCCAGAGAGTAAAACTCTCATGGCATCCATCTTTGCCTGCGGGATGTCTCATCTGAAACAGCATTGGGAGTCTGGCCCTTTTCACTCTCCACTGTCGATAGGCAGCCACAATCTCCCTTTATCCCCCTTTCCACAGACCTTCAGGAATGGCATCTAAGCTACTTTCTCTACCCAGCCATCTCATGGCTTATTTCTCTTCTTTTGCCCTAAACACTTCTGGAAGATTTTCTGGCTCCACCTCTGTGAATGCATCCTTAGAATGCCTGGACCTGCACCCAACGGTCCATGAGATTCCCATCAGAGTGTTTCTCCTCATAGCAAATCTTCGACATAACCTAAGTGCCCACTAGGAAGAGATGCAGTGAGCAAATGGCGGCTGACCCAGTCATGAAAGACATAAAAGATGAGAAGATGACATAGAGATGCACCTATTGATATCCAATCTGCATACTTATCATCCACAGAAAACCTTCTAGAAGGACATTTGACAGAATGTTAGCAGGAGCAAGCTTTGTTTCATCGCATATCATCTGAGTTTTACTTTCTTCTTTATATATTTTGATACCATTTGAATTTTACATAATCATTACATAACATCTCTATAGCCAGGGGGAGAAGGAACTACTTTTATTTTGAAAAGAGGAAAAAATACATATAGAATCACAGCCAGGATCCACCTCCTTTGGGCATGGTTCCCTAGTCACGTGAGGCAAGATTTGGGGTTTACTGTACTCTTTTCAGCCTGGATCCCCACCCACTCTGCCTCTGCCTCTGCCTACAACTCTCCAGTCTGGTAAACTCCGAAGCAGCAGCGAGGCAACTAAAGGCCAAATATCTGGAGGTTAAACAGAGGGCTGGAGCAGGGAGCTTGGAGTGAGAAGCCTGTAAGATTATGCAGATGGAGCCCAAAGAAAGTGGAAGACCTAACCTGACCTGCTCTGCCTTGGTCACGTCCAGCCACTTTTAAAGTTATTTTATCAAGTTGAGCCTACTACAAAGGATGGGCATTTCTTAAATGCTTTTCTTCCTTCCTTCCTTCCTTCCTTCCTTCCTTCCTTCCTTCCTTCCTTCCTTCCTTCCTTCCGTGTGTGTTCCTATGTGTGCACACATAGGAAGCCAGCAGTTAACACCTGCTGCTTTCTTCTACTGCTCTGCACCTTAGGGTTTGAATCAGTCTCTTCTCTGAGCCTGAGCTCACTGTCTCTACTATACCGGCTGACACTGAAAGGGAGGTTGGCATCTACCTGTTTCTGTTTCCCAGCACTGGGGGTTACAGGTATGCACCACCATGCTAACTTTTATGTGGATGCTGGCTGGGACCTGAACTCAGGCCCTTGGGCTTGTATTACAAGCACTTTATGCACGAAGCCACCTCCCCAGTCCCCTCTGGTTCCACTTTTGATTTCTGAATAAGGAAGAGGGTGAGTCTCTAGAAGCCCACCTCAATGATAGGCTACAATAGTTATAACACCTGGGCTGGGGCTGGAGCAAGGGGGAAGAGTGTCCCTCAAGCCATCTTGTTTTTCCTTTGCTTCCTGTTTCTGGAGACAAGAGTTCTGGGAAACTCTAAGGGAAGCTACAGGCATCCTATCCTTACACTTCTCAAGATCCCTGGCCTGGAAGATACCGTGTTTGAACTAAAGATGGGGTTCACAGACGAACAAGAACATACCTGCTCCTTGGTCACCTCCCAGGAACCCTTCTTTGTTAGGAGACTCTGAAGCTCCCTTTGACCTTCCCTGCCCCTTCCCTAAGTCCACCCTATGGGGGCAGAATTTCCCTTATTGGTCCTTGGGAAGGAGGCTGGTGTCTCTCCTGTCAGGAGGGAAGGCACCTGTCTCAGAAAGCTCATCCTGGTCTCCCCTTTGCCTGTTCCAGCCCTGGCCTCTAACTCCACTTTTATGCCATCAGGAAGAAAACTTGTACAGTTGTCCCTGGGTACCCAGGACAGTTCACCATGTGGAAAAGCCGTGGATGCCAACCACCTTATATAACACAGCGCATATTTGCACAGACCCTCTACCCCCTACCCACATACCCTCCTGTTCCCTTCAGCCTTCTCCACCTGTAATAGCTCCCGGTATGCAAATAATATGTAAATAGTTGTCACTCTGTATTGTCTAGGGAATAATGACAAAGAGAAAAACCTGTATAAGTTCAGTACAGATGTAATTTTTTTTCTTGAATATTTCTCATCTGAGGCTTGCTTAATCCAGGAATGAATGCTAACCTGTAGACCTAGAGTGTGTGTTGGGAGAGGTTGGGAGAGGTTGGGAGGGGGTCTTAGGAGGCGCTGTTTCTGTCTTCTGCCGCTCTCCAAATTGTTGTAAGAGTGGCGAAGCAACGATATTTATGAGGGCGAAATACCTGCCACTTCCTAGAACCCAGGAACCTAGCAGGCCTTCCACCCAGCACACCTTTGGAGAAATCTGGGTGCTTGATGAATTCTTCTGAGTCTCAGCTTCCACATCTGTCACTGTGGATTCTCATAGCTGGTTTTGATTTCTGTACATTATGCTTTCTACCTCTTTGAGGCCTTGTTGAACCTGGAGAGGCAGTCCCTGCCAGGGGTGGCCAATTCCTAGAGACAGCATAACAGTTCAGCCTGGATGTCCAGCCACCTCCTTCAGAGAACTCTGCTCTCTGGGCCAGGATTCCCTTGCCCTAGTCAGCCTGGGGCCAGGTGCCAGGGAACTTAGGAACAGCCCTTATACCCCCAAGCCGACTGAAATGGCCCTAACTGGATAATCCTTAAGCCCACCTTGCCTTCCCAGCAGACCACAGCAAAGCGCTGGCTCTTTCCTCACTGACATGCTCCATTTCCTGGCCAGTGATACTTCTCTGGGTGGTTCTGCCTGGCACAGGGCTCCCACCTCTTGGGACCTTTAGCTACTTTCACTAACAGCCTTCTCCTTACTTATCGACTTATCACACCTAAATAGAATTTAGCCAGGGCAAGTGTCACCTGCTCCATAGTATTGCTGGGAAGGCATAACAGATAAACATGAGAAAATGTATTATACAGTTGTGGACACCTGGCAGGAGCTTTATTTTTATATTTGGTGTGTGTGTGTGTGTTGTGTTTGTGGGAATCCAGGGACTCATACATGCTAAGCACATGTTCTACCATTGAGCAGCCTCCTCCGTTCCAAGACTGCTTTAAACACATTCCTTTTTTTCCTTTCTCATATCTATCTTTCCCCTTCTTTCTGCTTCTCAGGGATCTTTCTCCCCGACCCCTGCCCAGGATTGACTACATAATTTTTGGATCCAATTCAAAACAAAACAGTGAGCCTCTGCAGTTGGTAAGAACTGTAGGACTGGTGAGATGGCTCAGCAGGTAACACACACACACACACACACACACACACACACACACACACACATCTACCTCTGCCCTCTTTTCCTTTACATCAGGTTCTCTTCTACCTCCCAAACCTTTTTATTCTGCTTTTCTAGTCCCAAGGTCTCATAGGACCCCAGCCCTTTGCTTGGTTCTTGATGACCATATTCACTTAGCTGGAGAGCAGGGGGCAGAGGCAAACCAGAATTCTCCAAGATTCCAGGAAACAAGTTATTACTAAAATGCATTTTATTAATCTCAGATTCATACGGCAACTGAGGTTAACAGAAAGCAGGGGACTAAAGGGGCTAAAGTGGTTTGTATGGGATTTAACAAATGGGCGATGCTTAATTTATAGTGCTCATATTTCTCATTTCCAAAGTACACTGCTAAAAGCCCTGGGCCTCTGCTAGTTTAGTATTTCTCTTCTTGGCGGTCAGTCTGCTTGGGGGAAGCCTCTGCTGCAGATACAGGCCCTTTTCATCTGCAGTGATCCTATGTCACCCACTGACTGTGTGACCTTGCAGACAGGCCATGGTATAGATCAGATGAAAGCAAAGCCCTGTTGCGTGGAAACCCTGCTGAACCGACTTTCTCTCTGTTCCCCCAGGAAAACATCATCTTCACTCCCATCTTTGTTTCCCAAATACAGCATATAATAGGACCACTGCAGGTCCTTCTGGATTTCAGAACATGCCACAAGCCACTGCACACCCTGCTGAGATTGAGCCGCCAACAACTTCTGCTTTTCCAGATCTGGGTCTTGTCCTGGACCTACTTTAGGAGTGCTGTCTGTCTCCAAACAGTCTGCATAGCCCAGGTTTTTGCTTAGCAATCTGAGTCTGAAATACCTCCTCCAAGAACTCCCCACCAACATCCACAAGTCTCAAGCTCCTAACTCACCCATCAAGGTCCAGGTCAAAGGTCCTGTCCTCCAGGAAGCTGCCTCTGAGTTCTCTATGCAGAAGTAGTGTTCCTCCCCTCATTCCTCCCCTCCACCCCAGGTCAGCTTGCTTTTACTCTTACAGTCTTTGTGCCCTTGGCTGGCATCCACCTGCTAGTGTCTTGGAGAGGGATGAGAGCAGCCCAGGTTCTGGTGTCCCTCGTCTCTTGGGCATAACACAGTGGAGCAGTTAAAGAATGAAAAGGTCCCAATTCCACTTCTAACTAGCTGCATATGTATGGGAATACCAGCCTTGTGGCTTTGAGAGGGATAAATGGGATGCTGACCCAAAGTCTTTAGCACAGAGCAGAGCAAAAGGCAAGTGTTGAGGAAAATACTAACAGCTCTCTCTGGACACTGGCATATGAATACCGTAGGATGGACAACCCATATCCCAGTGTGGCTGGGTTTTCCTGGTTTATGCCTGGCCCTGGTGATGTTAGGGCTTACTCTCAAGTGTCTCAGTTTGGATGAGAAGCTATACACCCAGCACAGATGGCTAGGGCCAACTCTATGTTGCTTACCAATGTGTCCCTGGCACACTAAGGAGTGCTTAGCAGGTAGTTAATAAAATCAAATGTGTGAATATGTCTCCAGGTCTGAGACATGCTTGGTGCCTGTCAGGAATTACCTTGCTGGAAGCTGTGAGTGACTTTGGATATGTCTTAGGCAGGGATCAAGATGGAGTACATGACTGAGTAAGTGAGTGAGCCCTAGTCCCCACCCCCCAACCTTTGTTGCCACTGGGGAGAAAGGGATAGCCTCTCTTACTGAGGTAAGAAAGAGTAGGTCAGATGAAGGACTGAGCCTGTGCCCCCTAGAGGGGAGCAGGGGTCTGTTTTCCCCAGCACAGTAGCACCCAACTTCCTGTCCCAGTTGAGAATCAGTATTGATTTCCCCTTGGAGGCTGCAGGAAACCACAGCCCTGCTAAGCTGGCCAGTGGGTGCAGCAGGGTCCTGAGGGTGCTGGGGCTTCATTTCTACCGAACAGGAGACATAGAGACACAGGTCCAGCAGGCGCTCTTCCTACCAGTCCGTAATGACACAGGGGGAGACCACCTCAACCTAGAGGCCAGATGTGGAAGGAGGGAACCAGGCTGACAGCGTTTTCTCTCCCAATTCCGTACCCAGAAAGGAAAGATAGGAAGGGTGGATTGGTTGGTTGGTTTGTCATAGACCGTGCACTAAGCCTTGTGGCAAAAGCGAAGAATACTGGCTCAGTTAACTGTCAAAAAGGCCCGAATGAGGTAGCTATTACCATTTTGCACCGAAGGAAACTGAGCCAGAGAGAAAGGCAGTGATTTGTCAGAGTTGCAAGGCTAATAAGAAGCAGGGCATCCTGGATCCAGAACCTTCTCTCGTAGGAACCAAAGGAATCCCGATAAGAAAGCCCAGTTCCCCATCATCTCCTGGCTGTGTGACCTTGAAGCTGGCTCACCCTCTCTGGGCCTCACGTCCCTTTTCCAAGGGTAATGATCTAGGAGGCTGTGTTTCTAGAGCAACGGCCCCCCTATGGCCAAAATAGCCTTTCCTCTGCAGTGACCAGGCCCTCTGGGGTGACCAGGCCCGGGGTGAACCCAGGTGTCCGGAAACACAGTGGTCCTCCTTGAGGGCCTGAGGCAAACCTGCCCAAGGCTTTCACAAACAGCGTGTGCACTGGGGCTGAAAACCCACACTGCGGCTCTAGCGACAAACGGCTGGGGCTTCGGAGCTTTGGAGCTTCGGAGCTCTCCTTTCACCAGGTAGGGGACCCATGCAAGCTTGGGGAAGGGCAGTGGGCAGATGGAGGGCGCCCAGAAAAGGTGAGGCCGGAGATGCAGAGAGCACAGGGCGGAGAGCCCTCTGGTACACCGAGAAGCCACTTTCGGGGAGTGAAGCTCCCAGCCCCGGTCCCTGTCCACAGCTCAGAAAGCATCCCCACGCGAAGGCACCCGGCTGCAGGAGCACAGCCCCCCACCCTCCACTCCCACGACACCGAGGGTAAGGCAGGTGCAGGAGTCGGGAGATATCTGGGGAGCAGGCTGTTGGGGGTCCCCGCGCTCTGAAGGCCCCCCAGCTCCGGAAAGTTTGCGCGCCCCCTCCCCGCGCCGCGCCCGCCGTTGGCGAGTGCCCGCTCAAGGTCACCGCTGACACCGCGGACACCCCGGGCCGAGCTGCAGCCGAGGCCGCGGGGTCCTCCGGGCGACAGGGAAGAAGCCGCGGGAAAGGAAGCAGGACCCGTGCGGGCAGCGGGGAAGAGAGGCCCTGGCCCGGTCCCCTCACCTGCGCCCGCTCCCGGGCGACGATGCCACCGCCGCCGCCGCTGCCGCCGCCGCCGCTGCCGCTGCCGCTGCCGCCGCCCCTGCTGCGCGCCCGGCCCGGCCCGGCCCTGCGTCCCTGCCGCCGCCGCCTCCTCTGCGCCCCGCGCCCGCCCGCCCGAGCTCCCGCCGCCGCCGCCGCCGCCGCTGCACTGCGCTCCGCCCGCCGCTCCCTCCTCCCGCTCCCTCCTCCCCCTTCCCGCTCCCTCCGGGCCCTCCCCGAACTCGGCTCGGACAGCGCCCCCCCTCCCCATCCCCGCCCTCTCGCGCCCGGCCACTCACGCGGGTGGGCCATTGAAGACGAGTCCCTCTCCTGGAGTACCAGCTCTATCTGTCTGCCTGCCGCAGCCTTTTACCCAGACACCCCTCACTGAGAGCCCCCAAACACTCCTCTTTCCCCCACTCTGCTTGCCGGTCAGAAAGCTCCCAAGGAAACCCGTGGGTGATGTGGGGGACACAGGCTGGAGAGGGTCTGCGGGGAGGCCGGCTTTGGAGGGGATTGTCTGGGTCGACCTTGGCGGTTTTAGTCCTGAGGTCTCTGACACTCCTAGAAAGGACAATGGTTGGCCCTCAGCCTCCTTTGTGGCTCCATTAGGGCCTGGAGGAGTACAGGACAAGGGCCCCTGCCCTAGAAGCAAGTTGACAACCCCAGGCACCAGGGAAACAACCTCCCCAGCTAGGCTTCCCCTCCTTGGCGCAGGCCCCAAGTCGCAGAAAAGCTGAGCTCCTGCAGAAGCCAGGCCACTGACTCCCAGCGCCTGGGTCCTCGCCACACCATCAATTAATCATGCCCGCTTGTTTATTTATTTATTGGCTTTATAAAAAGCCAAATGCGCTCCTCGCAGGAGGCAGGCGAAGAGAAGATAGGGGCCCCCACTCGGCGGACCCAGCAGGGTAACTGACCTCCCCTGGCTCGCCTCCCAGGGTGAGGGAGGGTAACTGTGAGGAGACCCTGCAGTCCTCATGTCTGGACACCTGTTTCCAGGGGACGCTCTGGACCTTGACACCATCTGTGGGCCCAGATTCGCCAGGCCTCAGCTCTGCTGCCTTGAGGTGGAGCTGTGGTTACTTGTGTGCAGGGCTTAAGCTAGGAGGGAAGGGGGGGGGGCTGGGAGCCAGGTGGAGATCCCTTAGGTGTGACAGGTGTGTCCCAAGCTCAGCTTGGCTCAGGGCTGGCTTCTCACTGATCCGCCCTCAGCTTGGCAGGTGACACCTGTATCATCTACACCATCGTTGGACGCCCGGAGGGCATCCCTTCACCAATGCCACACGCATCCATCCCAGCTGAAGGCGCTGTGGGCAGGCTGAGCAACCCAGGTGTTCCCACTCCCCAGTTAGCAGAGCCCTCTGGGGCTTCCCCAGAATCTGCTCTTAGCTCTTGCCGGTTCTATCACTTGAAGCCAGACATTGATCATGCTAATCCTGCTCCAAAGCCTTGTGTAGCTCCCTACGTGCTGGTGAGTTGTATGTCAACTTCTTCACACAGGCTAGAGTCATCAGAGAGCAGAGGATCTCAACTGAGAAAAGATCTGGCTCTAGGCAAGCCTGCAGAGCATTTTCTTTATTAGTGATTGCTGGGGGAGGGCCCAGCCCATTGTGGGTGGGGCCAGCCCTGAACTGGTGGTCCTGAGCTCTGTAAGAAGGCAGGCTGAGCAAGCCATGAGACACATGTCATGAAGAGCAAGCCGGTGAGTAGTATTCCTCCATGCTTCTGCATCGGCTTGTGCCTCCTGCTTCCTGTCCTGCTTGAGTTACTGTCTTGACTTCCTTCCATGATGAAAAGTGTAAGCCAAATAAACCCTTTCCTCCCTCAGTTGCTTTTGGTCATGGTATTCACAGCTACAGTAATCTTAACCAAGCCCAGAAGCCTCAGAGCCTCAGGACTCCACTCAATGCCTTCCCACACTTCTCTGTTAGGTCTCAATGCCCCTTTCCATGTATATCCAGCTCTCTGCCATGCGGTCCTTCTTTGAAACATCTTTTCCTCTCTGGAGCAGTCTCTCCTGAGTCAGAGTGTCAAAGCATGGGCTTAGCAGCCATCTCTTATACAATCTCCAGGAACCAGCAGGCAAGTCGGAAAGAGACAAAAAAGGGAACTCATGCCTCTGATCCCAGCACTTGAGAGGCTGAGGTAGAAGGACTGCTAAGAGTTGGAGGCCAGCCTGGGCTACAAAGTTTCATACTAGCCTGGGCTACGTAGTGATACTTTGTCTTAGGAAACAAAGTCAGGATGCAAGAGGTAGAGTGGTGGCTTACAGTTCCATGAGGCCTGGGGCAAGATCTCAGCCTCTGAATCCAGGGCTTCGTCTGTTAAAAGAATGACACATTCCTTGGCTTCATTTGACGAGCATTCGGCCACAGCTCTTCCTGAGTGCCGAGTGTGTACTAAGGTGCTGGAATTTCCCAAGATGATCAGGTAGGTACAACGGACACAGGGAGGGCAGCCTCAAATGCCTGTGAGGACCCCGGGTGACTCCTCTCTGTTCTGGACTCTGCCTATGAGGGAAAGCCATGCTGCCTTCGAGGCGAACAGCAGCACCAGGTGCTGGCTGCAGGAAGGCCATCAGGCTCACTGAAGACTGTGGCATCTGGAGCTGCATACCATGGACCTCCACTCGGCTATGGCCAAGCACAGACAGGAACCCAGACAGCGAGCTTCGTGTTCACAAGAGAAGCCAGGCACTTGATTTTTTTTTATATGAGCATTCTTGATCTTTACATGCCATCAACAAATTTCAAAATGTGTAACTCTAAGGGTACCAAAGAACACAGCTGTGGTGAGTGTGGGGCCCTCAGGCCGGCAGCTTGTGACAGGAGGCAGATCAGTGCTGGGTACTGACATCCTAGACACATATACTCTCTCCTCTCTGGTCTTGCCCATTTCAGAGGCACAAAGGGATCATGTGAGTGCCAGGAAGGAAACACCTCACTTCTTTGATAGATGGCAACCAGCTGAGGGTCTTGGGGGGAGACTCCTGGGCAGGGCTGGGTCCTTTTCCACTGCATGAAGACCTGGATCGAAAGGAGTCAGTGGTCCTTGCCGAGCCTCAGCTTTCTCAGCTGGGAGGGGACTGGGCAGGGAGAGGGTGCAGAGCTGTCAAAGGTTACTTGAGGTGACCATGGTGGGAACTGAGGACTAAGGAGGCTCCACGGTTGCCGCAGCCCATCTGGTAAAGAGGAAGTGCGCCAATCTGGACGCCCCGCAGAAGTCTCACTCCACTAAAAATAGGGCCCTGACAGACTCCTGAAAGTTGGAGAGTTCTTGGGAGATGGAGCTGGAAGGCAGGAGGGAAATGGCTGCTCCTGTCTGCAGGACCGGGAAGAAGAGAGAGGAGTAGACACACTCAGGGTGAGCTGAGTGTCCAGCGTCCTGGCTCCCTGAAAAGGAGAGGAAGATGGGCCCAGTGCTTGTGTGCTGGAGAAAAATATGCTCCCAAGAGGGAAAGCTCCCCCTTGTGCTTCTGTTATGCCGGAATTAAAGCTGCCGTTAAAGTTTCCCCTCAATGCCCACGTGTTACTGTTTTAGTCGAATGAGATAAGTAACTGCAGAGGCACAAAATAATAACCCTACTATGGGCCTGAGGAGAAGGCTTGATGGATAAAGCACTTACCATGCAAACACAAGAACCTGAGTTTAAATCCTAGAGCCCGTTTTAAGCCAGGTGCAGTAGCGCACATCTGTAATGGGGGAGTGTCTCAGATACCAGCTAGCCTGGCATATGCAGATAACTGAGAGAACAAGAGCAGAGAGAGAGAGAGAGAGAGAGAGAGAGAGAGAGACTCAACAATGTGGAAGGTAAAGAAAGACACCTGGGATTGTCTGACTTCCACACTTGTGCATATGCACACACAGAGATACAAACACAAACATGAACACACACACAAATATACATACACAAAACATGAACACACGCATACACACACATGAAAATAATACTAAGCAAAAAAGCACAAGGTACCCTAATGAATGGATGTCAGGTTCTCAGGGGATGGGGCTCACCTTTCACAGCACACTCTTTACTTCACTTACCTGGAGAACTTGCTACCAGGACACACAGGTAACTAAAGTTCTAGGCCTGTGGCTGGGTCTCTGATTGGGACTCAGGGGGTGAGGGTAGGGAGGCTGGAAAGGTGCTCTCCACACCTCGCCCTGTCTTGAAGAACTCCAGACAATCTGGCTTGTGGGCTAAATGTGCGTTTGTTGAGTCGGGGTAAAGGGATTTACAAAACAGGCCTTGCCCTTTAAGGGATTTTTGAGGGCAGGAAAAAAAGCCACTCAAATATAAGGCAGGATGACATATTCACAGCACCAAATGCCACCACCAAAGATGGAACAGAGAGAGGGACATTTCACCCCGTACATTTCAGAACTGGGAGGATATTTTATGGGCATGATATTTGCTTGGTTCCCGTGTGTGTGTGTGTGTGTGTGTGTGTGTGTGTGTGTGTGTGCATGTATGTGCATGTAGCACACAAAAAGTGGAAGGCTATATACACACATCAAGTGGCGAGGAAGCCAGTTAATTCTGAAGAACAATTCATGTCCCTGAGGAGGACTTCAGGTGGACCAGTAGGCAGGTGTACAAGAAAGACTTGCCCAGGCCAAGTGATGGACTTCCTCCAACAAGGCTGCCCCTCTGAGCCTCCCCTCTAGAAGCACCAACTGGAGACAAGTGTTCAGATCCCACTGCAGGACCCTGAGTATTTTACCCCCAGAACTCTGGGGCCTCAAACATGGCAGGCAAGCACTGCACCACCAAACTATGTCCCCAGCCCTGTCCTTCATGTGTAAGCACATCGATCCATCTCATCCACCCAGCAATTCCACAAGGCAGGTCTCACCTGCCCGCTGTCTGCTTGTCAGTCTCCCTCAGACACGGCCCCAGGGATACTGGCATCTCTGGACTGCACTCTTTCCTCGGCTTCAGCTGATGGGAATCAGTAGGTGGTAATGAACTGAAGGCTGTACGCCATAGTCTGTACACACCTCAGTAGCTGTTCCAACCTTCTATCCCTCTCCAAAAAGAACTCCTTTCCCCCATGGGTTTCACTGGAAAGTACTCCTCCCATAAAATTCACATACAAGAGGGGACAGGGAGAAGCAGGAGAAGGCCTTTGCCAGTTATTCATCTAACAGAGGATTAGTAACCACAGTAAAGAAAGAACTCAAAGACTTAACAAGATTCTTCTAATAATCCAATCAGTAAGTAGGCAGATACACTGAACAGCTACAGCTGAAACAAAGGGGTAAAAATGATAAAAAAAAAAAATTACATGAAAACATGGTATCCTTAAGCCATCAGAGAAAGGCAAATCAAAACGGCACTGAAATTTTACCTCATCCAATGAGAAAAGTTACGATGAAAGAGACAAGTAACAAATGCTGTGAGTCTGTGGAGAATGTGAACCCTTACAGATTATTGGTGGATATGTAGATTGCCATAGCTTCCATGGAAGTCAGTAGGGAGCTTCCTCAAAAAACCAAAAATAGAACCACCATATGACATAGCCATGCCACTCCCGGGAATATAACTAAAGGAAATGAGGTCAGCCTACAAAGGAGACATCTGCACATGCATGTTCATTATAGTATGATTTACAACAGCCTAGATATTGGGTCAGCCTAGGTGTCCACCTACAAATCAAATGGATGAGGAAAATATCTTTCTCTCTCTCTCTCTTTGTTCTGTCTCTCTGTGCGTGTGTGTAATGGTTTATTGAGTCATAAAGAATATTGACATTCTGTTTTCTGCAGCAAAGGGCATGCAATGGAAGTCATCATGTTCAGCAAAACAAGACAGATGCAGAAAGACAGGACCATGTGTTTTCTCTCATAGGTGGACAATTAAAAAAATGAAATAATGAAGAGGCTGACACATACTTGTGATCTCTGAGCTTGCAATGCAGAGGCAGGAAGATCACCATGAGCTCCAGTCTGGCCTGGGATACCTGCTGAGCTCAAAGCCAACATGATGTCAAATTCTATACTGTGAGACCCTGTTTCATTTATTAAACACACACAGAGACAGAACAACAAAAGTTAAAAATGAAGCTGAAGGAGAAGATGAAAAGTAGGGGAAGGAGAAAGAAAGGGAGGAGGAGGGAGAGGGGGTGGAGGGGAAGAGGAGGAAGGGGAAAGTAGAAAAGAACTGAGCATAGGGGAAGAAATGTCAGGCCTGAGAAAGAGCTCAGTATGGGAGGGGATAGAGAGGCCAACAGCATGTAGGGAAAGCATGATCAAAACATGTTATACATGATAAGGAAATGCCACCGTGAAACTTGTTAATTTTTACAATTAATATGTCAATCCTTATCATAATGAAAATAAACCAGTTCCTAAACCAGACCTTGCTTCCAGAGAGCCACATGACTAATCATCATTCATCCCCATTTTACAGTTTTACAGATAATGTCTCTGCACTAAACAGCGAGCCAGCTGGATGTTGGCTGCCCCAGAACAGTTTTTCTGAGAGGGCAAAGTAGCAGGAACAAAGAGTGTGTCCACCAGAGGCAACCTGTGATAGAGGAGAAGGTATGGAGGGTGAGGGTGAAGGGGGCTAGGTGGACATAGCTGAGGGACCCATGCTGAGGATTCACCCATCTGTTTGCTTTCTGTGAACGCATGACCACCATGGTGAGTGGGCCCTTGTGTGTGGACAGGACTCAAAGATGTGTAGGCCAATGTGGTTCCCTCAAGCTGGGACTTGGAAAGGGAAAAGAAAGGAACAGCCCCACAAGGCTCAGGGTTGCACCAAAGCCAAATACTTAGGAAAGCAGGCCCAGGCCATTGTAGCAAGAGGGTCCACACAAGCAGATTCAGAGGAAGAAAGACAGAAATGGGGACCATGCATAGAACAGATATCCACGAGGGAGAATTACCTGTACACTGACTGTAGACCAGCAAGCTGTGGAAGAATGATTCCAGGCTTCGGAGACCTTTTCTTTAGAGAGACTACGCATGAAGGTAAGATTAACAAGGCCACCCCACACTAAGTCTGAGGATGCAGTCCCTCAGGTTCAGATGGGGCAATCTCATGGAGCTCAAGAGCCACACCCTTGTCAAGGAATGCTGGGGATTCAGGCTGTGGCTCTGTTTGCCAGGCTGATGGTAGGAGATACAGTCACTTCAGGGACTACACAAAATGCTGGGCACAGTTCGTCGGTCACTAAGGGGCCAGCTGTGACTGGAGGGGAGCAAGAGGAGGCTGAATAGGGCCACCTAAGAGCAACCTGCAGCTCCCCCCATCCCCAAGAGCATGGCTATGTCAGGGCTTTACCCTCACTGGCTCTGCTGGCTGAGAAGGTGGGGACCAAGCTCTGAGCCGAGAAGTACAAGGATGAGGGAGAAGAGTTGGGGTGGAGGGTGGGGTTAGGGTCACCTACCTGCCCTGTTGACTGAGGATAGCCATGCCTTTCATTGTGGTGATGGCCAAGCATGGACAGAAGCCTAGATTGTCACTCTTTATGTTGTCGGGAGAGGCTGGACATTTGGAGTTCTGTGTGAACACTTTGATGTTTAAATGTCATCCACTAGTTTAAAAAATTCACACTTGGAGAAGACTAAACCCAATAGAGCTGTGGCAAGCCTGGGCCAGGCCAGAGCTAACATGTGGCTTATGTTGAGCCTTGAAGAATCTTAAGTCGCAGGAAGTGTGAGGATAGGGGTGGGGTATGGAGGTGGAGGGCTGCCAAGAGGAAAAGGTTTCTCTCTAGCATGTATATGGCCTTTAAATGTCATCTTGGTGAAGAGGCAGCAGCTTTTGGGAGTGCGACTCTGTGGCATCCCAAAACAGCACTGCCGGGGTCCTTCTTTGTCCCCTTTGCATAAAGTACAACAGCTTTTTACTGGAGGCCTTTTGTCTGGGTGTGGCTCATCCCCAAGCCAAATGCTGAGGGCAGGGCAAGGCAGTCCTTTGGGGAGTTGCTACCCCATGAGCAAGCCTCATGGTGACCTCTGGAGCTGGTGTCTGCATGCTGTAGCCTCTTCCCCGCAGAGCAACACTGAGACAGTGTTATCCATTGGTTCCCATTGGAGACTGCCCCTGCCTCATGTCCCCCTCTCCTGTGGAATCTCTGGGAAATCATCCACCAAATAAACTCTCTGCATCTCATCTCCGGTCTGTTTCTAGGAAAATCTAATCCAGAAAATCAGCCCAGCTAAGAGCTTGGACTTAGAGGTGAAGGTCCAAGTCCACCTTCCTAACCTTGGCTAGGTCCATCCCTAACCTTGGCTCAGTGGCTTCAACTTTCAGTTTCCTCTGACTGACTATGGCTTGCATCTGCAGCACTTCTGAGGTCCAGCATTGCAGACTTGGCCTCAGACTATGGTGCTACTGGGAGGTGGCAGGGCCCTTCAGAGGTGGGGCCTCTCAGGAAGAAGTTAGGGCATTAAGGAAGCAAGTATATACTATGGACAGGAAGATGTAGGCAGGGATAGACCATTCCAGGTCATTGTTTATTGAGTGCCAAGGCTAGACCATCTGAGGACATTATTTTTTTATTGAGTGCCAGTCATATGTCCCTTTTTCTTTTTAGCATTTTGTAAATATCATGTAATTCTCAGCTATTCTTTCTCTGCTTCTCAACTGGTCTGTGTCCCCCCAGGACTTGAAGTGTAAGACCCTATTGCTCAAGACAGCATGCACTTCAGAAAAAGGATTTGGAGGAATCAGGCTGGAACTGACATGGAAGCCTCTTCCCTGAGGAATGGCTCTCAAGTGTCTGAAGGAGCCATGCAAGCTGCCAAAGTTGAAAGCAATTAAAAGTCCTACCCAGATGCAAAACCTATAAACCACAACAATGACCAGCATGGCAAGATGCTCCAAGGGTGTGATAATGGCAGTCACATGTTGGGATCAAACCAATACTGTCTCATTGGACTTAAGAAGGCCCATTCAGTAGGGGGGAAAATCATACTGTAAACCCAGACAACTTCAGTGGCTAGTGAGGTCATAGATCTTACAGGAGAACCTACTACGACCATTTTCCTAAACCAGCATAATCTCTACCTGTAATCTTCTAATGGCAGAGAAATGCATCTTTCAGCCCTCATCAAAGAAGCTTTATTGTGCAGCCAAACAGAGACCATCACTGAAATCTACAACTGCTCAAAAGTAGAGAACACATGGTTATAACCTATGGTTATAAGGTTCCACACCCCAAATGGTGCATCTACAATACAACTCCTACACAAGATTCAGGGAACACCGAGGAAGAGTAGGCAGAAAGACTGTGAGCCAGAGGTCCAGGACATCTGCTGCAAGATCGTATCTTTAATATATGACAGAAGCTTCTCCATGGAATTTCAACAATATGGTCACCTAAAGGAGACCTGACCGATGGCGACAACAGTTAGCAAGCCAGTATGGATCTGGAAATTTCACGAGGCACCACCCACAGATGAATAGCTATAGGCAATTAATGCCGGCTGAGAGAAGGATGATCCCGCTGATAGGTTATCCAGTCTGAAGTAATAAGCCCTAAAAACATGTGCATATGAGCAATACTAAACGGACTCAGTAGGCTGCATTTATATATACATACTATGCTGGCTAGTTTTATGTCAGGTTGACACAAGCTAGAGTTACTGTAGAGGAGCCTCAGTTGAGATATGTCTCTCTAAGACCAGGGTTTGGGCAAGCCTGTAGGGCGTTTCCTTAATTAGTGATCGATAGGGAAGGGCTCAGCCCGTTGTGGGTAGCGTCACCCCTGAAATAGTGGTCCTGGGTTCTATATGAAAGCAGGGTGAGCAAACCAAGGGGAGCAAGCTAGGAAATAGCACTCCCCCATGCCCTCTGCATCAGCTCCTGCTTCCAGGCTCCTCCCCTGTTTGAGTTCATTGCTTTTGATGATGAACTTCGATGGGGAATTACAAGTAAAATAACCCTTTCTTCCCCAACTTGCTTTTTGTCATGGTGTTTCATCACAGCAATGACACTTACATACAACTATGACACACACATACATACATACATACATAATACATACATACATGCATACGGAAGCAACATAATAATGAAAGGTGAGACCAATAGTATAAGAGAGCCTAGGAGAGTGGGAGGAATTGCAAGGGAAGAGGAAGGGAGGAAATGATGTAAATACACAACTCGCATAGGAAATTCTCAAGTAAAATAAATATTTTAAGAAGTTGCATAGCAGCTATACCGACCTCACCTGTTTCGTGTGACAATTCTTCCATTTATGTATTTCTTCCTCTCACCACTGAGCAGTAATGATGTTCCAGGAATTGTCTCCCTAGAGACAGAGAAGAAGAAAAGATAAAAGCTTTGAGTTTCTGCATTTACATGAATAGGGAAATCAGACGTAAAGGAAGCACATGATAACAGTGATGAAAAGCTGGGAGAAAGCTGGATAAAGAAGGTCGTCAGCCAGTCAAATGAGATCGTATATACATGAGGTACATAATAAGTGCTCAATGAACTTTTGCTGATCAGTATTCATTACTGTCCCTTTCTCTCTACCATCTTCTCTGCCATTGGTTCACTGACTTAGTTAACAAGCACTCAACAGTCTCTTCTCAAGGCCAAGCCCTTTGCCAGGTTTTGGGGATACTTTGGTGGGCAAAGCAAGTGCACTTTTTCACAGTCCATGGAGAGCCAAGATACAGCCATGTTAGACGTTTGTATCCTGAAATGATTCTCCATGAAGAAAAGCTAAAATACACACAGGGCTCTGAGATGAAGCTCCTACGGTGCATGTGTAGCTGACAGAGGCTTCTCTGATAAAGGAGACAAAGCAATGTGTGGGTTAAAGACTAAATAGTAAATAGAGGTAACAAGGTTGGGAGATAAGAAGCTCCCAGGAAAAGGGTGGGGCTGACCATCAGGTGCAAAGGTCCTGTGGTAAGGGAGGACTACAAGGAAAAATTGGAAAGAAAGTCAGTGTGACTGGTGCAGAGAGAGCAAAAAAGTCTGCAGACAGGGAAGGGCAGGCAAAGGCTAGACCATCCAGATCAGTATTATTCACTGATGATCAAGGTTAGACCATTACAAGTCATTATTATGTTTTGAATGCCACTCCTATGTCCATCTCTTTTTTTTTTTTTTTTTTTTTTGAGAACTTTGCATTATCTCATACAAGCTTCAAGGAAAGTGCCTTTAGTATACACTCTACATTCAGAGAAACTGGAGCTCTGAAAAGCAATATAAATTGCCAAGATTCTTGAACTGTACGTAGGATTTGAACATGGATCTCTGGATCCAAGTCAGAACCATAACACAATCCTCTGTCTTTATCTTGAAAGTGACAGAGAACCATGCTTCACAATGCTTCTGCTGGGGGAAAAGAGGGTCAGAAGTGTACACAGCGCTTAATCTAGAGTTCTTTCAAAAACAAAGCCTGCAATGTTTTGAAAAAGACCAGCGGGGATCTTCGGAGAGTTGAAATGACCCCGTGGGCTTTCCTGAGGACCAGATGGGACACTGAAATTATTTGGGGGAGAGAAGATGCCATTCTGGGCTCTGGCAACTTCAGCATCAAGGGTGGTGCATGGGCCATTAGTGAGAGGGGGCAGGAGACAACAGGTGTGCTGGTGGGAGAGCAGGGGCCCCGGCACCGGTCCCCAAGCACAGAGGCTGGCCTCCCTGGGGTAGTTTGACCTCCAAGGAGTCAGTGTGGCAGCTGGGAAAATGGGCAGGGGGCGTTGACTCACCAGGCTAAGGTCACCCTGCTGGAGGGTGCCACAGGGCAGCCCTCCCTGCTAAGAAGGAGAACAGGAGCCTAGCGAGGCCTGGAAACGATTCCTCATGGTGTGAACTGCCACAGTGTGGGGTTTTCATTTTCTTCCCGTAGTGGAAAGGGTGTCCTCCACGGGCGGATCGGACACATCTTGGTGTCACGTGCTACAGGGGACAGAGTCAGGGAACAGGCACTTGCAGTGCAGCCCTTAGGCAGCACCGTGAAGTTTAGATGAAATGGAAGCCGCAGTCTGCCAAGACGTCTCTGGGGTCAGTGGAAAAGCCTTTCCGCTGTGGCGTCTTCAGTGAGGCATGGCCATCCTCCGCAGAACTGGACACCCTTGTCACAGTGATGGGAGAAAGAGCAAGCAGACTCCAGCCTCATTTCCCGCAGAGCAAACCTGGTGGAGCCAGAAGGGGCTGCCTGGGTCTGGGCTTAGGCACCCCGGGGACACAGGAACAGTGGTCCCTGGAGGCTCCCGAGGGTACTGGGTCTCAAAAGCACCCCCCAGCACTGGCAAAATGCCCACGTTCCCTAGGGGGACACCTCCAGGTCTGAGCCGTATCAGTCGCTGAGACAGACGGAGGAGGAAGGCCGCCTTCCTAGGGATGAGAGATGGAAGGCCTTCTGTCTAGGGACTACTGGAAAGATTTCACTGTAGATGCTTAATAACCAAAGCAGTTGGTATCAGAAAGTACATACATGGGCACACAGAGGCAGACAGGCAGATATGGGTTCTAATTCACACGAAGTTGGCATAGGATAAAGGCAAGGCCTCAGCCCAGTGAGTCCCCAAAGGACTTGCTAATAAACCATGCTGAGCTGGAGAGATGGCTGACGTGTTAAGAGCACTTGCTGCTCCTAAAGGGTCCGGGTTCAGTTCCTAACTCCCGAGGTTCCATGGGTTAGGATGCCTTCTTCTAACATAGGCATGCATGTTGGTGCTAATATATACATACATACATACATGCAAAACACACATACACACAAAATCAAGATAAATTAAGCCTTGAGATATGGATTGAAGACGAGATGGAAAATGTGAGCCACCTAACAGAAAGTGACCAAAGGGCGCTAGCAGGCAGGTTCCCAAATACAGATCCACATGGCAGCTACTGCCCCTCACTGGTAATGGCTGCAGGTTCAAATTCTGTCGTTGCTTTAGTTAATTAGTGAAGGGCCTTGCTGTGCATCCTGGGACAGCCTCAGGCTTGCAGCCATCCTCCTGCCTCAGCTTCTTAAGTTTTGGGATCACAGTGTGCACCGCCATGCCCAGTTGAGAGAAGCATAGTTAAAGCTGCATTAACACACCAGTGGGGCCTGGGAAGCGCACTCCCCCCACTCCGGCTGTGGGAGCATGGAAGCCAGCGCAGCCACGGAGCAAGGTCTTCCTGGAGAGGTCTATGCTAAGATACCACTGTCTGCAGCAGCCAGGGGCTGGAAACCATCCCTGACTGTGAACACAGTAGGTCCAGGCTGGTGGATTCATGTACTGGAATGTTCTGGAGCTGTAGAAAGGACGAGGACTCTGAAGTGGTGACTGGAGAAGAGCAGCAGGCTAGATCGTGAGACAGGCTAGACTGAAACGGAGGAGCAGAGCACGAAACCACACTGAGTGCAGACGTGGGGCCTCTGCCTCGTTTTCCCCGCTTTCCCACACCCCGTTTCGAACGTGTGATTGTGCCTCTTTCCTGCACATGCGGGTACACACGCCTGAGGTGGCTGTCAGTCACTGTCCGCCTTATACACTGAGGCAGGGTCTTTCTGTCAAATCCAGATCTTGCCCCATGGCCAGCCAGCTTGCTCTAGGGAGCCCTGTCCCTGGCATCAAATGTGGGAGGGTTGCCATGCCAGCCTGGCATTTACAGATCTTCACGATCAGTGATCCAAACTCCAATCCTTATGCTTGTGGGCTGAAAACTTAATGGCTGATCCATTTGCCCATCCCTGCTGCCTTGTGTTTTAATGACTTCACTAAAACATGACTTTACGCCAGGAATAGAATACTTACCTACGCTGGATGACAAATCAAAGTTTTTAGGGTATTTGAAGTGACCATCACCCAATCCTGTAATATTCTCACCCTGCCCGAAGAAAGCTTGGTTGTAGAAAAGGACAGAATGCCACAAGGAAACACCTGTGCACTCACATAGACATATATGCAGAAAGTCATTCATCTGTACACCTGCCAGTGTAAGAGGCTATGAGGGAACGTGAGACACATATGTTAGGGAATTGTGAGATGTGTGTAGCGACCAGAACTGAGTGTTCATGGGAAGGACTGGTGGAAAATGAGCCAGGACAGGCCAGATAATTTGAGGCCTTGCACACCTGGCTAAGGAACTTTGATGTGCCCCTAAGAGTCCTAAGAAACTTCTATGGCAAAAGAATATTCTGGACCTGTGTTGTCCAGTAGGGTAGCTTAGGCCACGAGTGTCTACTGAGGCCTCTGGATGTGGCTTATGAAGGTGTTTTAACTCCTCTCCAGCCACTCAATCTGCCTTTAAGTAGCCAAGCGTGGGTAGGGGCTGCTGCACTGGTTGGTTGGCGCAACACCCTCTGGCCATCGGGAGCTACGGAAGGTTCCAGAGGTGGGAGTGACACAGCCAGGTTTCAGTTTAAGGAGCTCTGTGGAGGATGGATGAGACAGCTGGAGAGGTGACAGCAGCAATGTCACACAGGGGCGCGGACTTAAAGGAGAGGCACCGGGCTGCCAAGAACCAGCTGGAGACAGTTTTGGAAGGGAATGAGGATGCTGTGATGTGCAGAGGAAGAGGGCAGAGCACAGGGTGACTCAGCAGTTCTAGTTTGGAAAGCTTGGAGTCTGGACAAAACACGGGTGAAGGGGTCCCAAGGGCAAGGTTCGGAAGCCACTAGAAGCTAACTAAAAAGCAGCTCGTGGTGTGTGGGGACAAGCCCTCGGGATGTCTGCATTTAGTCCTCGTGGGGACACGCTGAGTCTCCATTCTCATCGCTTAGCTCCCCAGCCCTACCAGCTCCTGCCACCACGGCCTCCCCTGTCTTCCTACTTCACCAAGCTTGCCTTGGCCTCAGGACCTTTGCACTTGCATGGACTGCCCTGTCCTGGTCCTCACGTGGCTGATCACATCTGCCTTTTCTAGAGCCGCCTCCGATCTTTCCCACATTATTTTTTTCAGTACTCTGCCTCTCCCTGAGGTTACTTTGCTTACATGTGTATTGACTGGACTGTTCTGAGCCCTGGTGGTGGCTTCTATTGCAGGCATAACAGGATCTAGGATCACTTTGAGAAACCGGGCACATGTGTGAGCAGCTATTCAGTGATGTGTATGTGTGTGTGTGTGGGGTGAGTGTACACATGTATGTATATTTGTATACATGTGAGTGCATACATGAATTTGTATTACACATGTGCAGGTGCCTGTACAGTTGTGTATCTGTGTGTGTACACGTGTGCATGCATGTCCTATTCTGTGTTTATTATGCTTGTGTTTGCTGGTGGATGTTTGTGCCCATGTGTAGGTATGCATGTATGTTCCTTTGTGCTTGTGTGCATTTGCATGTGTATGTCTGTCTACAGGTACATGCACACATCTATTTGTGATTGTGCGTGTAAGAGTAGGAATCTGTGCACACATGCATGCCAAGGTCAAGGCATCTGCAGATTCGGCTGGATGCCCCACTTCCTGGTTCATGATTATAATTTTTGGCTGCTTTCTCACAAGGCAGAAGAGGCGAGGGGACCCTCTGCAGCTTCTGTCCTAAGGGTACTAATCCCATTTGGGAGGGTTCCTCCTTCATGACTTGTCACCTCCTCAGAGCTTCACCTCCCAGGGCCTTCAGTTTGGGCGTGGGGATTTTAGTAAAGAATCTGAGGACATTGCTATGTGTCCTATATCCTATAGCACTGTGTGTTGGACACACGTGCATGTACATACATGTGTTCCTGGTGAATGGAGTGGGAGAGAAGGTGAGCCTGGCAGCAGGTACAGAGGAGCAAGTGCAGTGTGGTGGGAAGGGCGGGGCCACGAGGGGGACAGAGGCAACTCTGTCTTTGGAATGCGAAGCACATGCAGGCCGAGCTGTAGAGGCCGGAATGCCGCAGGCTCCTGAGTGCACACTGTGTCTGGGTCCATTGTGCAGGCGATGGGAAGCCATGGGTGTGCTCCCAGAGACGCCTTTCTGAGAGAACTTGGGCAATACTGCACCCCTCTGCAGGGCAGACTCAGGGCCTCACAGTCCTGCAGGACTAAAGTCATGTCCTTCAGGTTCCCAAGCCCGCCCTCCCGCCCCCCTCCCCCAGGTGGCTGCCACCTACGACCTGATGCAGCAGTTTTGACACTCAGCATTCCAGGTTCTGTGCGGCAAATCTGTGACCTACTTTTCATGTGCTGGGTGAGAAATGTGATCAAACAAGTGCCCCTGTGGATCGTCCCAGGGAAGGGAAATGGGGCAGAATTAGGGCAAAGGGGGGCCAGGGCCAGGGCCAGGCAGTCAATCATGAAGTGTGCACAGAAGTGAATGTTCTCATGGGCAAAGGATCCTGGGAGCTGATGTCTCTCTTTGACCCCCTCAATCCAGGCAAACTCTCCTACAGCCCTTGTGAAGGCTAGCTGTTCTCCCGAGGGCCACTGTCCAGTCCTTACCCGTTAGCCGGGATGGTTTGTTGACAGCCTGCTTTTACCTCTTTCTTTCTGCTTGGCTCCTGACGGTATGTACATATTTATTTTCCTTTCTAGGATTCAACTCAACTAAAAAAGAAGATGATGGGAGAAAAAAAAAAAAGAGCTCTGAATAATGAGTTCTCCATGGGGTGGAGAGAATGTTCATTTCAAAAATAACCTGAGAACTCAGGGAAAAAAGTCCTCATCTCACCAAGAAGAAAAGAAGCCCAGGTGACTTGATGGAGGGTCCATGAGTTTATACATGTTTATACATGTGAGTAGCCAATACATCAAGCCATGCTGTAAATATGTGCATGGATGTTTGTAGTTTGTATGTACGTGTGGATATTTCTATGTGTGTATTTGTACTGCTGGGGGTGAACCCACTGCCTGGCGTGTTCTAAGCATACTTTTTGCTGCTGAGCTATGACTGGGCCACATTTCCTATTCATCTCCACCCTTCACCTCTGATCACCTCGGAAATGGTTTCTCCCAACGCAGTGATTGCTTCTTTTGAAGATGGCAGGGCACAGGGTTTCCTCTGGCTACTGTCAGCCTGTGACCTTTTTCCCCTTCTGTCCCTATCCCAGTTTCTCTGTACTGTGTAGGTCTCACCCCTTCCCTGACAAAAGCAACTTCAGTTCTCTGGAGCTCTGTGGGAGCCTGGGGGTTGGAGAGGAAAACAACAAGCCTTCTCTTCAGGTTTGCCTTTGCTGCTGCCGGCCATGTGAACTTAGACAAGGGGTCACACACACTGAGTCTCGGTTTACTTGTCCCTAGAGATTTTATTTATTTTGTTATTGATGTATATGTGTATGTTTGTATGTGTGTGAAAGTGCACAAGTGTGAGCCTGCTGTGGTGGTGGGAGGATAGCTTTGGGGATCATCCTCAGAAACACTTCTACCTCATTTGAGACAGGGTCTCTCATTGGTGTGAAGCTCACCAATCAGATTAGACTGCCTGGCCAGGAGCAGCATGGATTCTCCTATCTGCCTCCCCAGGGCTGGGGTTCTAAGTGTTCACCACCATGCCTGGAATTTTCTTGGGGGTTTTGGGAGTCAAACTGAGGTTCTCATGACTGTGAGGCAAGCACTCTACTAACTGAACCTTCTTCCTAGTCCCAGAATTACTATTTCCACTTCTCTGAGAGGAAAAGACAGCTGAGGGAACCTTGCAAAGTCCTCAGGCATTGCCTGGTTCATGGGGATGCTCAGTGGGTCTCAATGGACTCTATAGGGCTGTCTCCTAGTCAAGTCCTAGCCAAATGGGTAGGGTAGTTCTTAGGGAGCTACATGTAGCTCTCTGTGTATCTAGCCTCAAGTTAGTCATCTGACTAGATCCAGCCTGCAGACTGTGGGTCAACGGTGTGTGTATGTGTTGCTTCCAAGCTAACACTGAGAAAAACCAACATGCCACCTCCATTGAGTGAAGATGGCAGAATCAGAAAGTGCTCGAGTCACCAAACAGAAGAGACTTTGTAAAAACAAGAAAGACGCCTTTTAAGTACAAAGTGTCAAAGTGTCAAAGCTTAGTCTTCCCCATTAGCGAATAC